>NC_048310.1:38605643-38650365 GCF_013100865.1 Trachemys scripta elegans | reverse complement strand
GTGCCTGGTACTGTATCTAAAGCTGCCCAGGTCCAGAGCCTCCCCTCCATTACTTTTCATTTTAAATTCTAGTGGGATCCACGTACCTCCCTTGCTAGGCTTCAGATAGAGAGGGGCACTGTCCATTTAGTCCACCCAATTCTTTCTTTGGGGGCTGCCAGGTGAGGTCACACCAGTATCCCTAATCCAGGCTGGGGATGTCTTCTGAAGGGGATATCTGGGGCAAAGCCTTCTACTCCTTGGGCATACTTGTTCCCCGTTCTAGCAGTGAGCTCTCCATTCACAGCAAGCTGCAGCATGGCTCAGCTACCTCACTCCCTCCCCCTCCCTTTCCTGTTGACAGCGGCCAAGGGAATGCTGGGAAATGTAGTTCTTTCCCTGCTCCAGGGCTGGCTGTATAGGCAGGGAGCTAACCAAGGAACTACAGCTCCCAGGGCCCCCTGTTGGTTCTCAGCTCCCATGCTGGCTCTCTGCCAGCTGCCGCCCCTACAAATGGGCTGCCCCAAGCACCTGCTTGCTTTGCTGGTGCCTACAGCCACCCCTGTCAGCAGCACACACTGGTCAAGCTAATCAAGGCAGCATGTCGGAAAGACTCGATGCTAGCCATTGGCAGACTTCCCTGTGGCGTGATTGGCCTGCCACACAGGGTTTTACTCTGCAGTACCCTCTGCTTAGAAAATGCATCTTTCTGGAGCTTCTCCACCCCGATTAGCCCAGCCAGCAGTACCTTGCGTCTCCTACGGACATGACTGACGAAAATGGGGAAGAGAGAAGATTTCAGCAGATTTCTGAAGCAGTCATGTGTGTTCTCCTGAGCACCCATGTTCTGCATGCCCCTGCCCTGTTTACCTCTTGCGTTCAGAGCGTGCAGAGCTGCACTGTTGTGGAAAGAAAACAGGACTTTGCAGGTCTAGATGGTGTTTGCCAGCTGGGGTCTCAGAGCAGTATTCACCGGCATGCAATGCAGCAAGACTCACAGCATCCCAGGGGAAGTGTCACACCTCCTTCAAACTCTGCCCCCTATTTCACGCCTTTCCCAAAATGCCATCTGTCCTCTTATAAAGAACAGTAGCCCCAGGTGTGGCCCAGGGATCTCTCTCTCTCTCACAGTGAGGATGCTGTGGCATGGCCAGTGGGACGGGTTAGACACCCGTGTACAAGCACTGCCTGTGCTGCTGCATCCACATGGCTATTTTTAGCGCACTAGCTCGAGCAGAGCTAGCGTGTGTCTGTCCTCCCAGACTGGGATGCTCACTCCAGCTGCATTGGAGATATAGCCACACGCAGCTAGTCTATGATCAGATTTAGACCCTACATCTGTCTACACTGCAGGCGGGAGGTGTGAGTGCAGCATGTGCACAGACCCGAGTTAGCTTTGATCTAGCTCGCCCGCAGCTAGCTCAAGTAATGATAGTGGTGAAGCCAAGGCAGCGGCATCCTCGCCCGCCCAGGATCCTGGCCACATATTCAGTGGCTGCCACTCACGCTGCCGCGACGTAACTTCTGTTACTGAGCTAGCTTTGATCTAGCGAGAGCTGTCTACACGTGCCGCACTCCTGCCTCCCAATTGCAGTGTAGACATATTACATCATCAGTAGCTTTCCTCCAACCAGCATTATCTAACCTTACACATAGCCAGTTATCCATGTACCAAACATTCATACTTTGTTTTTCATTCTGTGTTTATATAAACAGTTAACAGACCATCAACAATAAACTAACATGTAGTCCTTAGGGGCTACTTTTGGCAGTTTTCCTCCTATTTTCGTATACATGTATCCCTGACTCATCCTAGATTAATCATCAATATACCCTTGATATTTATTTGAATAGGAAAGTTAGAGGGGTTACCATGCCCTTCATGGCAGCATGTTTTTATATTTTTCAGACATGGTTTTCAGGGGAGTTTTTCTCCAAGCTTAGTGTCCAGGCCATCAGGCTTGTAAATCATTAATCAGTATCCCTGTCAGTAACTGGGCTTGTTGCATTCTGGTACTTTATTATCAGGGCCTAAGTCAGGGGTGGGCAAACTCTTTGGCCCGAGGGCCACATCTTGGTATGGAAATTGTATGGTGGGCCATGAATGCTCACGAAATTGGAGGTTGGGGTGCAGGAGGGCTTCAGTTGGGGGTGCAGGCTCTGTGGTGGGGCCAGAAATGAGGAGTTCAGGGTGCAGGAGTGGGCTCTGGGCTGGGGCAGCAGGTTGGAGTGTGTGGGGAGGATCGGGGCTCCAGCTGGGGGTGCAGGCTCTGGGGTGGGGCTGGGGATGAGGGGTTGCAGGTGCAGAATAGTGCTCTGGGCTTGGACCAAGGGGTTCAGAGGGTAGGAGAGGGATCAGGGCTGTGTGTTGGGGCATGGGAGGAAGTCAGGGGTGCAGGTTCCAGGAGGCGCTTACCTCAAGCAGTTCCCGGAAGCAGCAGAATGTCCCCCCTCTGGCTCCTACGTGGAGGCATGGCCAGGTGGCTCTGCATGCTGCCCTGTCTGCATGTGCTGCCCCTGCAGCTCCCATTGGCCACGGTTCCTGGCCAATAGAAGCTGTGGGGGCGGCACTTGGGGAGGGAACAATGTGCAGAGCCCCCTGGCTGCCTCTACACATAGGAGTCAGAACACGGACATGCCTCTGCTTCCGGGAACCGCATGGAGCCACGGCACACATGAAGCGGAGCAAGCCCCAGACCCCGCTCCCCAGCAGGAGCTCGAGGGCCAGATTAAAATGTCTGAAGGGCCAAATGTGGCCCCCGGGCCGTAGTTTGCCCACCCCTGGCCTAAGTAGTTATTTGGTCCCCAACACCACTTTAGAAAATGTTGCTCTAAATGTCTGGTCTAAGACCGCAGCTAGAGATAGTGCCCATGCCAGACATTCCAGGGGCCCAGTCCTGTGCTAATACCTCGTCATGCTTGGGGCATGAAAACTCTACTCAGGTAATAGCTGGAAGACAAACCCTCCTAGCCAGAAGGAGACATGAGAATGAGGAGGCCCCCACCACTGAAGAGACAGCACCCCAGTGGGACGCCGCCTGCCTCCCATGCCCCCATGAGCATCAGATGACATGAAGGGGACCCTGCTTGGAGGCTCCATCTGGCTAGCAGTGTCAGGTGCCTGATCAGCTCAAAGGTCACTACTAGCTGGCAGAAGGGAAAAAGAGCCCTGTGTCAGTTCTTCCAGCTCTGGAGCCTTTTGTGTGCTGTGACTTCTAGCTACCTTCCCCACTCCTTTTTTGGGGGTGTTCCCCCTCAAATCACTCCACAGCTGCTGCTCACAGCTTTCCCAAGCAGCAGGAGACTGACATTAACACTGTTCTTGACAGGGCATTGCTCACAGTGGTCTGAGTAACAGCTGTGAAACTGACCAGCGTCTTGTTAATGTCGCTCTAAGGCTGCTTGGCAAAGCACTGAGCTCCAGCAGAGGCATGGAGCTGTCTATCCACAGACTCAGGCAGATGGCACTGGATTGGTTCACAGCCGGAAGAGCTAGAGATGTACATAAGTTTTGATTGGCTCAGATCCATGTCAGGAATAAGACCCTACAGTCTTCGGGCAGCCTAAGGAGCACAGCTAGCCTAACTGATGGACCACCCCACCTGATTGGCTGAGGAAGCTAGTGGACTTGCTCTTAGACCCCACAGCAGTTCAGTGGCTGCTCAAAGCATCTGCCCATGGCTGCATTAGCTTCTGAGCCTGCTTGTTCCCAGCTTTGCTCCTCTCCTGGCTCCAATCTTGCCCCCGCCTTGCCTCTCTCCAAATAACCCAGCTCTGACCCTTGGCTCTGATTCCTGACTTCTGCTTCTGGCTATGACCAGTCGGCAGGACTGCCCACGTCCTGGTCCCTGACAACCCCTCCCCTCACCAGGGGAAGCTTCCCACTCACCAGCAGTGAGCTGGTGGATGGATTTTTCAAGCCTTCATTAGGCTCCAGGTACACAGTATCAGAACCAACCGTGCTAGTGCAGTGACTGTGGAGGCGAACCAAGCCACAGCTGTTACGCTCGCCCACAGCACATGCCTGGCCTTGGACCTGAGAACTCCGTTTTTACTGCGGCAGGGGAGTGAGACAGTACTGGGGGCTTCCAATCCTCGTCTCTCTCTCTAGGAAAGTACCATGAGAGCTGGGAATCTACAGGAGGCAGCAGAATGAGCTCGGTTCAGTATCTCCTCCGAATAGGGTGACCAGACAGCAAATATGAAAAATCGGGACGGGGGTGGGGGGTAATAGGAGCCTATATAAGAAAAAGACCCAAAAATCGTGACAAATCTATAAAATCGGGACATCCGGTCATCTTACCTCCAAAGGCTGCAAACACATTGGGGGAGGGGAAACCAGGCCAAATCCTATACACTGACATTTTAAAACCCCACCAGCCCCTGCCCGCGGGGGAGTTTGTGAGCAATGCACCACTTTGACAGACTGAATTGTGGTAAACTTTAAAGGGCCAGGCCTGCTTTTAATCTCATGCAAAAGCTTCTGGGTTCCTTCCCTCCACCCTACCTCAGTTAGTCTTATGTGATGAAAAAACATACAGTGCCATGGAAACTTATCAGGATAAAACCTTGTGATGTCCCTGTTGGGTCCCGTGATGTTGCCAGTCAAGAGAAATGCCCTAATTATTTCCAGCCTAATAAATCCCATACAGCCTTATAGGATTTATTTTGTCCCTTCATTGCCAGGGGACTCAATCCCATGTAATCCTATTGCTGCTCTGGGTGTCGGGAGATTGCTTTCTAAGTGATGGATTTGTCGGAGGTTGTGTTGTATCCAGGTCCTGTCTGGATACAGCCCTGTACCATCTTTAAGCAATTACACAGGACAAAGAGAGCAGCTACAGCCGGCCCAGCAGTGCAAGGCTACTGGCTCTGGTCTGTTTCATGTTTAGCTGAGCACTGCTGATGGGCTACAACGCTGAGCTGTTTGATAGGAGTTTTAGCCTGCTGACATTAAGAAGCGTCATGGAGCACAACCCCTGCATGCTACATTAGCTGTGCTACTATTGGAGTGCCATCATCCCCTGCAGCATAATGTGCTGGCTGTGTATGTGCCACCACTGCCCTCTCCTGGATAGACACTGAACTACTTCTCTGTGTGCCATAGGCCTTATATTGCTAACACCTAGTGGAGATTCTCTGTTAGCTCAAGTGGCAATGGTCTGTGTTGTTGGAGTAGCGGGAGTTGAGTTCATTGCTGCTGGAACTTCCAAGTGACTACAGGATGCAAAATAGAGACACGCATGAAGTCCTATGTGATCAAAGATTTGATACAATATAGTGGTGGTGGTGGTGTTAGCTGTGGCTAGAGCCCCTACCATAATCAGGGCCGCACTGTGCCAGGTGCTGTACGTATGTCTAGTGAGAGACGGTCCCTGCCTTAGTTAAAAAGCTCCCTCTCATACCCTCATTGTGCAGCGGGGAGATTGAGGTATACAGAGGTTAAGTGACTTGTCCCCAGTCTGTAGAAGAGCAAATCCAACCAAGATCTCCCAGTCCATGGCATCCTTCCACTTCTTGGCACTGCAATGTCATTCTCGTAATTTGATGCCCCCCCCCCCCCATTTAATAGCTCTGATTAGTTTATTTCTCTTTAATTGATTTATTATTTGGGTTCACTTTGTGCTACACACATTCTTACAATGCAGAATTAGCCCAGTAGGGGGAAAACAAATACACCCTCCATATCTCTCTATTATATTTAGCTGCTGCTTACGGGGCTCCCTCTCTTGGAGGGAGGTTGACTTTGGAGGGCCTGAAAGGGGGCAATCAGGGTAGAGTTGGCAACATTCTACTGCACCCCCTGGACAGATCAAGAAAGAGAAGAGCCTCTGGACTCCTGCTGGCTCCAGCACTGCTCAGGAAGGGATTATGGGCAGCTGGCAGTGACTTCCTGCTCCTGCCGGCGCTGGGCAAGGTAGGTGCTTGGTTTGAGCCACCTCCTGTCCGGGCATGTGGCAGAGAGCTTCACAGCCAGGGTTCCAAAGAGCTCAGCATGTCAGGCACTGAGTCCTTTTGCAAAGCTGCCCCTTACTTAAGGGCTTAAATAGCAGCTGAGCCGTGTGCAAAAGCTGGCTCCAATCAGGGGTGGGGGTGCTGAGCCCTTGGCAGCCTGGCCCTGCTGGCTAGAGCTGTGCAGTGGGAGACCTGACTGCTACTCACCATTCTGCCACGGACCTGCTGGCTGGATGTCCTTGGACAGGTTGCTCTCTGGTTTGTGCAGAGATGGGCGTTAGCACTCTAAGAGCCTGAGACAAAGGGCTACGGGCCAGGGCCACAGATCATCAGAGAATCACAGAAATGTGGGGCTGGAAGGGACCTCGCTAGATCATCTAGTCCAGTCCCCTGCACTGATGTAGGATCAAGAAACCTAGACCAGCTCTGACAGGAGCTTTCCTAACCTGTCCTTAAACCTCCAGTGACGGGGATTCCACAACCTCCCTTGGAGCCTGGTCCAGAGTTTAGCTATCCTGAGAGTTAGAAAACTTTTCCTAGTATCTGACTTACATCTCCCTTGCTGCAGCTTAAGCCCATTACGTCTTGTCCTGCCTTCAGTGGTCAGGGAGAACCATTGATCACCATTCTCTGTAACAGCCCTTAACAGGTTTGAAGATTGTTATCAGGTCGCCCTTCAGTCGTCTTTTCTCCAGATTAAACATGCCCAGGTTTTTTTACCCTTTCTTCACAGGTCAGGTTTTCTAAACCTTGAATCATTTTTGTTGCTCTCTTCTGGACTCTCAAATTTTTCCACATTGTTTCTGAAATGCGGTGCCCGGAACTGGACACAGGACTCCAGCTGAGGCCTCACCAGTGCCAAGTAGAGCAGGACAGTTACCTCCTGTGTCTCACATATGACACTCCTGTTAATACACCCCAGAATGATATTTGCCTTTTTCTCAACTGCATCCCACTGCTGACTCCTTCAGTTTGTGCTGCGCTTCACAGTGTTATTACATAGGTTGTACGTGAGCTGGGTTTCATTCCTAGAGCTCCTGACTGAGGTTGGCTTTAGGCACTTGAGAGTATGGACCACTTTAGGACACCAGTATCGGTGGGGCTAGGGTATACACTCCTGCTGCTCAGAGACTAGACATGTTGGTGGGCTACATGTTCTAAGCTAACAGAGCTTTTCTGGAATTCCAGCCTGTGTCCCTGACCCCAAGAGCTGGCTGCGCTCGATGCTCTAGGAATGAAATCCACAGGAACTGGGGGCGCTAGCCGCACTTTGGGCTGGTCCACACTAAGCCCCCAGTTCGAACTAAGATAAGCAACTTCAGCTACGTGAATAACGTAGCTGAAGTCAAAGTATCTTAGTTCGAACTTAAAGGTACTTACCGCAGGTCCACACGCGGCAGGCAGGCTCCCCCGTCGACTCCGCCTA
The DNA here is from genome assembly GCF_013100865.1 of Trachemys scripta elegans. Classification (NCBI taxonomy): domain Eukaryota; kingdom Metazoa; phylum Chordata; order Testudines; family Emydidae; genus Trachemys; species Trachemys scripta. Next base: position 38,643,005 of record NC_048310.1, on the reverse strand, counting down.
CTCCTCTCGCGGAGCAGGATTACCGGCGTCGATGGTGAGCACTTCCGGGATCAATTTATCGCATCTAGACAAGACGCGATAAATTGATCCCAGAAGATCGATTGCTTGCTGCCAAACCAGCGGGTAAGTATAGACGTACCCTTTGATTTGCATTAAATGTTGCCAATAGTTTGTAATGGGGTTAGGGATTCCTGCCAGGGGTGTCTGCCTGTCTGCCCATCCCTAATCAAATTGAGAAGTTTCTAGTGTGCCCATTGACATCAATGGCTGGCCCTGGCTCAGACCGAGAGCCCAGTCACCAGCTGGTGGTGCCCAGAGGAAGCTCTGTAAGCAGTGGCATTTTATTGACTTTAACTCTCCAGCTCAGTTGAGCAGTTGAAATTGATGTTTATAAGTAGGGTCTTACCAAATTCACATTTTAAAAATCACAAATTTCTTTATTTCAGGTATTTAAATCTGAAATTTCTTGGTGTTGTAACTGTAGGGGTCCTGACCCAAAAGCAAGTTGCGTGGAGGGGGGAGTCACAAGGTTATTGTAGGGGGATTGCAGTATGTCCACCCTTCTTTCTGCACTGCAGCTGGCGGTGGCGCTGCCGTCAGAGCTGGGCAGTTGGAGAGCGGCGGCTACTGGATGGGAGCCCAGCTCTGACGGCAGAGCCGCCACCAGCAGCAGCGCAGAAGTAAGGATGGCCTGGTATGGTATTGCCACCCTTACATCTGCGCTGCTGCTGGCGGGGCACTGCCTTCAGACCTGGGCACCAGGCTAACACCTGCTGCTTTCTAGCTGTCCAGATATGAAGGCAGCGCAAAAGTAAGGGTGGCACCGCCACCCTCCTAAAATAACCTTGCGACTCCCCTGCAACTCCCTTTTGGGTTGGGACCCCCAGTTTGAGAAATGCCGGTCTCCCCATGAAATCTGTATAGTACATGGTAAAGGTGCACAAAAGCCCAGCTTTCACTGGGAGAGACCAGATTTCACAGTATGTGTTTTTCACAGCCATGAATTTGGTAGGGCCCTACTTATCAGCCGCCCCAGTCTTTAATCAGCCGGCGGCTTACAATGGGAAGCGTTCTCTCTGTTCTCAATGCCACTGTCCTCTGTGTGTGACGGGCCGAGGCACAGGCATTGAAGGAAGCCTTGGGAGCCACGGATGTGAGCCGAGACATAGATCTGCATTTGTGCTCCGCCTGTCAACGCACTCAGGACCCAAACCAGGGCTGGGTTTCTGTTGTAACAAAAGCTGCCGTGGGAGGATGAATGGCCTTGGCGAACAAGACGGCACCTTCAAAGGTCCCCACGAATTCCAGCGGTGACCGATCCTCCTGCGAGACAAAGGGAGCTCTTTGAGAGCCAGAAGTCTCTGAAGTCCAGTCCATCGGCCCCCATTGCCATGCTGCTGGCCTCTGCGGCTGAGCAGAAAGGGGAGTGAGGACCCCAGTGCAGAGGGGGGTGAAAGGAGATAAAGCAACTGAGCGTTTGCTCCTGTGCAGACATTGCCGCAAAGCTGCATGGCGCCAGGGAACAGGCACCTGGCTCAGAACCTGTGCTTCGGGATGTTGGCAAGACCCTGCTTGCCACTGTGAGGCGTAGCCTGAAACTCCCCCGTTGCACCCAGGGGGTCCCCATTGTGCCTCCCCACAAGCCACCACTGGTTGCATCTCAGTGAGGGGAGCTTGGCTCCCATTCCCACAAGCGGCTGACTTTTCAAAGGGGCTCTGGGTGGTGGGAGACTCTGCCCTGGCGGGGTCACAGCAGGGGCTGCTGGGGGCTGAGCACTCTGGCCGAGCTGGCCCTGACGGGTTGGGGCTGACGAAGTCCAGCCACGAGTTCTCCTGAAAGCCTGGCCCTGCGCTGATTGGCCCTAGCCAATAAACAGCCCAGCCAGGGAGCAGAATGAGTGTTCAGCGAACTCCTGAGAGCATCTCCTACAGGTAGGGTTGCCCTTGCCAGCTTGGTACCATTTAAAAACCGGACACTCCAGCAGGAGTGCCGGAACCCACCCCCCGCCCTGCCCCTTCCCCCGAGGCCCCACCCCACCTCTTCCCCTGAGGCCCTACCCCTGTCCACTACCCCGTCTCTCCCTGCTTTTCCCCTCCCACCCCTCTGCCCAGGTCAGGAGGGACTCGCCTCTGGAGCCGGGGCTGGGAACTGCAGCAGCCTGACACAGGCCCTGGCTAAGTAGGGGCATGAGTGATGACCCGGCGCCTCCCCACCTCCTCCACACCCAGTAGTGGGACATTGAGTATTCGGTCAGTAGGTCTGACCAGACACCATCAGGTCCCTTTTTCGACTGGACTTTCCAGTCAAAAAACGGACACCTCGCCACCCTACCTTCAGGGAGTGGGACATTATCGCAGATCTGAGTAACTGCCCAGTTAGCAACTCTGGGCGGTTTATTGAGTAGAAATGTTGGACCTCTGACACCGTGGGGATCTGCTGGGGTGTCTTGCAGGACAACAAGATACATCATTCTCTGGCCACAGCCATGCAGAGGGTCAGACTAGCTGGTCACTATGGTCCCATCTGGCCTTAGGATCTATGGGCTGGAATCGCCAGCAGATTTCTAGCACTTCTTAAAAACTGTGCAGCAAACTCCGCTTTGGAAAGTCCCCAGAGCCATGGGTGCCTTGGCAGCTGACATACACAGCCATCCATCAGTCACTGCTTTAGCGGAGCTGAAATACTCACATCTCACAAAGCTTTGGCTGGGGGGACAAAGGAGATGGGCGAGAGCATACACAGCCTGTGGCAGGTAGAGGCGCCCCGCTCACTTCCACCTGGGGGCTGCAGCAGCCTTCATTCTCTACCAGAGCTGCCCAGCTCAGGGAGACCCCACCAGTCACCCGGGTACAATTTGTCCCCAGAGCCGGTGAAGTTCCTCTTTGCTTCAGACCATGCCCGAGGCCACTGGCTGGTTTCTGAGAGGACGCACCTCCCTGATTTCAGGTGCCGGTCCGTGCAGACATGGTTTCCCCTCTGATACAGACACAGAGGGAGGGGCAGAACGGGGGGCACCATTTGATCACTGGCTTTGGAGTTGAGAGGTCCTGAGAGGCAGCCTATCCCTGCCAGTCAGCCTAGCCTTCCCACTGCCCCCCGAAGCTGGGGGTGGGTGAGATCTGTGGCTGTGCCGCTGAGATGGGCAGCACAGGGTGGCAACAAGCCACTGCTTGTATTAACAGCACGGACTGTGGAGCTGTAGCAGCAGAAAGAACGGTGGCTGTGATGCAAGAGAGGAAGGGGGTGAATGCGAACGCTTTGTCAGCACCTTCGGCATGCCCTTGGCAGCCAGTCTGTTTCCTCCCCCTCCCCGCCCGACACAGGCTGAAAGTGGGCGGCAGTGCCAGGTTCATGCCCCCTGCTTTGATCTCCTTTGGATGGACGCAGAGCGGGCGAGGGGGAAACAGGAAATGTTACAGTTGTCAGCCATAAATCAAAAGGCCAATGGGAGCCCTGACCCTGCCCCAATCTTCTCAACTCATGGCAAGTCGTCCCATAGGGACCCAGAGCACCGCTCATGGTGGCAAACCTGGGCTGGGGCAGGGCCTCACTTCTATGGGCTGGAAGGATTGACATACTCCAAAGCTTGGGGAGAGCTGGGCCCACCAGGCCACCTGCCGAGCGGGGCTGGGGCGCGTTGCATGATGGGAACCGGGCTGTAGAGAACCACTGGGCAAGTCTGCTCTAGAAAACAACATGAAACGGCCCTTCGTGCGGAGCACGTTCCCCTCCCCCGCCCCCCTGTGTATTCACATTTCACAGCCCCGTCTGCTACATGCCGGCTCAGCCACGGGAGAGACCCGGAGTCTATTGCCAAGCACATGGAACTCAGTCTGTCTACGTCAATTGAGCTCCGGGCTCCGCCATGCTAGGTGCTGTTCTGACACACAGCAAGAAGCCATCTGTGCCCCACAGCACTTACAAGAGTGGGTGTGAGGGGAAACCAGGTCAAATGACTTGCCCAAGGTCCCATGGCAAAGCCAGCACAGAACCCTGGCGTCCCAGGCCACTGGACCATGCTGCCCTTGGGAGCCAGCCTCACAGAGGAGTATTTGTTGTGCAGCTGCTTCTCCAGCGCATGTGCCCTGCGCGCGTCCCTGGTACGGCTGGCTCTGGCTCTATCAATAGCTGTGATTAATGTAGCCCACGAGCCCCTGAGTGAGATGCTGCCACAATTTATTGGCGCCTGGGAAAACGAACGTGATCACGTTTATAGATTGGGTATTACAGCTACATCACTGGGAGGAAGTGGCACGAAGCCGGTTATTGGTATAAATATTCCATGCCTGAGTGAGGAATACAGGCTTCCCCGGGATTTATTTACCCTGGATGACAAACACTTGGCAAGAGAAACACGCCTTCATTTCACATGGGCTCATTAGTTTGTCTGGCCCTCTCAATTAGCTGTAAATTTTGCTTTTGGGTGTGATCTCTCTCTCCCCCCACAGGAAAAATTAGCAGCGCAGATATTGAAAAGGCACCTAGGAAAGCATCTCTGTTTCCCCTCCTACAGCCCTCTGGGAGTTCCTTATTGTTTCTTTTCCCCTGCTCCTTCCCCACCCTCTCCCTGTCCGAGACTCTTGGGCTGTGTGTGTTGATTTCTTCCTCTTAGCCGGAAGGAGCTCAGTACTGAGGCCAGGAAAGTAACATGAAGGGAGATTACAAAGGAGGGCAGGAAAGGACAAACTACGATTCAGCTTCTGGCAGGGGAAACGCAGCTGGCGGACTGCGATCTGCAGTGCACTGATGCTGAAAGACACCTTGGGGGGAGAGTGGAGAGTAAATTAGACGTGATGCTGCCATGGCCTTTAGCTGCGAAAAAGGCTGACGCTGCAAGTTTGCCCTACATATGTAAAGTTGTCTGATTCCAGAGCCCCTGCCTCTAGGGCTCTCTGGAGATTGCGTCCATTTCACCGCACCACGTTGCCCGGAAGCCCAGAGAAGAGCAACAAGAATGATCAGCGAGCCGGAGGGGCTGGCTTAGCAGGCAGGGTTGGGAGAAGCCAGACGATGGGGCCCTGGAATCAGCCCTGCTCCCCTCATAGGCCAGGGCCAAGTGAGGAGTGTGCTGTGCTTGCTTCGAGGCTGGGGCAGCTGGGGATCCCCCAAGAGGAGCTGTGGTGGAGTGTGCCAGGTCGTTAGCTGGCGAGGTGCCCGCCCCAGCCATGAAGCCCTGCTCTGTTCTCTCGGGTGCAATCAGCGAGGTATTGGGGCAGGCGCAAGTGCAGGGCCATCGCTGTGGGGATCTGGGCACAGAGCCTCTTCCCAGGGTGGGAGCCCTTCCCTTTCACTCCCACTCTCTGCACCCCTCATTCAAAGCTGCATGGCAAAAGCCACCTCTCCGAGCTCGGCACGGGAGCCACCTACCCCTGCAGCACAGAGAGGGCAGCTCACAGCCGGCATGACTCCATAGCGATCACAGCCTCTGGATCGCTCTCCTCCACAGTAGCCAACAGGAGAGTCAGAGCTCCGAGTCCACGGCCACCCAGGTCACCGGGGAGCACTGGCTGCTAGGACCTGGAGACTCTGCTGTTAGAACAGCCTCAGTCAGCGCATCAGTTGCAAGTTCCAAGGTCTGGTTGAAGCAGCAAAGCAGCACTTGTTTGGGTGACATTTGGGCAGATTTGGTTTAATCTCAAATTTCCCATCTTCTCCCCCCACCCCTGACACCCTTATGATGTACCGTTAGTGGCATCTGTATGAACTGTTAAAGGTGTGCATGAGACCGGCTCCGTCTCTTCTCGTCCCAAAGGCTCAGTGCACTTTGCGAAGCTGGGTAAGAATTCTCCTCACTTTATAGGGAAGGAAACTGAGGCACAGGGTGGCGACGCAATTTGCCCAAGGTCACTCAGTGAGTTGGTGTCAGAGCACAGGACCCCGTCCCACCAGGCTGTGACGCTTTCCTTCTTCAGAAGCGTTCTTGGGGAGGTAAATACATCCTTGTCTGATTCTAACGCAGAGTACGGGACACCTGATCTGCACAGAAGGACCATTCCTTTTTAGGGGAGCAGGGTTGAGCTGGGTGGGCGGGGAGCAGCTGAGAATTTAGGCAAGGAAACGAGGGCCTTTGGAGTAAGAAGCAAATGTGGCGTGAGGAACATGTCAAACACCTGCAATGACCCTGGAGTTTGATCATCACCAGGGAGCTGGAGTGGTGACAGCCTGATGGAATCTCTCCCTGGCGCATCGTGCCATGGCTTGTGATTGCTGTGCAATGGCTTGTGGCTACGTAATGTACTCTGAGGGTGAGAGATCTTCATGGGAACTGAACTAGCAGCTGCCAGTGCGCTGTGCTGGGCTACGAGCTGATAAAGGGCTGGCTGTGCTTTGAGCACAGAGGTGCACGCAGCACGCAGGATGAATGTGGCCTGTAGCAACTGAATCTTTTTACTCTAAAGATGTGGCTCTTGGGGACTACAGGTCCCAAGGTGCAGTTTTCAGAGTGGTAGCCGTGTTAGTCTGTATCAGCAAAAAGAACGAGGAGTACTTGTGGCACCTTAGAGATTAACAAATTTATTTGGGGATAAGCTTTCTTGGGCTAAAACCAACTATAATAGCCCACCTTAATTGATTAGTCTTGTTATAGTTGGTATGGCAGCACCTATTTTTTCATGTTCTTTATGTATATATCTCTTCCTACTATATTTTCTACTGCATGCATCTGATGAAGTGGGTTTTAGCCCACGAAAGCTTATGCCAAGATGCAGTGTCCCCCCACAGGCCACACCGGGGGAGCATTGCATGCTGGGATCCATAGTTGTTGCAGGCTGCATGGCTGTATCAAAGAGAGGGACTCCAAATCACACAAGGAAGGTTACAGTTAGGTAAGTTTTTTTTTTTTCCTCCGCCGGCATCCGTCCCACCCCCCTCCCACCCCCCATGTGTCCCGATATTTTGTTCCTCTCATCTGGTCACCCTAGTTACAGTCCATGGGTTCCAGCTGCCAGTGTGACTCTCAACTGGACAATGCCTGGGTGCCTCAGATTGACAAGCTCAATGGGCCAAGAGTTGCATCATATGGTTTTTTGCAGCATGTGCTTCTGCAGCTATCTCCCCCCAGATGAGGACTGTGTCCTTTCCAGGAGCCTGTTGGCCAGAGAGAATAGAAATCCTGCCTGCACCAAGCAACCCATTTGCTATATGAGGGATTTTGAAGCAGTCAGCTAAGCAGAATGCTTCTGTCTGATTGCCTGTGCTTTGCTCACAAGGGCCCTGTTTTCTCTCCCATGTGTTTGTGGGTCAGAGCTACAGATCCCCTCCCCCCACCTTTCTTTCCGTCCATCTTGCTGCATGGTTCACTATGTTTTGATGAGCAATTCCGCATCAGTTGCGCTCGAGGCTCGGAGAACAGATGCAGTTACGGGCGCCCTGTTACACAGCATTGCCTTGCAGTGTGTATGGAGACACAGCGCAGCGTCCCCGGGGGAGGAAAGAGACAGGACAAGCGAATCCTTTCCTGGGCCTGCTGGATATGGAAAGTCCCTGTGGATATCATCTCTGGCTGTCTCACACACCCTCATGCTCAGCCTGTGCTGCCGATTGTCATTGCGTTGGGTCTCCCGACATCCTGGTATGGACTCCCCAGCATGGAAGGGCAGCTCACCTGGGGACAGCGAAGCTACAACAATTTACCCCAGCAGGGTATCTGGCCCATTAGCTATAAAATATGTACGTGAATGCAGCCAATGAGAAATTCCTAGTGAACCAGGCAAAGGACTGAAAGTTATGGGAGCGAGAGCGCATTGCCTGGACCAGCCAGCAGCCCCTGCCCAGCACAGCTCCACCCCACCCAACCTGCTCTCCCAACTGCCCAACTGGCCTCTTCACTGGTAAACAATCAGCATTTTGGCTGAGCTGGGCACAATTGTAATTTGTCCCCAATCAGGGGATGTGTGATCTGGCAGACCAGATTGCCTTCAGCTTCCTCTGCCCCCTGGGCCAGTGCACCCCAAGTCTGAGTCCTGTGGGAACTGTGCCTGGTCCTTGCACCAGGGAAGTATGTTGCACAAGAGGGTGTTCTAGCTGAGGCAGCACTGCCTAGTGGATGGGATAAAGCTGGTCATTCAGAAGAGCTGGGTTCAATTCCTGGCTCTGACCTGTTGGCTGACCTTGGGTAAATCACCACCCGTGCCTCAGTTTCCCCCACTGACCTCCTTTGCTAAGCACTTTGAGATCCATGGCTGAAGAATTAGGTGTTACTGCTTCACGGCCTAAGGTTTGTACGTGCTGAGTTGCTGATCTCCCTAGGAGCCATCACTTTCAATGTCCTGAGTGGCTCTAATCTACTTGAATAGATTTTGACCCACAGCATTGTACAAACACGCAGGAGTGGCACCTGGGTGTTTGCCGCCCTAGGCGGCAGTGCTCCTCCTCAAAGCATTCGGCGGCAGGGGTCCTTCCGCTCCGCCAAGGCCGGCTCCAGGCACCAGCTTGGCAAGCAGGTGCTTAGGGCGGCCATTCCGGAGAGGGACGGCAGGTCCAGCTATTCGGCGGACGGTCCCTCACTCCAGCTTGGAGCGAAGGACCTTCCGCCGAATTGCAGCCGCAGATCGCAATTGCGATTGCGGCGGTTTTTTTTTTTTTTTTGGGCTGCTTGGGGCGGCCAAAACCCTGGAGCTGGCCCTGCGCTCTGCGTCTTCGGGGCACTTCGGTGGCGGGTCCCGGAGTGAGTGAAGGACCCGTCGCCGAAGCGCCCCAAAGACGCGGAGCGGAAGGACCCCTGCCGCCGAATTGCCGCCGAAGATGGCAAAATGCCGCCCCCCCCCCCAAATCCTGCCGCCCTAGGTGACCGCCTAGGGTCACCTAGTGGAAGCACCGGCCCTGCAAACACGTTTGTATAATTTATTGTTTATTCCATTCTCACCTAAGGCCCTGACTGAGCTCAGGGCACCAGGCCACTAACCCTGGACATATACATAGTGAGAGATGGTTCCTGCCCCGGAGAGCTCACAGTCTATCTAGGCAAGGAGTGAGAGGGGAAACCGACTTGCCAAGTTTTTTTTTTCACTTGTCTCTTATCCCGTGAACTACATGCCTTCAGCTCCGACTACCCTGGCTGCAGCCTCAGATCAATGCATTGCGTGGATCTAATTGAGCGTGAATGTGCACTGCCCTTCCAGCTTCGGTAGGTGTGTTTTATGATTCCTGCTGTGTGTCTCTCCTGCTGTGCCTCCATTACACAATTGAATTAGGATATGCCACAATGAGGTTAGGCTATGCTCCCATGTAAATCAGGGAACACCCGAGTTACATGTTCATAATTCTCCAAGCAAGGTGTTCAATGGAATCCTTAGCAATGCAGAAGGCAGCGAAAATTGACAGCTATTCATGGCTTGTTTGTTCAGCTGGAAGATCCACTTGAAAGTATAGGGGATAAAGTCCCTAGATAAACAACTCACTTGAAATGGACATAAACTGTCAGGGGCTTGGGCCAGGAGTGCTTGCTCAGGGAGTGTGTCAGTGCAGGTCTTATAGCAGGAGGGAGGGGATTACAGCATTGGATATTGACTGACTTCAAAGGGAGGCAAATGGCTCAGTCAGACTCTATTGTGCATCTCAACCTGGAGGGTGGGGGGTCACACGCAGGTGTCAGGGGACATGATCCCCCTGCTCTTCCTATAGCGCTAGCTGGCTGGGAGTGGGGACCCAGTGGAAAAGGCTGAGGTTGAGAACCACTAGTGCATTGTAACACCGTTCCCCCCAGACTGTAACTTGTCTGGGGTTTATCCTTGTGGAAAATGTCCTATAGCAGGTTGCCAATGCTGCTTACAGTGCGGAGAACAGCTTACTGGAGTGATTGCCCATGTCTACACTATCAAATTATGTCACCCTAAATTAGGTCAGTGTACAGCCACCCCGATTATTACGGCGCTTGTGCATGTGCACACTGTGCTCCTAGTCTCGACGGTGCACGTCCTCTCCAGGAGCGCTTGTGTCGCACCATGGGTAGGTATCCCAGCATGCAACTCGCCACCATCCAGTGCAGGGTGTTTTGGGAAGTGTTTGAGATGCCTGATGGAGCTGAAACGATGACTGGGAACATGGGGTCAACTTCCCATAATGCAGTGTGCTCCATCCCATAATTTCATCAGCATCCCATAATATTTCACGCCTCTTTTCAAAAATCCCTCCTCGCTGCCTGCCTCTCGGACAAAAGCTTGGAGCCTGCACAGCTCTGCACTGTTGTCACGAGTGTTGTGAGCATGGGCACACGATCCTGCAGTATTTCCAGAGCTGCAAGGAACATGACGATTCCTTGGAGGCCAGCTTGCTGTGGGACATAGAAAGAAACAATTCAAGATTGTTGATGGCATTCACGGAATAGCTGAAGCCAATGGAGCGCGGGGTCTGGGCCCGAGAAACCAGCACTGATTGGTGGGATCGCATCATCATGCATGTTTGCAGTGGCTGCAAAACTTTCTCGTCTTGTGGAAATCTCCCTTGTCATGGGCAATCAGAAGACACATCCACAGCCCTTCTGCCCATGACATGATGATCCGGTGGGAGCTACAGCACGTCTTTATACGGCAGAGTAACGTTAGGAAGATGTGTACTCGCGCTGTCTTTCCTGCCACAAGTTGGGGGGACTTGAGGAAAGCCCAGTGCTCTGTTTATGTCTGCTCTTCATTTCACCTCCTCTTCCACTGGTCAGTTCTCTCTCTGCTGGAAACAAGGAGAAGCCCCCAGACCCATATGATCACTGCTCAGTCACATCCCTGGGATCCAGCAGCCCTGGGGACCCGTTTTTATTCTGTGCTTGTATAGCTCCTAACACGGCAAGGTCCTGGTGACTGGCTGGGGATCATACAGTAATAAATAATAATAATTTGTGAGCCTGGCATCGTCTTTAGAAGTGACTGGAAAATAACAACCTTCTTACGGGGCTGTTCAACAACTCTATAGAATTGAACAGAGAGATGTCGCCCTCCTAGAGAGCTTGATTGGATGGTTCAAAACAGCGGCTAGACGAGCTGTAATTAACTATTCACCCCTACAGGGTATGACAGTTACGTCTGTAGCGCCCTGTTCAGTTTCTGTAGGTCTCCACTTTGTTTCAACTCTTTAGAACGAGTCTCATGCTATTTGGGGGTTTTCTTAAAGCCCCAGTTCCTGGAGCGCTGTGATCCTGTGAGACCCGCTAAGTCTCTAGCCCTCATGGTTTCAGAGAAAAGCTGTGAATGTGTGCAACCTCTTACGGGTCAGAAAAAGGAGGCAAATAAAAAGGACCCAACATTTGAAAAATCTCACAACTTTTTTTAGACAAAACTCTTTGATTCTGGAGACCTGACACATGATTTATGAACCCATGGGGGGGGAGTGGGGGTACTGCTGTTGTTTTTCCAGATGGGCAGGGAAAGAATGATACAGCTGCGTGCTGCAGAAGGGTAGGTGATCAGCTAACCAAACTCACACTGTAGCTGTGCCAGAGGACATAGACGCTTGAGGTGATGTCTTGGGGGAGGCAGTGTTGCCTAGCAGATAGAGCAGTTACCTAGAATTCAGAAAACCAGCATTCTAGACCTGGTTCTGGCCTGCTGGGTGACTTTGGGCCAGGCTCTTCAACACTCCGTGCCTCCGTTTCCCTATCTCTAAAAGGGGGGTCGTGATGCTGACCTCCTTTGTTAAGTGGTTCAGATCAACAGATGAACAGCGCTGTATGAGAGCTAGGCATCATTTGCTCTGCATGGCTGAGGGTCAAAGGATTGCTAGGAGAGCCTTGAAAGAACTGATGGGGACCAGGAGAGGAGAATGCTGCTGCTAATACTAGAGCCTTGGAGCCTCTCTCAGTCGTGGTGAGATAGCACGGCTTCGCAGCACATCTCCGGCACTGTGCAAATAATTAGCGATAATGCAAATAAGAACTCGTTAGTGTGGCCGTGCTTAATGGATTCACCTTCCCCCGAGCCCTGTTTCCTGTGTGCAAGCCATGTCTTTTTCTTGCTCACTTTGTTTCCTGGTTGGCACAGCAGCCCCGGTATTGTATCACAAACACCCCATCATGCCAAGCTAGCCCCCTGCACAAGAGCCAGGCCAATCCCCAGAATGAGCAAACAAGGGAGCATTCAGCTGAGAGCCAAAGGGCAGCAGTGTCCCTGCTCCTGGGCGCGGAGGTTGAGGCCCGTCTACACTTGAATGTAGGTTGACCTAGCTGCCTCGCCCAGGGCTTTGAAAGTGGCACCATAGTTAGGTCGCTCTAACCCCCAGCGTAGACATGGCTGCATCGACGGAAGGATTCTTCCATCGACCTAGCTCCTACCTCCCGGAGAGCTGGATTTACCCTAGTCTCGACAGCTGTAGTGTAGATATATCCATAGACAAGCCGCCAATGGCTTTTGCTGGGTAGATCTTCCCTCCGGCCGTGTCCTAGGGGACTCCTGGCTGTGGCTCTTTGGCGTCCTGTGGGGGACCAGGCAGCAAACAGTCCTGAGGGTCCTGGACAGAAGCCTGGTCCTGCATCCCTGCCACCAACAGCTCACCTTAGGTCTGAGGAGCAGGAAGATCACCATAGAGGGGACCAGAGTGGCAGTGGGTTATGGGGGTGCAGTGCTGAAATGGGACCATATCCCCAGTATTCCCTTGGCTTTGGAACTGAGGGCACCCTGGCCCGGCATGTTGCCCCCAGGACTGCAGAGCACGCCGTGTACCCACCTCCACACCTTGGGCATTTTAATCTGTACAATGCTAATGGATGCTGGGTCGATGCTAGCTGCCTCGCGTCCCACCTGTCGGCATCACGCCTACCCCTGATCAAAGGCAGCATGAGAACCACTGCCGAGCACTCTTCCTCCACTCCAGATGCCAGCCCTGGCACTAGAGATCTGCCCCAGGGGGGTCAAGCAATATAGGTCCAGATTATGGAAGTTCTCGGGACAGGAGCCCAGTGGGCCCCGGCTCCTCCCCAACCCCCGGGGGCCCTGTGTTCAATAGGCCCCTGGTTCCCCCCCACCCCCCCGATCCTGTGTCCATTGGGCCCCTGGCTCCCCCCCAACCCCTGGGGGCCCTGTGTCCATTGGGCCCCTGGCTTCCCCCCCAAACCCCGCAGACCCTGTGTCCATTTCATTTGGCCTCCTGGCTCCTCCCTGATCCCTTGGGCCCTGTGTCCCACGTCCCCTAGGCTGCGCTCTGATGGGTGGGATGCTGAAGCCATAAGGGGCGGATGTGCTGGTGGCTGGGGTGCTGGGTTGACGAGAGGATGACTCCGTCACTGCTCCTCGGATTGACAGCCGGGCTAACTGCGTGGGGACGGGAATTCCTTCCCTCTCTTTCCTCACAAGAGAATGGAGCCCTGTGCTGGAGAAAGGAGCCATGCTGACTGCTCTGGGGAAGGTGCAGCCACAGCAAACATCCAGCCCAGGCGAGCTTCCCACACCCAGCCTGCAGCCATACCTCCCCCTGCCTGAGAGCCTGGAGCTCGGCCGCCATGGCCCAGTCAGGCCCTGGCCTTTCCGCTGGGGCTGCACAGAAGTTCCAGGGGTGCCGGCAAGTCCTACAAGGTGGACACCTGCCCCCTAGGGAGTGGGAAGCCCCAAGCTGGCTCCCATAGGTCACTTGATGCGGGTGACTCTGCTGTCCCTGTCCTTGGCTGGACTGGAGCCTTACTGGAATTCCCATCTCTGCTTGGACACGGGCTGCCTGGAGACCAGGGCCCTGGGTGACGCTAGCAGGAAGAGATAGAGCAGCCTTGCATTCATGCGTCTGTGCACTGCTCCAACCAGCATTTTAAACCCCGCACCCCTCCATTGTTGGCCCATCGCTCGCAGCCAACAGCAGGGGCGGCTGTAGGCACTAGCAAAGCAAGCAGGTGCTTGGGGCAGCCCATTTGCAGAGGCGGCAGCCGGCAGAGAGCCAGCATGGGAGCTGAGAACCAACAGGGGGCCCTGGGAGCTGTAGTTCCTTGGTTAGCTCCCTGCCTATAGAGCCAGCCCTGGAGCAGGGAAAGAACTACATTTCCCAGCATTCCCTTGGCCACTGTCAACAGGAAAGGGAGGGGGAGGGAGTGAGGTAACTGAGCCATGCTGCAGCTTGCTGTGAATGGAAAGCTCACTGCTAGAACGGGGAACAAGTATGCCCAAGGAGTAGAAGGCTTTGCCCCAGATATCCCCTTCAGAAGACATCCCCAGCCTGGATTAGGGATACTGGTGTGACCTCACCTGGCAGCCCCCAAAGAAAGAATTGGGTGGACTAAATGGACAGTGCCCCTCTCTATCTGAAGCCTAGCAAGGGAGGTATGTGGATCCCACTAGACTTGAAAATGAAAAGTAAGGGAGGGGAGGCTCTGGACCTGGGCAGCTTTAGATACAGTACCAGGCACGTAGGAGGATTTCCATTTCTGAGCCATGGAAGCAGAAATTGACTTTTCCTTTCCAGATATAGCTAATATTCAGAAAGGGAATCTAGCACCTGCCTTCCAGATTTGAACACCTCAAAATTCAGGAGTGCTCAAGCTCAATTTGGGCAGCTGTTACTTCATTTCTCCCAAATCAAATATACTGATCCACTGTAACTTGCTGTAGAAAAAGTAGGATAAAATTGAGCAAGAAATGCTTCCCAGTGGTTATTAGGCCTGGAATTGCTATTTTCAACAGCCATTGCCATTTTTTTTTAGTTTTATTTGTTTAAAAGGAAGACAGTGATATTGCATTGGCAAATTCCCCATAGAAAGAAAGAGTGGACCAAAAGAATAATAAAGGCACCTCAACTTTTCCTCATTTATGGAGGACAGTCTTATAATATGCATCCAGATAGCCTCCAATCACACAAGCTGAAAATTGTTCCACTTTACTGCAGTTCTGTAACCCTATGGGAACCAATCCTGTCTGTGTGTACATCTAAAATTCCTGCTGAATGACCCGCCCTGGGAGTGAGTTACCAGTGACCCAGGGGTGGGGCGGAAGGAGGGTGCAGTTGGCAGGGGAGAGCCCAGGGATGGGGCAGCAGGGGGTGCAGGTGGAGGGGGGAGAGCCCAGGGCTGGGGCGGCAGGGGTGTGTGGGTGGGCGGGGCACTGGTGGGGGGAAAGGGGGACGCCCAGAGTTGGGGCAGCAGGGGGTGCGGGTGGGAGGGGAGAACCCAGGGCTGGGGCAGCAGGAGGGGACGGAGGGGGGGGGGAGAGCCCGGGGCGGGGGGGGGGGGCAGCCAAACATTTTTTTGCTTGGGGCGGCAAAAAACCTAGAGCCGGCCCTGGCCAACGGTAGATGTCGAAGTCTGCAGGGATTTCTGGAAACAGCTGCATTTCGCTGCTCCTGCATCCAAGATGCGCCAGCTGGCTGCATGATAACAAAACCATGTGTCAGAGCGCCGGGCGGAGAGGCCCTGCCGCTCGCTCACTGGCCACTTTGCCAAACACTCACTGTTTCTTCCTCTTGGATATACATTTCTAGCAAGGAGCGCTGGAGCAATCGCTCTGCCAGAGAGCCTCTGTGTTCACGGCTGCTCTAGTAGCCAGGGGCAATGGAGCGGGAGCTGGTGGCTAGGAGTCTGATCCTGCACAGTGCAGAGACAGTCACAAGGTGCTGAGTGCCCTCCAAACTCATTGGCTTCAGCCAGGGTGGAAGGTGCTCAGCTAGGGTTACCATATTTCAACTATCAAAAAAGAGGATGGGAGGAGCCCCACCCTAGCCCCGCCCCCATCCTGCCCTAACCCCACCCCTGCCCTTTCCACTCCCTCCCACTTCCCGCCCCCCTCAGAACCCCCAACCCTCCCCCTGCACCTTGTCCCCTGACTGCCCCCTCCTGGGACCCCTGCCCCTAACTGCCCCCCAGGACTCCACCCCCTACCTAAGCCTCCCTGCTCCTGGTCCCCTGATTGCCCCCTCCTGAGACCCTCCCCCCATCCTAACTGGCCCCCTAGGATCCTACCCCCTACCTGTCCCCTGACTGCCCCAACCCTTATCCACACGCCCACCCCCAGGACTCCCACACCCCATCCAACCAACCACTCTCCACCCCCTGACAGCCCCCCCCAGAACTCCTGACCCATCTAAACCCCTCTGCTCCATGTCCCCTGACTGCTCCAATCCCTCTCCCCACACCTGCCCCCTGACAGCCACCCCAGAACTCTCAAAGCCCCTCCCCCCGCACTTCTTGTCCCCTGACTACCCTTCCTGGGACCCCAGCTCCTAACTGCCCTCCAGAACCCCACCCCCTACCTAAGCCTCCCTGTTCCTTGTCCCCTGACTGCCCCTTCCTGAGATCCCCCCACCCTAACTGCCCCCTCCTGAGACCCTACCCCCTACCTGTACCCTGACTNTGTCCCTTGACTGCCCTCTCCTGAGCCCCCCCCCATCCTAACTGCCCCCTCCAGAGACCCTACCCCCTACCTGTACCCTGACTGCCCAAAACCTTATCCACACCCCCACCCCCAGACAGCCCCCCCCAGAACTCCTGACCCATCCTACCCTCCCCCTGCTCCCTGTCTCTTGACTGCTCCCTCCAGAACCCCCCTGCCCCTTTTCCGACCCCTGACCCCCTTACCGTGCTGCGTGGAGCCCGACACGCTGCCGAGCTCCCCAGCGGAGCGCATAGCACGGTTCCCGCCCTCACAGAGTGCTGCGGAGCGGCACGCTGGGCAGCGGGGTTGGGGGAGGGAGGGAGTAGGGGGAAGAGCTCCAGACTGCCGGAGGCCCGTTGCGAACGTCCAGCGATCTGCGAATGCAGGGAGGGGGGAGGGGGAGTGATCTCAAGGTGCAGGGGAGAGGAGAGGGAAGCGGAGGAGGGGCTATGGCTGCCGGAGCCCTGTGCGAGTGGCACGATCCGGCCGGCTGCCCTGTCAGCTGCGCGCGCTCTGCGTGGTGGGGAAATCCGGACATTTACAAATTCCCCCCGGATGCTATTTTTAACTCAGAAAAGCCGGACATGTCCGGGAGAATCCGGACGAATGGTAACCCTAGCTCAGCTCTTTGCAGGCTCAGGCTGTGACAGATAGGGAGCTGCTATGTAACCATAAGATGGATACTCGGACAGAGCCATCTGAGAACTTGGTTGGCAAGGGGAAGTTGTTGGACAGGGCTGGCCCTTGAAGGGAGTCAGATGCCCAGGTTACCTGTGACAGGCCCCCCTGAAGGCAATGAGCCAACCCAGGTCCACCAAGGCCTAGTGTAACTGCTAAGTAGTGGGAAGGTGGTTAATTAAGGAGCACCTGGGCCTAATAAAGGGTTTAGGAGAGCTCAGCTGGGGGTAAAAGCTCTGTGGGCAGAGAGGCCTGTGACAGCCATGAGCAAGCAGCAGAAAGGTGGCTGAGCTCTCGGGCAGCGGAGAAGCCTGGGTCTTACAGCAGAACTTGCTGCTGCTGGAACCTAGAGCCTGTTTCAGGGACATTGATGTTGTATCTGGGCTCTGAGGTAAGAGCCTGTAAACCAGAGATGGGTAAACTACGGCCCACGGGCCACATCTGGCCCACAGGACCTTCCTGCCCAGCCCTTGAGCTCCTGGCTGGGGAGGCTAGCCCCCTCCCCTGCAACCACGCCGCTGCGTGGGCAGCTCTCTGGGCGGAAGGGTTGCACACTCCTGCCGAGCAGCGCGGCTGTGTGGCTGACTCCAGCCAGGCCGTGCGGCTGCCAGACATGCTGCTCTGAGCAGCATGGTAAGGGGCCGGGGTCGTGGGGTTGGATAAAGGGCGGGAGGTCCTGGGGGGCAGACAGAGGACAGGAAGCAGGGGGCGGTTGGATGGGGCGGAGGTTCTGGGGGGCAGTCAGGGGACAGGGAATGGGGGGGGTTGGATAACCATGGGAGTCTCGGGGTGGGGGTGTGGATAGGGGTCAGGGGATGGGGAACAGGGGGGTTGGATAGGTGTGGGGTCCCAGGGGGCCTGTCAGGGGGTGGGGGTGTGGATAGGGGTCGGGGCAGTCAGGGGACAGGGAGCAGAGGGATGGATGTGGTCCTGGGGGTGGTTAGGGGTGGGGGGTCCCAGGAGGGGGTGGTCAGGGGACAAGGAACAGGAGGGGTTGGATGGGTCAGGGGTTCTGAGGGGGGCAGTCAGGGGGTGGGAAGTGGGAGGGGTCAGATGGGGGCGAGGGCCAAGCTGTTTGGGGAGGCACAGCCTTCCCTACCCGGCCCTCCATACAGTTTTGCAACCCCAGTGTGGCCCTCGGCCAAAAAGTTTGCCCACCCCTGCTGTAAACCCTTGTCCAAGGGTGCATGCTAAAGACAGCTTCATTAACTGGAGATCTACTGTTAGAGAGTAGAGGGTCTGGCTTCTCCTTGATCAGGCTGTTTAAGTGACCTCATTAACGAAGGGAAACTGAGGCAGACCCCAGCATAACCACGCTTAGCTGCAGAGGGGTGCTCAGCAGGCGACGGGACTCCTCCTGGCTCTTGGTACCAAGGTAAAAGGGACCTTTTAAATTCCTTAGATGGGCCTGCTTCTCCTTGTGCACTGGTGCAACTCTACCAACCTTGGGGGGTTATGCTGGACTTACACCAGTGCTGGTGAGCATGGAGCCTGTATTGATCTAATGTCATAGGGGCTGTGGAAGGGCAAATAGGAAAGCCATGCAGTGGCCCTAGCTAAGGCCCCCCCAGCACCCAGATGAGAACAGCTGCTCAAGGTGGAACTTCTCTGCTGAGCAAATTCTGCTCTCTGATCTCTGGCTCTGTGCCTGCTGCTGCCCACTGGCTGCATGGCAGGGACAAAGGAGAGGAGCTGTGGTACCCAGGGGAAGGGAGCCATATAAATTCCTTAGATGGGGCCTCATTCTCCTCGTGCCCTGATGCAACTTTACTGCTGTGGGGGGAATTATCCCTGGGGAGCCAGGCCCCACGAGTGGCAGAATCCATGGGTCAGAGTCACACAGGTGTCAGTTAGTTTCCATCAGTGACGTCCCCCAGGGAGAGCTCTGTCTCAGGGTGTTCTGCATCCTCCCCCAGTGTGGATCCATGGGAACGGCCACCGCAGGCTGGGGGCAGCTCCCACGTGGAATGAAATGTGCCAAATATTTTGCTGGAATTTGTTCTCCTGTTCGTGCCTCGCTCTCCTCGCTCCCAGGCCGCTGCTGGCTTCAGTGCTGTAATGGTATCCCCAGGCTCCTGCCGCTGTGCACACCCCCAAGCCCAAGCAGCCCCAAGCCCAAACAAAGCAGAATAGTAGAAGCCACTTCCTAGAACATGGAGGTCACCTCTGTCATCTGCCAGAGTGAGAGGACTGGCTCACTTTTCATTGTTCTCCCAGGACACCTGGCCAAGCAGGGATGGATGGTGGGGAGGCTAAAACTCAGGCAAGCCAAATCAGATCTCAGAGTCGGGAGCCTCCAGGCAGGCAAGGAGCAGCATGGTCAGTGTAATGCAAAGGCAGCAGATTGCCCAGGTGGGGCCCTGGCAGGCAGGAGTTAACAGCAGGATTTCTGGATGGATGCTGTCCCTGATGTGGTACCAGGGATTGTGCCTTCAAGGCCTGAGCTTCCCAGACGGGGAGAGTGTGCAGGGCAGTGGGAAGCGCTTGTTGTTCTGCACAGCCAGTTGGAACCGGGCACAGGCTAAAGCAGAGCACTCACCAGCAGGGTGAGCATTGAATGCCACACCTACCAGTCACATAGATCACAGCAAAGCTTCCCTCACCCACTTTGACTGCAGCAGGCCTGTCCAGCTCGTACCTGGGAAGACCAAACCAGCTTGTCTCTCAGCGCTGAGCCAGCTCCATGAGAAACTCACTAGGAGCTAGGTTGTAAGTTCTTTGGAGCAGCAACCTTGTCTTTATTCTCACAGTTCTCTAGGGGGGAGGGATTGTGAGCTCAATCCTTGAGGGACCATTTAGGGATCGGGGGCAAAAATCTGTCTGGGGATCAGTCCTTCTGTGAGCAGGGGGTGGGACTAGATGACCTCCTGAGGTCCCTTCCAACCCTGATATTCTATGATTCTAAAGTGTCATGCGCCCCTGACAGCCATAAGAACACAAGATCGGCCCTACTGGGTCAGACCAATGGTCCATCTAGCCCAGTGTCCTGTCTTCCGACAGAAGCCCAGGCCAGATGCTTCAGAGGGAATGAACAGAACAGGGCAATTTTGAGTGATCCATCCCTTGTCCAATCCCAGCTTTTGGCAGTCAGAGGTTTAGGGGCTCCCAGAGCATGAGGTTGCATCCCTGCCCATCTTAGCTAATAGCCATTGCTGGACCTATCCTACGTGAACTCATCTAATTCTTTTATTTTTTTGAACCCAGTTATACTTTTGGCCTTCACAACATCCCCTGGCAACGAGTGCCCCAGGTTGACTGTGCGTTGTGGGAAGAAATACTTCCTTTTCTTGGTTTTAAACCTGCTGCCTGTTAATTTAATCTAGTTCTTGTGTTACATGAAGTGGTAAAGAACACTTCCTTATTCACTTTCTCCTCCCTAGTCATGATTTTATGGCCCTCTATCACATCCCCCCTTAGTCGTCTATTTTCTAAGCTGAACAGTCCCGGTCTTTTGAATCTTGCCTCTTATGGCAGCTGTTCCATACCCCATGTCATTTTTGTTGCCCTTCTCTGCATCTTTTTCCAGTTCCAATAAATTTTTTGGAGCTGAGGTGACCAGAACTGCACACAGTATTCACAGTGGCGGTGTACCATGGATTGGTAGAATGGTGTGATATTATCCGTCCCTTTCCTAATGGTTCCTAACATTTTGCTGCACACTGAGCAGATGTTTTCAGAGAACTAGCCAGGGTGACTCCGAGCTCTCTTTCTTGAGTCCCGCAATCTCACGATTCCTTCTGTCCTGCTGGGAGTTTCCTACATTGAGTTCCTGTTTTGAAAAAAATATGGCTTGTCCTTTCCAGCTGGCTGGGTTGAATGCTAAGCTTTACAGCGCCTCAAGGGTTAAATAATAACTGCCCGGTTGCATGTGCACTTGGAGGGCTGACAATGTAGCATAATACAAACTTATAGGTGATTTTTGGTGAGTAACTCCCCAGTGATATTCACATCAAAAGCTGATCCCGCTGGCAGAGTGGGTTCAAATCATCAGTAGGGGCTAGGGTAGTGATGGGAGATAATCAAGAGCCATCTTGCCTCACCCTTCCAAAACTGTCCCCCTCTGATCCTCCCACAAACAGATTCAGTGATCCACTAGTAGGGTTACCATACATCTGTATTTTCCCAGACATGTCCAGCTTTTTGGTTCTTAAATTGCCGTCTGGGAGGAATTTTTAAATATCTGAAAACATCCATGATTTTGCCATTATTATTTTTCCCCAAAGAAGAGTTGATCATGCGAGAAAGAGAGTGAATGTTGATCATTTGAGAAAGAAAGTGAATGTTGATCACTCGAGAGAGTGCCCACTTTTTCCCCCTAGCTCCCAGCACTTGCGCTGCAAGACAGCTGTTTCACGCAGCTGGGAGGGAGGGGGGCAGAGGGGGAACACGGCACACTTAGGGGAGGAGGCGGGGCCGGGGCGAGGATTTGGGGAAGAGGTCCAATGGGGCAGGGAGTTCAGGTGGGGACTTTGGGGAAGGGGTTGGAATGGGGGTGGGGAAGGGGCAGGGAAGGGGTGGAGTTGGGGCGGGGGGCAAAGTTGACGCCTAGCCCTATGGTTCCAGATAGGTATGATCATTTTTCCATAGTGGCGAAAGTGCAACATCGACAATTTCAGTGTCTTTTCTGAGTTCATACCGTGCACAGTAGCGTTTCCTCAAGAGCTCTTTATTTGATATTTTATTTTACTACCCCCAAACACAATGCCAAAATGAAAGTGTAATTTCACTGCAGAACTAAAGACGAAATTCCCGTGTTTTCGAAGTGGTAGAGAAGAATGGGAAGCTGAGTGCTTGGTATGTAGACCTGGTATTTACGTCTCTGTGAAAAATAAAGGCACTAATGATTTACAAACTCATGTGGACTCAGACAAGCACAAAAAAGCAGTTCGAGGAGAGAGCTCATCAACAAAATTGACAGATTATTTTGTAAAACCAGGCAGCGAATCAGAGGATGCTGTTATGCAGCAGAGGGTACTTTTGCATTTCACACCGTTAAGCATCATAATAGCTTTGTCAATGGATTGCACGTCTGTCTTGTTGAAGAAGATATTCCCTGATTCTGAAGTAGCACGGAAATTTTCAAATGCTAGAACCAAGACAGAAGCAATTGTTATCTCTGTGCTTGCACCGCATTCTGTTGATGTTGTTCTGAAAACATTTGAAGAAAATGACATAGCTTACTGTGGAGTTGCTACAGATGAAAGCAATCACGGTTCAGTGAAAATATTTCCAGTAATTATTCAGTATTTCGACTGGAAGAATGACGGTTTGCAGTCAAAATTGATTAAGGTCCAGAATACACCTAATGAGATTGCCGACACGATTGCTCATTACGTAAAAGAAATGCTTGAAAAAAATGGTTTGTTCGAGAAGTGTATTGCATTTACATGTGACAACTGCAATACAACGTTTGGAGGACTCCGGCGTGATGAAAATGGAAAGAATATGTTTGCAAACTTAAAGAAGTTGTTGCAGAAGAGAACATTAATTGGTGTGGGTTGCCCAGCACACATTTTGAACAACTGTGTTCACCATGCAGCAGAAAGAATGAACGTTGACATTGAGAACATTATTTTTAAAATGTACCAGTACTTTCATATCTACACTGTCCGAACTGAGTGGCTGAAGGAGTACTGTGAGTTTGTTGATGTTGAATACAGAAAGATGCTTTCTCATAGCAAGACACGATGGCTGTCATTATTTCCAGGCATTACAAGGCTGACACAGATGTTTCCAGCCTTGAAGTCATTCTTTCTGTCACAGGACTAACCACCCACAGTGCTTAAGACATTTTTTGAGTATGAATTAAGTGAGATTTACCTCTGGCACATGCATTCACTCATGAGTATACTTACATCCAATACATTGAAAGGGAAAGCAATTATGTCGTGGAAGTGCTGAAAAGTTTGAACTCGGTTCACACTATCCTTCTTGAACGCAAGACTCACAACTTTATGTCCCTGAAAGTTAAGGGACTACTGGCACAAAAGCACATGGAAGGAATTGATGAAGAGTGTGACAAATTCTGTGCTGAAGTAGATAATATGTACAGCAGATGCTTAGAATATTTGGAGAAGTGGCTTAGACCCTGGAAGACTTCTCTTGTTTCAGGTGGATTACCCTGAGTGAAACACCGAATTGGAGTGATGTGGAACCTTGTATCAAGTACCTGATCGATAAGGGGGTGCAAATTGATGAGGTGAAGTGTTTTAATCAGGTCAGCAACCTGAAGAAGTTTACGGAAAGTTGCAACAGTGATGAAGAGTTCAGTAATTATTTGCTAGCACACCAGAAGTGGACCAAATATTTTGAGAAATCCAAAAACATTGAGTGTCATTCAGAACTGTTAAAGATTGCACAGTTCTTCTTTGCTATTCCTTCTCACAATGCAAATGTAGAGCGAATTTTTTCACTGATGCAAAGCCAGTGGACAAAGGAAAGGAACAACTTGAATGTTGAGTTGCTGAAAGGAATTCTTCTTGTACAGTACAACTTCAGATAAACTTCTTGTAAAGACTTTCATGCCTTCTTAAAGAGCAATCAACCACTGCCGAGAAAAATGCGATCTACAGAGAGGTATGTGTGGGCACATGAGAAAGAAAACTGAAGATCTGGTAAAAGGAAAGGACTCACTACATATAAAGAAGTATAGTAAACTTTAAATAATTAAACTTTTACTTTTGAGGCTATATCACTTTTTCTTATATATACTCAATATAGATGACATGTAGCACACAGCATGTATAATAACACATGAATACAACACAAGTTGGTAGATACTGGTGCAAATACACAGTCTTTCTCACCCCCCCCCCCCCCCCCCCAGTGGAGTGTCCTCTTTTTTGAATGTTCAAATATGGTAACCCTATCCGCTAGCAATGTCTTCCCCCTCCCAACTAGTCCGTGTAAAACCAGTGATTGGCAGCTCTATAGAGCCGTGACCATCTTTTTGTTCTGTGTCTGTACAGCACCTAGCACACTGGGGTCCTGGGCCATGGCCAGGCTCCTAGTCACTACCGTAATACACCTAATAAATAATGCACAGTGTCCAGCACACTGGGGCCCTGGGCATGGCAGGCTCCTAGGCCCTACCGTAATACACCTAATAAATAATCATGACAATGAAAACTAGGACATCTGAAGCCAGATCCTCAGCTGCTGTAAATCTGTGGGGCCCCCTCAGCCCAGATGCTGATGGAGGCTGTTTTCATAGTGGGCTCTGCAGACTCAGCACATAATGACTTTGGAACATGGCTCCTGGGGAGCGAAGTTTCAAGGAGAGGCCTGTAGCAGTGACTGGCAGGCTAAAGACACATCGTCTCAGCTGAGCCACTAGCCCTATTTGCGAAGGACTTTGTGGGCTTGAGCTTCACTTTGTGGGGGGTGCAAGGTGGATGCCTGCTGTGCAGGTGCAGCCCAGATACCTGGCATGCAAATGGCCTGCTAGGCTCTGTTCAAACCACACATGGAAGCCGTTAGTCCATCTTTCAGGGACTAGTGGCAGGCGCTCAGAGAGTTTAGCGATGAGGGCGGGTTCAAGGCCTTTATAGAACAGAACCGAATGCAGAGCTCTCACCACACACACGATTGATGATTTGCATGTGCAAACTAGGTGCACATTTCCCATGCACAGTGGCATGCCAGACTTTTTACAGAGGGAGGGTCCAACAGCGTGGCTTAGTGGCTCAGGAGACGCAGGTTCTATTGTTGGCTTGGCTTCTGGGTTTCCCCATCTGTAAAAAAAGGAGTAACGATCCTGACCACCTTTATAAAGCTCTTGGAGATCTCCAGCTGAGATGTGCTAGCTAAGAGCTGGGGGTTCTTACAGGTGTGTGACGGAGCAGGGACAGGGCGGGTTTGACCTGGGAATGGAGCCTGGGAGTTACATGGAGCTACCTGAGCTGTAACCTGAGCCAAGAGGGGGTGGGAGAAGTGACACCTGCCCCGGAGAGGAACAAAGGAGGAGGAGGAGCAGAGGGGAGGGGGGAGAGAGCTGCTGGAGGGTTTGGGGAATTCTTCAGTTTTGGGCTGGGAGGTGCAATGCAGGGAACCCCAAGCTGGGGTCTAAGCTCCCTGCACTCCCCAAGAGGACTTGATTGAGGGGTCCTGGTTGTATCGACAAGCTCTGCTGTAGACTGTGTTCCTGTTATCCAATAAACCTTCCACTTTACTGGCTGGCTGAGAGTCACGGTGAATCGCAGGAAGCCGGGGGTACAGGGCCCTGAGTGCCCCACACTCCGTGACAAGATGGCACCCCTTGGGACTGCTACAAAGACTGGACTGGCAACCGTGTTGATGCCGGGGCTGTCACATGACTGAGCCTCAGCCTCCGGCACTGTCACAGCAGGTTCAGCTTTGGTTCTCCTCCCTTGGCTGGCAGCCCAAGCAAGCCTACGAGGGATTAATTATCAATTAACCTTGTCCAAGTTCAGAAGGAAGCAGCAAGGATCATAAGCTCCTTAGTGGTTGCCCAGAACTTGGCCTGTCCCTTCACCCAAGAAGCCAGTTATCCCTTATCTCCCTCCCAACGCATCTGCGGAGTTCCTTTTCCATTGCCTGCCCAGCAGCCTGGCACAGATAGCAACAAGCGGCTGCTAAGGAGGGGAATGACAGGCCAAGCCCCCTGTCCGGTCAAAGGCCCCACAGCTGAGGCTCTTGTTTTACCTGCTCAAACGAAGGTATCCCTTTCCCAAAGTCCTAGTCAGTCCTCTGGGGGAGGTGTGTGTGTCTGGGGGTGTGACCGTCTCCAATGCACCGTGCTGAGGACAGATGTGCGGCCCTGCAGTGAAGAACTGGACACACACACACATTCTTTCCCATTGTTCTGAAAGCCACAGCTGGAACGATGCGACACATCTGCCCTGCTCCGGTTTGTGGCTGTCAGGAGCCGGCTTGCTCAGGCGTGATTAGTTATTCGGCTCTGTCATCCCAGCTTAACCTCAGCTGCCGGTTGCAGTGTTTCAAAGGCAGGCCTGGGAGCAGCATGGTCTAAGTGGATGATGTCTTCGCCAGGCTGCTCCATTGGCTTACCCCCCAGGGGTCTGCGAGGCGCACGAACAGAGTTGCAGCAGGCTACGCTGTCAGACTGCTGTCTCGTGGAAGTGTGTTGCCCCACTGGAGTTTTCCACTGAAAACCCAAAGAGCTCAAAGCACATCCGATCATTCATGAACTGGACCTCGTAACCCAGCTGAGATGTAGGCAAAGTGAGTGAGCCACATTTTGCAGATGGGAAACTGAGGCACGGAGAGGGAGGAATGACTCGGCCACAGTTGCACCGCAAATCACTAGCAGAGGTGGGGCTAGAACCCAGTGCGTGGGGCTCCCTTAACCGGCCGTGGATTCGCACAAGACAGCTGATTTGAACTCAGGGTTCAGTATCAGTGCTGATGCCAAAGTGGGAACAGGCTCCAGCTCCCTCTCCTGGGGGCTCTGCATGGGCTGCCCTTGAAGAGCTCCTCAAAGCACCAGCTGAGGCAGAATGCTTTGATACAGTATATTTCCAAGCTGCCTATCTCCTTGGGACGTGACTGGGTCCTGAGTGGGCCAAGCAAGGGCCTGATTCTCCTCTCACTCACACCAGTTTGACACCAGTGTGGCTCCGCTGGCTTCCAGAGACATACTCCCGATTCACACCAATGTATGCGGGAGAAGAATCCAGCACCTAAATCTCTGTGCTGCCTCCTTATGGGCTACTGGATGCAGTTCAGTGTCTTTCGAGCCCTTAATGATCTGGGAGCTGCTTATCTGGGAGACCGTCCTCACCTGGCACCCTCTGCCCCAGGTGTACCACAGCCTCACCTGGCTGCAGCCATTGGCAGGGGCAGGGGAGGAGTTCCATTCCATGGTCCATTCAGTCAGCCAGCAAGGTGGCCAGCTGGCCCAGAGGTAGTTGTGAGGCGGGGACTGGGACTGACAGATGGAACTGGAGGAGGAATTAAGAACACAAAACATCAACCCAAGTGTCAGCAGCTGAGTCAGGGATTAGAGTGAGCAGAGTCCACTTTGGATCAAACACGTCTTCTAGTCTGCATTTGGCTGGCTGGTGGGGCATACTGTCCCATACAGGACAGGCTGGCTGGCTCTTACAGACGAGACAGATCGCTTGGGTGCAATCCAGGAGCGCCCTGCAGGAAAGGGAAACTGCATGGGGGGCACATGGGAAGCTATGCTGGGTGCTCTGGGTTACATCCCCCCACACCTTCTGGGCACCAGCTTGAGCTGGGTCCGGGAGACTTGTTTTCATAGAATCATAGAATATCAGGGTTGGAAGGGACCTCAGAGGGTCATCTAGTCCAACCCCCTGCTCAAAGCAGGATCAATCCCCAACTAAATCATCCCAGCCAGGGCTTTGTCAAGCCAGGCCTTAAAAACCTCTCAGGAAGGAGATTCCACCTCCTCCCTAGGTAACCCATTCCAGTGCTTCACCACCCTCCTAGTGAAAAAATTCTTCCTAATATCCAACTTAAACCTCCCCCACTGCAACTTGAGACCATTACTCCTTCTTCTGTCATCTGGTACCACTGAGAACAGTCTAGATCCATCCTCTTTGGAACCCCCTTTCAGGTATTTGAAAGCAGCTATCAAATCCCCCCTCATTTTTCTCTTCTGCAGACTAAATAATCCCAGTTCCCTCAGCCTCTCCTCATAAGACATATACCCCAGCCCCCTAATCATTTTTGTTGCCCTCGGCTGGACTCTTTCCAATTTTTCCACATCCTTCTTGTAGTGTGGGGCCCAAATCTGGACACAGTACTCCAGATGAGGCCTCACCAATGCCAAATAGAGGGGAACGATCACGTCCCTCGATCTGCTGGCAATGCTCCTACTTATGCAGCCCCAAATGCCGTTAGCCTTCTTGGCAACAAGGGCATACTGTTGACTTGTATCCAGCTTCTCGACCACCGTAACCCCTAGGTCCTTTTCTGCAGAACTGCTGCCTATTCACTTGGTCCCTAATTTGTAGCAGTGCATGGGATTCTTCCATCCTAAGTGCAGGACTCTGCACTTGTCCTTGTTGAACCTCATCAGATTTCTTTTGGCCCAATCCTCTAATTTGTCTAGGTCCCTCTGTATCCTATCCCTACCCTCCAGCGTATCTACCACTCCTCCCAGTTCAGTATCATCGGCAAACTTGCTGAGGGTGCAATCCATGTCATCCTCCAGATCAGTAATGAAGATATTGAATAAAACCGGCCCCAGGACTGACCCTTAAGGCACTCCGCTTGATACCGGCTGTGAACTAGACATGGAGCCACTGATCAGTACCCATTGAGCCCAATGATCTAGCCAGCTTTCTATCCACCTTATACTTCTGAATATCCAGCCCATACTTCTTTAACTTGCTGGCAAGAAAACTGTGGGAGACTGTATCAAAAGCTTTGCTAAAGTCAAGGAATAACACGTCCACTACTTTCCCCTCATCCACAGAGCCAGTTATCTCCTCATAGAAGGCAATTAGTTAGACAGGCATGACTTGCCCTTGGTGAATCCATGCTGACTGTTCCTGATCACTTTCCTCTCCTCAAAGTGCTTCAAAATTGATTCCTTGAGGACCTGCTCCATGATTTGTCCAGGGACGGAGGTGAGGCTGGCTGGCCTGTAATTCCCCAGATCCTCCTCCTTCCCTTTTTTAAAGATGGGCACTACATTAGCCTTTTTCCAGTCATCCGGGATCTCGCCCGATCGCCATTGCTTTGACTAGGCCCTCTGCTCTCCTCTGGGTGTTAAAGACATGCTAGTTTCAGCTGGGTAGCCACTGTGAGTGGTGGCATCTGTTGAAATTGGCACCATTTTAATGGGTTGGCACAGCTTTCCCTTGTCAGTACCCAGAAAAAGGTGGAGAGGGGAGACAGTGAAGGAAAAACAACTGGGGCCTCTTTTCCTGTTGCTTTCCCATGATCAACAACCTACCCCACCATGAGCCAGATGGGGCTGCCTCATCCAGCAGATGACACTTTCCAGAAGATAGTGATGGACTCTTGATCATAACCATACATTTCGCCTTGAAATGTTTTCCACAGCAACAGTTGCCAGGACAACCTGCATCCAAAGCAGCAATTCCAGAAATTTTCCACTTTATCTGCCTCCTCCAGGAGCAGAGAAAGGGTCGGGCAGTCGGAAGCTGTGTGAGATATCAATGTAAGCTTCAAATGGCTGGAAATGAAATGCGAGAGTGGGACATACGACTGCCAAGACAGATTTCTTTGTGTTTGTCACTGACAGAAAACACACCTTCCGCTTCTTTGTCCGGCATGTCTGACAGATTATGTTCACTGGTTGCTTTAATACAAGGTAATTAGCTCGATAGTTGTGATTTTACATGCACAAGAGGCAGGGAATTCACAGTCATGGTGTCCTCATTACCCAGAGTTTGCCCTCGTGCCAGAGGGCAGTATTTTCCATTGCTATATATGGAGTTAATTTCATGTGTGTGCAGCGCATTACTGAGTTGCAGTTACCGTGAGAACTACAGCTTTGACTATCATGCTGTTGGGTGTATCTGAACCACAGTGCTGCATCAGCGTCAGTTTTTGCATTTAATTTCCTTGGATTTGAGAAGAGCAGAGGAGAATGGCGGCTGCCCACTTGTATTGATGTACAAGTTCAACATGGACTATTGTTTTAATATCTATTTTCTTGTAGTGCCTACCAGATCTCTGGTGCTGGGTACTGTACGAACATAAACGACAGCCCCAAAGATCTTACTGGCAAAGACGTGAGCGTCAAATGAATAAGTTTGATGTGTTTATCGGAAAACTCCAGTGAGGAAGGAAAAACATCCCTTTTCCTCAGTTTTTGAACTCAAAACCTCCTCACCATTGTCTGTCTTGCCCAGTCAGACTGTGACTCTCTTTCCCTGGGTGTATGCACCTCGCACCCGTGGGCACCGATCGTGACTGGGGCCTCTAGGGGCCACCTAACATTGCTATTCCTAATCCCCTGCTGAGACGTCATGCAGGTTACCAAAGGGCAAGTGATGAAGACCCAGGTCCAGTCAGGCTTTCAGGGAGAATCTGGGAAACCCAGTAAGTGCTGGCTGATCCGAAGGGTGGAGGATGAGCCTTGACTCCCAGTGCAGGGCCAGGCTGGGTTATTTCTGTTTGGGTTCTAGATACAACAGACAGTTTGGGGGGGGCTGGTTGCAGGCAATGCTCCCCAAAACCTGGCTGGCCCAGGGGCAGATCTGAAGCCCCTTGAAGTTGATGGAAAGACTCCCAGGAACAGGTCTGGTTGTTCTCCCATAGCTCAGCTGGCTGACCCACCCCATCACTGTGCAGCCATTGCAGACTGCTTCCTTCTGCTCCGCTGTCTCAGACGGGTGGGATTGGCTGACAACTGTCCCTCGCAGCCCCCTTTGGGAAGGAACAGGAGGCAGCTCAGCTCCAAGTGTCATCTCACCTCTTGCCAGCATGGAAACAGGGCAATAATGAGGCAGGGGAGACAAATCATACTAATGTAGTCACTTGCATTCTAGCTGGGGTGGGGGGTGACAGAGCTGGACAGCCTTGGTGTGATGGAGTCCGATGGAGCCATGTTGCGGAGGCTGCCAGGGCTGTGCAGGGCCGTCAGTATCAGTGTGAAAGGCCTGGGATGCTGGGTCTCTTGACAGGTGTGTCTGCTTCTCTGTGGGTTTGTCAGGCTCCTCCGTGCGAGCTCTGGATTGCTGCGGAAGAAGGACTGCGCTGAACACTCTGCCAGAAAGTCCTTCCTCTGATTGTTTGTGCAGCTCGGAGGCTGTCTGACTGCTGGCTGGACTGTCTGGCACACAGCCTGGTGCTGCCAGCATGTGACGGGCTCAGACGTTGGCCTTGTGGGGAAGGCAAGGCATGGGCAGGGGCGGCTCTATGTTTTTTGCCACCCCAAGCATGGCAGTCAGGCGACTAGTCATGCGGATTTGGCGGCGTTTATGCACCGAAGGCTGCCTGACTGCCACCCCTGGGCATGGGATGCCTACAGTGAGAGACTTCGAGCCCCATCTCTGCAGCTTATCACAATGACCCAGAAGTGCTTTGATCACGGTGTGTAGAATGTGTTCACGGGGAGAAAACCCCAGGTACTAAAGCAGGAGCGATGGAAGCTCCCTAAAAGGGGGGGCACCGGTGCCCAAACTGTGGCCCTGCCCCCCACATCGCCTAATGTCCGAGGCCCCACCCACATGCCGCCACTTCCCCCTAAGATCCTACCCCCCTCTTGCTCCTCTCCGCTCCCCCCACCCTGTCACTTGCCCTTACAGGCGGTACAAAGTGAGAGGTCATAGCTCTTCCACTTTTAAAAGTGACGGGGCTGTGGCCCCCCGTCCCAGTGCCCCTGTCCTAAAGGGCTAGTTATCATAGCTGAGAAAGTCAGAACCAGAATCGAGGGCTGGGAGTTAAAACCAGACACATTCCCATTATACATAGGACCCAGTGAGGGCGATTCTCCAAACTCCCAAGGGCAGCAGCGGGTTCTCCAGCTCTCCGTGTCTTCGCATCCGAGCGTGGCTGCATGTCTGGAAGATGCTTTAGCCAGACACAAGTTACTGGGCTCAGGGCAGGGGTAACTGGGGGAAATTCTCTGGCCTGTGATGGACCAAGTGAACGTAAGGGTCCCTTCTGGCCTGAATCTTTCTAGGAATCAGTCGCTGACTCAGTCATGGACCCCTCATGTGACCTTGGACAAATCACCCGGCTCCTCAAAGGTATGCAGGCGCCTAACTCCCATGGGAATCGATCACATTTAGACCTACATACTATTGAGGATTTGGGCCTCAGCTCCTCCTTGGTGACATGCTTGGTGACAGCCCTCCGGTCTGTCTCTCTGCTTTCGTGGGCAGCGACTGTGTGTTCCTCTGCATACGTCCAGCACCGGCACGATGGGGCCTGGCTCTCGGCTTGGGTCACTAGGCACTGCCCTGACACACATCAGAACCGGTGAGATTTCCCCTATCATTTAAATCAGCTTCTGTACCAAATGACTGGAAGACAGCTAATGTGACACCAATTTTAAAAAAAGGCTCCAGAGGTGACCCCAGCAATTACAGGCCGGTAAACCTGACTTCAGTATTGGGCAAACTGATTGAAACTGTAGTAAAGAACAAAATTGTCAGACACATAGATGAACATAATATGTTGGGGAAGATCAGCATGGCTTTTGTAAAGGGAAATCATGCCTCACCAATCTACTAGAATTCTTTGAGGGGGTCAACAAACATGTGGACAAGGGTGATCCAGTGGATATAGTATACTTAGATTTTCAGAAAGCCTTTGATGAGGTCTCTCACCAAAGGCTCTTAAGCAAAGTAAGCAGCCATGGGATAAGAGGGAAGGTTCTCTCATGGATTGGTAACTGGTTAAAAGATAGGAAACAAAAGGGTAGGAATAAATGGTCAGTTTTCAGAATGGAGAGAGATAAATAGTGGTGTCCCCCAGGGATCTGTACTATGCCCTGTCCTATTCAACATATTCATAAATGATCTGGAAAAGGGGGTAAACATTGAGGTGGCAAAATTTGCAGATGATACAAAACTATTCAAGATAGTTAAGTCCCAGGCAGACTGCGAAGAGCTACAAAAGACTGGGTGACTGGACAACAAAATGGCAGATGAAATTCAATTTTGATAAATGCAAAGTAATGCACATTGGAAAACATCATCCCAACTATACATATAAAATGAGGGGAGTCTAAATTAGCACTCAAGAAAGAGATCTTGGAGTCATTGTGGATAGTTCTCTGAAAACATCCACTCAATGTGCAGTTGCAGTCAAAAAAGCGAACAGAATGTTTGGCATCATTAAGAAAGGAATAGATAATAAGACAGAAAATATCATTTTGCCTCTATATAAATCCATGGTACGCCCACACCTTGAATACTGCGCGCAGATGTGATCACCCCATCTCAAAAAAGTTATATTGGAATTGGAAAGGTTTCAGAAAAGGGCAACAAAAATTATTAGGGGTATGAAATGGCTGCCATTTGTCCATGGGGTCTGTCCCACATACAGTCACGAACTGGTCCCACAGCACCTTGTGTGACAGGTATGGGCACCAATGCCAGAGTGATGGGGGTCTGCCCAGGAACCTCCCCATGCAGAGTCACCCGGCTGGGACAGTGTAAGGGGCAATGTGGTCCAGTGGTTAGGGCATGGGGGCTCAGGGAACCTGGACTCCAGTCAGGGCTCTGTCATGGATGCTGTGTGACCATGGGCCAATCACTTTCCATCTCCATTCCCCCCCGCCCTTGTTTCTGGACTATAGTGTGAGCTCTTTGGGGCAGGGATTATCTCTCACTAGTTTTAGTTTAACAAAGAGAAGGTTCATGGGTGACATGATCACAGTCTGTAAGTACCCACATGGGGAACAAATATCTAACAGCAGGCTCTTCGATCTAGCAGAGAAAATTCTAATACGGTCCAATGGCTGGGAGTTGAAGCTAGACAAATTCAGACTGGAAATAAGGTGTAAATGTTTAACAGGGAGGTTAATTAACTACTATGGGAACAATTGATGCTACTAGGATAAGAACACTGCAGTGTTGCTGTGCATGGTTAACCAGATCTAAGCAGGTTTCAGAGTGGTAGCCATGTTAGCCTGCATCAGGAAAAAGAATGAGGAGTACTTGTGGCACCTTAGAGACTATCGCAGCCCTGGGAGTTTGAGAGGGAGGGCTCCAGACTGCTGCCAGAGCTCAGTCTGGAGGGTCTGTGGGGAAGGGACGTTGTAAAGGGGGGCCCAGGTACTGGTAACCAACAGTTGGGGCACAGCAGCTGTGCCCGCTCCCCTGGAGTTATCCGAGGGAGCATTCCCGCACTGCCCCTGGGAAGGACTAGGTGACCTCTTTGGCCAGCTCCGTCTCTCGGGGCAGATTCTGTGATCACCCCCAGGGGAACGTGGAGAAGGAGAAGAGCACCCGCTTCTAATGCAGAGTCCCCCTCCCCCACCAGCACCGCACATCCTGAATCCTTGTTGCAGGGAAAGCCTAACAAAAGAAAGGAGGGATAGGGAAAGACTCAGGAGATAGATGCGGGGCCATGCAGTGGGGCAGGGCTTGAGGCAGCATGTGGTGAGTAAGGCTGGGGGGGCCATGTGGTGATGTAGAGTGGGATGTGTTTGGATGGGGGAGAGGATAGCCATGAAGTGGGGCAGCATGGGAACTGTGCAATGGGGCAGGGCCTGAGGCGAGCTGCAGTGAGTAAGGCTGGGAGGCATGTAGTGGTGTAGGATGGGTGTGTGTGCAGTGGGGTACAGCTGTGGGGGAGGAGAGCCATGCAGTGGGGCAGGCCCAGGGAGCTATGAAGTGGGGTAGGGAGGTGAACTGTGCAGCGGAGCAGGGCTGAAGGTGGCATGCAGTGTGGAAGACTGGGGGGCATGTGGTGGTGTAGGGAGTGGGGTGGGATATAGCTGGGGGGAAGGGGAGCCATGCAGTGGGGCAGGCCCTGTGTAGTGGGCAGGGTGGGGAACTGTGCAGTGCGAGTGACCGTTAGCTATGCAGTGCGAAGGGTGTCCCTTTACAGATGAATGAGGCAGCTATAAAGCTGTCCTCTGCAGCGGGTGCAGGACTCCCAGGTTCCCCTATCACTTTCTGCCCCTGGGCTGATGACAGTTCACTCTGCTGCAGCAGGCCCTGGGCAAGATCAAATAATCTAGGTGCACCCTATTGATCTAGCCTAGTATGGCAGAGCTATTAGCCCTAAACGCTGGTCATTATCTAAGCCATCCAGAAGATTGGCCATGCATATTTATAACTTGGGGCTCCAGCTGCAGCGGGAATGACTGTGGCAGGGGGCACTCAGGGTAATGAAATCCATGGGGTAATGAGCATGGAGCAGGTGGGAGGAAGGTCTGCTTGTAAAGGACAGAGAGTTCCCTTTGAAAAGAAACGCTGCAGGTTTCTACAGCCCCAGCCGCTGCGCTTTGCAATTGCTAAGGCCCAAAGGCCGTAGCAGATCGGCCCCACGTTGCCGTCAGGTAGGTCATAGCAGATCGGCCCAGCATCACTATGGGCTAGGCTGCAGCAGATTGGAGCAGTGTCGCCATTGGGTGAGCCATAGTGGAGTGGAAGGGGCTGTTCTCAGCAGGTTTAGAAAATGTTCCACCTCAGCTGTTGGGTCCTTTGCTTCACGGTTCCCTGGGACAAATTTTGATCTGGACTCACTCACGCCGGTGCGACTCCATAGCAGTCAATGCCATTACGGAATGTGTCCCAGTGGCAGTGAAAAGCAGAAGCAACTGTCACAATTCAAGGATACTGACTCCTTCAGTCTCCCCAAACTTCTGCCTCCTCCACAGTGTGTGGAAGGAGCTGTGCTCCCCCTGGCTCCACCTGCAGGGGGGCAGCACCCCATGTTGCTGGTGGTGGTGCATTCCCCAGCTCTCTCCACAGCTTGGGAGGTATAAAGCCCACTGGCCGAGGTGGCTGGGGGCAATCTAAAGCCATGGTCAAGTGTGTGCAAATAGTTGGGTAGCCAGGTGGTGTGGGGGCACTGCTGCCCGGCACACCGGGGCTGGTGACGCTGCCGCCCTGTGCACCTGGGCTGGCTGTGCCACTGGGAGCACCCGGGCTGGGGCCTCGCCGCCCGGCCACCCGGTGCTGGGTACCTGTCAAGGCTGCTTCCCCACTTTGAACTTTAGGGTACAGATGTGGGGGCCTGCATGAAAACTTCTAAGCTTAACTACCAGCTTAGATCTGGTCCGCTGCCACCACTCCCAATGCTAATTCCCTTCCCTGGGTAGCCTTGAGAGACCTTCTCCAATTCCGTAGTGAATACAGATCCAAACCCCTTGGATCTAAAAACAAGGAGAAATTAACCATCCCCCCTCCTTCCTCCCACCAACTCCTGGTGGATCAAGATCCAATCCCCTTGGATCTAAAAACAAGGAAAAATCAATCAGGTTCTTAAAAAGAAGGCTTTTAATTAAAGAAAAAGGTAAAAATCATCTCTGTAAAATCAGGATGGAAAAATAACTTTACAGGGTAATCAAACTTAAAGAGCTCAGAGGACCCCCCTCTAGCCTTAGGTTCAAAGTACAGCAAACAGAGATAAACACTCTAGCAAAAGGTACATTTACAAGTTGAGAAAACAAAGATAAACTAACACGCATTGCCTGGCTGTTTACTTACAAGTTTGAAATAGGAGAGACTTGTTCAGAAAGATTTGGAGAACCTGGATTGATGTCTGGTCCCTCTCAGTCCCAAGAGCGAACAACTTCCCAAACAAAGAGCACAAACAAAAGCCTCCCCCCGCCCCCCAAGATTTGAAAGTATCTTGTCCCCTTATTGGTCCTTTAGGTCAGATGCCAGCCAGGTTACCTGAGCTTCTTAACCCTTTACAGGTAAAAGAATTTTGGAGTCTCTGGCCAGGAGGGATTTTATAGTACTGTACACAGGAGAGCTGTTACCCTTCCCTTTATAGTTATGATAGGACCGCAGTGGGGGTGCTCTGGGCGCCTGTGGGGGAGGTGGGCTATAGAGGGTGTGGGAGGCCTTGGGCACAAGGGGAGGGGCCGGGAGCTAGTCTCCCCTAACAGCCGGGTCACCCTTGGGAACTGGTCATGGTTCACACCCAGTTTGCATGGATGTAAGTGAGGGCAACAAGGAGCAGATCCTGGTGAACTAGACTTAGGTTAAACTATGGCAGGCTATTAACATTCACAGCCTGGAGATCCCAGCACAGCTTTTCTGTGCGTCGGGCGTAGTGAAGAGGAAAACAAGGCCAGATTTTGCCATGCCCTGTGGATCCCCTTTGCTGCTCTAATAAGAAACAGGTGTCCATCTTTATTCTTCATTGTTTTCCATGTGCATGAGCAGAGCGGGCAATCTCTGCAGAGTATGGTGGTATTTAAAGGCTCTCTACCAGCAATTCTCCCTCAGCTACAGCTCAGAGACTCTCTTTGGCTTGTTTTATTTGGGAACTGTCAGCACGTCTGGAATTTAGGGTCTAACAGCATGGGCTGGATCTAGGCAGAAAGCAACGTTTCCCC
This sequence comes from Trachemys scripta elegans, assembly GCF_013100865.1. Classification (NCBI taxonomy): domain Eukaryota; kingdom Metazoa; phylum Chordata; order Testudines; family Emydidae; genus Trachemys; species Trachemys scripta. The sequence continues at coordinate 38,606,101 of NC_048310.1, read as the reverse complement.
TCTACAGCTCCCCTAACACCGCCCCGCACCGTGTGACCTAGAGCAGCCACTGCTATTCCAGTCCTGAGCGTCCCCTCTCACCCAGGTCTGCTGATGCACCTCAGTCCTGACCCATAACCCACTCTGCTGTGCCCGCCCTGGGCTCCTCACACGCACACAGCCCTCCTGATGCTCCTCAATTCCACCCCATGACGCACTTTGCTATTCCAGCCATGGCACCCCTATGCCCGCAGCCCCTCTGCTAATGTAGTCCTGGGCGCCCCACTGGTGCATGGGAATACAGAAACAGGCCACCTGGCATCACTCCGAGGTTTTTTGCTGCCCCAAGCAAAAAAATGTTCGGCTGCCCCCCCCCCCCGCCCCGGTCTACCCCCCCCCCCCCTCTGCCCCCCCAGCCCTGGGCTCTCCCCCCCCACCCCCCCCCACCCCTCTGCCGCCCCAGCCCTGGGCTCTCCCCC
>NC_048310.1:38592903-38605547 GCF_013100865.1 Trachemys scripta elegans | reverse complement strand
CCCCCCCCACCCACATCCTGCCGCCCCAGCCCTGGACTCTCCCCCCTCCACCTGCACCCCCTGCTGCCTCAGCCCTGGGCTCTCCCCTGCCAACTGCACCCTCCTTCCGCCCCACCCCTGGGTCACTGGTAACTCGCTCCCAGGGCAGGTCATTCAGCAGGAATTTTAGATGTGCACAGAACACAGACAGGATTGGTTCCCATAGGGTTACAGAACTGCAGTAAAGTGGAACAATTTTCAGCTTCTGTGATTGGAGGCTATCTGGATGCATATTATAAGACTGTCCTCCATAAATGAGGAAAAGTTGAGGTGCCTTTATTATTCTTTTGGTCCACTCTTTCTTTCTATGGGGAATTTGCCAATGCAATATCACTGTCTTCCTTTTAAACAAATAAAACTAAAAAAAAAAAAAAAATGGCAATGGCTGTTGAAAATAGCAATTCCAGTCCTAATAACCACTGGGAAGCATTTCTTGCTCAATTTTACCCTACTTTTTCTACAGCACGTTACAGTGGATCAGTATATTTGATTTGGGAGAAATGAAGTAACAGCTGCCCAAATTGAGCTTGAGCACTCCTGAATTTTGAGGTGTTCAAATCTGGAAGGCAGGTGCTAGATTCCCTTTCTGAATATTAGCTATATCTGGAAAGGAAAAGTCAATTTCTGCTTCCATGGCTCAGAAGTGGAAATCCTCCTACGTGCCTGGTACTGTATCTAAAGCTGCCCAGGTCCAGAGCCTCCCCTCCATTACTTTTCATTTTAAATTCTAGTGGGATCCACGTACCTCCCTTGCTAGGCTTCAGATAGAGAGGGGCACTGTCCATTTAGTCCACCCAATTCTTTCTTTGGGGGCTGCCAGGTGAGGTCACAGCAGTATCCCTAATCCAGGCTGGGGATGTCTTCTGAAGGGGATATCTGGGGCAAAGCCTTCTACTCCTTGGGCATACTTGTTCCCCGTTCTAGCAGTGAGCTTTCCATTCACAGCAAGCTGCAGCATGGCTCAGCTACCTCACTCCCTCCCCCTCCCTTTCCTGTTGTAGCAGCCAAGGGAATGCTGGGAAATGTAGTTCTTTCCCTGCTCCAGGGCTGGCTCTATAGGCAGGGAGCTAACCAAGGAACTACAGCTCCCAGGGCCCCCTGTTGGTTCTCAGCTCCCATGCTGGCTCTCTGCCGGCTGCTGCCCCTGCAAATGGGCTGCCCCAAGCACCTGCTTGCTTTGCTGGTGCTGAGAGCCGCCCCTGCCGAGGGCCACTCGCTGCTGTAAATCCAGGGTGACCCTGCTGAAGCAGCTGGCTTTGTGCTGGTTACTGGACATCCTGTAGAGGGGACTGGGGGCACTGCCACACTGCATTCCCATTCAGAGAGCCCCTGTGGATGAAATGAATGGGCCTAGGCTGGTACCGCAGAGCCTCCGAAAACAATTAGGGCCAAAGTAACATAGCAGCAGTTGCTTCCCGTGCAGGCTGACGTGGCAGCTGGTGGCGCACATTAGGTATTGATTAAATAAATCCCTCTGGCGGGCGGTGACAGTGGGAAATATGCTGGAGTCACCTGCAGCCCCGGCAGAAGTCGCACTAAATCTTCCTGCAAAGTGGCAGTAAATCTACCCCTGAAGCACAGCGGCTGCCCTGTGCTGGCAGAGCGGGCATGGTGCGGGCATAGCCAAGAGCCCCATGAAGGCATAGTGGGCACAGCCCAGATGCACTGGAAGCCACGTGAAGGTAGAGCAGGCATGGCCCTGGAGCCCTGCGCTGGCCAAGCAGGCACCATGCTGGCACAGCCTGGGTATGCCAGGAGCCCCGCGCTGGCAGAGCAGGTACAGTCCCCATGCGCCAGGAGCCCTGCACTGGCAGAGTGGGCACAGCTCTGCGCAGGCAGAGCTGGCATGCTCTGCATTACAGGCCGCAAACGAGGGGGGTTGTTTGGTGCCACACCATGAGTGTTCAGTTATACCCACCTCCACGCTGCTGCCAACTGGGGGGAGCAGGGCAGGGATTCCCTTGGAGGCCAGCAGCCCTGATCTTAGATAGGGCAGAGCTGCTGGCTTAGACACGTGCCTGGTACAAGAGCCGGGGCTCCAATGCTCTAGGCCCTCCCGCCATGGCTGGGAACCGGACGCACGCCTTCTAGGAGGTAGGGCAGAACAATGGGCACTAGGCTGCGGGGCCAGATGCCTGGCTGGTGGAAATCACACAAGCAGCAGAGCTGGCCCTTCAATTCCAGTCTGGCTTGGCAGCATTGAAGGGGCTTTTAGCTGCCGGCCTCCCCTTGCCCTCAGCAGAGCAGGCTCAAGGTCCCCAGGCCAACCCTGCCAAGCGCCCAGTGCAGACTGGCTGTGGATGGGATGCAGAAGAGTCAGGGGCCTGTCCCCAGGCAGGACCAGCAGCAGGAGTGGCTCTGTCTTGCCCTGGTCGGACAGACATGGAGCTCTGGCATGCTCACTCCTCTAGGGTTCCTCCGTCAGCGACCGGGCTGTGGACAGTCAGGGCTAGTGGCTAGAGCCAGAGTCAGGACCAGGAGTCAAGCCAAGCTCACTGTGCGCACAGGTCCCCCTGGAGACTGAGCTAACTCATCCCACGCTCAGTGCTGAGACCCCGGGGACATTGTCTGCTCTGCTCCCTCCTCAAGGCAGGGCAGTCCTGGCCCCACCCCCTCAGGTTCCCACATACCGAAGCAGGCCCTCGCGGCCCATTAACCCCACCACTATCGGAGAATGCTTTGGCACCCAAGAGACATTAGCAGGGTGAAGGCAGTAGGAGGCGAGATGCCAGCTCCGTTCCTGCTCATCAGTGGTGCGGATGCTGTCTGTTCTTCTCCTTTAAGCTGTCAGCTGGCACCAGCATCCAATGGCTTGAGCAAGCTCCTGGAGGGGCATACAGGATGGCCAGGGAGCCCCAAGACCAAGGGGAGAGGTGATGGCCAGCCAGGAACGTCCTGGGGGCTGTTGGCCTAGACCCTCAGCCTTGGCCAAGCCCAGTCTGATAGCCATGAGTGATGATGCCCCTGGGAGGAGAGCGCTAGACGCTGGTGCTAACGAAGATACATGTTTGAAGAGAGTCACTGCATTGGCGTCTCCGCTGGGTGGGCCTGGAGACAGAGGGCCAGTGTCCCAGCGGAGGGAAGCAGGCGAGATGCAGTGGCCCATCTCACAGGCGGCACCTCTGCTATCTGAATGGGACAGCAGGACCAAGAACACACCTGCTCCAGCCACACTCTCCCCCGCCATCAGCAGTGCCGGGGCATCCCATTACGGCGCCGAGCTCCAGTGCGGTAGGGGCCATGCGGTTGCTAAGCCAGGATTGCTCAGCAGAGGTGCGGGCTGGAGGCAGAGCCCGAGCCGTGTTCCCAGCTGCATCCCTGCGACCAGATCGGGAAGCGGCATCGCACGGCTGCCTTTGTGAAGGGGATAATTATAATCAAAGGCACTCAGCAGGCTACCACTGCAGCAATTAGCTCCTAGCCACTGTGGAGTGGGGGGGGCTGGGTCAGAGGGCAGCCCCCACCTTTGGGCTATCATTGGCATCGGACAATCGGCAGCTGCCATGGCCCCCCTCCCCCATCCCTACCCCTGAAACCTGGCCTGGGTCAGAGTATGCGCATCCAAGCTGGAAGGGACCTCGAGAGGTCATCTAGTCTAGTCCCTGCACTCATGGCAGGACTATGTATTATCTAGACCAGGGGTCGGCAGCCTTTCAGAAGTGGTGTGCCGAGTCTTCATTTATTCACTTTAATTTAAGGTTTCACATGCCAGTAATACATTTTAATGCTTTTAGAAGGTCTCTCTATAAGTCTATATATTATATAAGTAAACTATTGTTGTATTGTAAAATAAACAAGGTTTTCAAAATGTTTAAGAAGCTTCATTTAAAATTAAATTAAAATATTGATCTACGCCGCTGGCCCGCTCAGCCCGCTGCTGGTCTGGGGTTCTGTTCACCTAGGCCGGCAGTGAGCTGAGCGGGGACTGCGTCTGGGAAGCCTGGCTGGCAAGGGTCCGGCAGCCAGAACCCCAGACCGGCAGTGGGCTGTGCAGGGCTGGCAGCCACAACCCCAGACTGGCAGTGGGCTGTGCAGGGCTCAGCTCGCTGCCGTTCAGGGGTTCCATCTGCCGGCTCCTGCCAGCCGGGATTCCGGCTGCCGGACCCACTCAGCCCACTGCCGGTCTGGGGTCCTGGCCCTGCCCACATACAGTGGGTACCTACCTTCTCCCTGGTTCTGGCCCATTCTCTTCCTCTCTCTCTGCACTGAGCTGAGGGTGGGAGTGCACTGAGCACAAGGCTGGGGGTGAAGGAGCAGGCTGGGGGTTGGGGTGTAGGCCAGGAGCTAAAATGAGGGAGTAGGCTCAGGGTTGGGGCAGGAGGTTTGGGTGTGGAGCGCTTACCTGGGCAGCTCCCATTTGGTGCAAGGGGTGCAGGTGGGAATGTGGGGGGGGATGGTGCAGGAGCTCCTGTTTGGTGCTCAGGGTGGGGGTGGGGGGGTGCAAGAGTCAGGATGTGGATGTGGGGGGTGCAAGGGTTAGGGCAGAGGGCTGGGGGCATATGATGAGGGTGCAGGTGTCAGGGCATGGGGGGCCTGGGTATGTGTGGGGGTGCCAGAGTCAGGGCTGCGGTTGTAGGGGGGTGAAGGAGTCAAGCAGAGGGCTGGGTGTATGTGAGGGGGTACAGGGCTCAGGACAGGGGCCTGGGGTGTGTGCAGGGCGCAGGCCTGGGGGGGCGGGGGGGAGGGGGCTTCAGGACTCAGGGCAGAGGGCTGGGTGTGTGTGGGGGGATACAGGGCTTGCGGGGGGGGGGAGGGGGGCACGTGAAGAAAAGCGGGCCAGGCCAGGCTGGGCAAGATTTTTAATGGCACGCTGCTGCCTGCCGGGACTCTGGCAGGCAGCAGCATGCCATTAAAAATCGGCTCCCGTGCCGGCTATGGCACGTGTGCCATTGGTTGCCGACCCCTGATCTAGACCATCCCTGACAGGTGTTTGTCCAATCTGCTCTTAAAAATTTCTAATGATGGCGATTCCACAGCCTCCCTAGGCAATTTATTCCAGTGCTTAACCACCCTGACAGTTAGGAAGTTTTTCTAATGTCCAACCTAAATTGCCCTTGCTGCAATTTAAGCACATTGCTTCTTGTCCTATCCTCAGAGGTTAAGAACAACAATTTTTCTCCCTCCTCCTTGTAACAACCTTTTATGTACTTGAAAACTGTTAGGTCCCCTCTCAGTCTTCTCTTCTCCAGACTAAGGGCTTACATTTACTTTACTTACATTTTATAGCGCGCTAACTTGAAAAAATCACCTCCCTGAGTGCAGCAAGTCTGAGCGCTTTAAAGCGCTAGTGTAGACAGGCTCTCAGCGCTTGGAGATAATCCACCTCCATGAGGGGACTACCAGGAGCGCTGGGTTCATAGCACTGCTATGGGAGCGTTCCTGCGGCAGTGCTTTGAAGTTTCCAGTGTAGACATACCCTAAACAAACCCAATTTTGTGGCGCCCAGAAATGGATATAATACTCCAGCTGAGGCCTATCAGCTTAGAGTAGAGCGGAAGAATTACTTCTCACGTCTTGCTTGCAACATTCCTGCTAATACCTCTCAGAATGATGTTTGCTTTTTTTGCAACACTGTTCACTCATATTTAGCTTATCCACAACAGTCCCCAAATCCCTTTCTGCTGTACTCCTTCCTAGGCAGCCACTTCCCATTTTGTATGTGTGCAACTGATTGTTCCTTCCTAAATGGTGTACGTTGCATTTGTCCTTAGTGAATTTCATCTTATTTACTTCAGACCATTTCAACCATTTCCAAAAGGTTTCCCCCCCTCCCTCCATTCCCCATCTCATCCGAGCCACAAGGGAACATGAATGATGTGAATATAGCCACAGCTGTGTCTCTATCAATATGGGCTGGAGGCAGACCCCTCCCATTTATTGCCACCGCTTTGCTCATTTGAAAACAAAGAAGTAACCAACATGGCCCAAAGAGAAGCCACTGAAATCCCTGATGGGAAGGATGGCCAGGCACAAATGGGACCTCTCCTGGAGCAGCACAACGTGAGCTGATGAATTATTAGAGTTCGAGTTAAGACCTATTGATTTTGTATTGTTCTAATTTCTCAAGCAACAGGGCACAGGCTAAAGGGATTAAACCCAGGCTAACTGACAGGTCTCCACATATAATTGGAAAGGAGGAAGAAGCATCCAGCAGGTGTTTTTCTAGTGGGATCCCGCAGGAGCCTTCCACTATGTAATGATTATCAACTACCTGGAGAAAAAAAAAAAACATAAAATGATCAGTGGTAAAGTCTGCAGATGACACACAGATTGTGGGGAGTGGTAATTAATGGAAAGGACAGGCCACTGGTGCAGAGCGATCTGGTTCTTTCAGTAAGCTGGGTGCACGCTGGATTTTAAGGTAAGGTTGTGCATCTAGGAACGAAGGAGTAGGCCATACTTACAGGGCGGGGGACTCTACCCGGGGAAGCAGTGACTCTGAAAAAGATTTGGGGGTCATGGTGGATAATCAGCTGAACATGAGTTCCCAGTGCGATGGTGTGGCCAAAAGAGCTCATGCCATCCTGGGATGGCTAAACAGGGGAATCTCAAACAGGAGTAGAACACCTCTATATTTGGTGTGGGTGCGAACACTGCTGGAATCCTTTGTCCAGTTCTGGTGCCCACAATTCAAGAAGGATGTTGATAAACTGGAGAGGGGCCAGAGAAGAGCCACGAGAATGCTTAAAGGATCAGAAAACCTGCCGTATAGTGGGAGACTCAGGGAATCTATATAATATAACAAGGGAAGGTGAAGGAGTGACTTGATCCTGCCTATAAGGGTATGCCTTCACTACCCGCCGTATCGGCGGGTAGCAATCGATTTATCCGGGATCGAAATATCACGTCTCGTTAAGACACAATATATCAATCACTGAACGTGCTCACCGTCGACTCCGGAACTCCACCAGAGCGAGCGGCGGTAATCCCACGCCGTGTGGACCCCAGGTAATTCGATCTAAGATACTTAGACTTCAGCTATGCTATTAGCGTAGCTGAAGTTGCGTATCTTAGATCAATCCCCTGCCCCCCCAGTGTAGACCAGCCCTAAGTATCTACGTGGGGAACAGAAATTTGATACTAGAGGGCTCTTCAATCTAGCAGAGAAAGGTCCAACCCAGGGGTCTCAAACACGGGGGGGTGGCCCGCAGGGCTATTTCCTGCGGCCCGCACGCCTCCACGGCCTACCTCCAGGCCAGGGGTGGGCAAACTACACCCGCGGGGTTGCCCCCCCTCGAGCCCTGTGCCGCTCCCTGAAGCGGCTGGCATCACGTCCCTGCGGCGGGGGGGGGGGGGGAGGGAGCAGTAGAGGGCTCGGGCTCCCTGTGTTGCCCTGGTTTCCAGGCACCGCCCCTCCCCCCCCGCAGTTCCCATTGGCTGGGAACAGGGAACCGTGGCCAATGGGAGCTTCGGGGGAGATACCTGGAGGAGCGGCAAGCAGCGCAGGGAGCCCTGCTTCCTCCCTCCCCCAGGGGCTGCAGGGACATGGTTCCAGCTGCTTTGCGGAGCAGGGCCAGGGCTCTGGGCCAGAGCCCGAACTCCTCCTGCACTCCCTGCCTTGAGCCCCCTGCCTGCTGCACCCCAATCCCCTGCCCTGAGCCCCCGCTGCACCCCACATCCCTCCTGCACCCTGCCTCCTAACTCCCTGCTCTGAGCCCCCTGCCTTGAGCCCCCTGCCTGCTGCACCCCAACCCCCTGCCCTGAGCCCCCTGCCCTGAGCCCCCTGCTTCACCCTGACCCCCTGCCACACCCCTCACCCCTCCTGCACCCCAAACTACAACCCCCTGCCCTGAGCCCCCTGCACCCCATACCCCAACTCCTGCCCTGAGCCCTCTGTCGCACCCTGCATCTCAACTCCCTGCCCTGAGCCCCCACCACATCTCTGGGGGCAGGGCGGGGGCAGGGCAGGGGTGGGGCCTCATGGAAAGGGTGGAGTGGGGGCAGGGCTGGGGGCAGCGAGGGGGGGTGTCAGTGATGCAGCCCTTGGGCCAATGAACTAGTTCTCATGTGGCCCTCCTGGTCATTTGAGTTTGAGACCCCTGGTCTAACCTAAGCCAATGGCTGGAAGTTGAAGTGACAAATTCAGCATGGAAATACAGTGCAAATTTTGAACAGTGAGAGTTAACCACTATTGGAACAACTTACCAGGGGTCATGGTGGATTCTCCATCGCTGGCCGTTTTTAAAATCAAGAGAGGAGGTTTCTCTAAAAGATCTGCTCAAGTTTACCCACAGCTAGTGCTGCAAGAATTACACCAGGGCAGCCCCATGGTCTGTGCTCTGCAGGAGATCAGATGAGTTGATCACACTTGTCCCATCCAGCCTTGGGGTCTCTGAATTGTTATTTTGGCAGTGCCTAGAGACCACCCAAGAGCAGACCCCATTGTGCTGGGTGCTGTACAAACACTGAGCAGAAGCCAGACCCTGCTTTATAAGCCTGAATTTAGAGACACAACATTTCTCAGAGTGTAGAAAGACATGAATGACTCCTGGGAAACAATCACCACCACCAAGGAGATCTTTTCATCCTGACGGATTCCAAAGAGATTTTTAAATGTTCGACATCCAGGAATCATTTCCCCCACTGAAATGCAGCCACCTCTGAGGTGCGTGGGGCAGCTGTTGAACAACACCCAGTCACCAGCACAAGACTTTGGGGATGGAAGGTCACCTGCCTGACTCAGTTTTGCTGAGATCTTTAACAGCAGCAGGCCCCAACTCTGCAGCTCCTCTGATGGACACTGCCTCCAGCAGTGCCTGGGCATCCCTGACTGAGCAAGCTCCCTACCACACCCCCATGGCCCCATTTTGCAGCTCCTGGACTTTACCATCCATACGCAGACCAGCCTGCCCCTGTGCATGGCAGTGAAATGTTCAGAACTGAGCCAACCTTGCTGCACTCCCCTGGGGGGTTTGTACCTACAGGGCCGGGGATGACAGAGGGGTAATGAGAGCCACCAGCTGGCTGCAGCCCTCCCAGTGAGCTGGCTCATCCCTAACCTAGGGAGAATCAGTGGGGAATGACAGACCCATGGCCCAGCCAGGATACTTCCCTCCCCATGCCGAGGGCGCTCTCCCATCCTGCCCTGCGGCATGGCACTGGGGCTGAGCTGTGAGGCCCCAGAGATGGAGGGGCTTGGCAAAGGATTGGAGTACAACACTCACCGTGCCAAAGCGCCCCCTGGGGGCGAGGGCCGCTGCTGCAGCACCTCTGCCTCAATTTCCCCACAGTGATCCTCTGCCTCTTCCCACTATAGAGATGACTCTGCCCCTAGTTGAGTCCCTTTAAAGCATCCAACCCTTTCCGAGCTAACAGTGCCCTTCAGACAATGGCCAAGGAAAGCACAGAACAGACCAGTCTCCGGCCCCACGGGGCTCAGCCTGCCACTCCCTTCCCTGCAGAAAGGCTCTCAGCGGCAGGGAAGTTGCTGGGCCAGAGCTGGGAGGCCCGTGCAGGGCACAGGCTGACCTGTACCAGGCAGGGAGGATGTGGGAGCATGGATGGAACTGTGGATGGGACCTGGTGTCAGGCATCTTCTCCAACTGGTTTCTCCTCTGGCAGTGGCTCCATTTCCTTCCTGGCTCAGATCAGCACCGGGGCAGATGGTGCTGGAGCGAGGGATGGGCAGGATGGTACTGAGTGAGCCTTTGCCCCATCTGTCTGCCAACGCTCCTCAGGCTGACCTGTTGGGCCAGCCCCCAGCCTCCCTGTGCCGCTCGCTCACACGAACAGACTGGCACTGTGGGCCACCCTCCGGTGACTGGGTTGAGGCCAGGAAACTCATCTCACTTGGGATCCCACTTGGCCATGGTCAAAGGCTGGGTGGCTCTGCCCAATGGCTGAGCACAAGCCAGGTTACCCCACCAGCCATGACAGGGCCCAGCTCCCGGTGCACAGCAGCGCCTCGAGTCCAGGCACAATGTGGCAGCTGACATTGGGGCATGCGGACCTCCACAGCGGGAGCAACGCACAGTCTGCTCCAGCGAGGGCCCCATAGTGCGGCTCTGGGAGATGTACCTCCTTAGGCCAGGCAGATCTCGGGCTGCCAGCAAAGGGATCCAGGACTGGGCATTGAGGGATCTGTGCCTGGTGGAATGGCTCCGCAAATAGTTGTGCTGCTGCAGGGAAAGCGCTGGAGCCCTTTGGCACTATGGCCGGGCAGCTTGCTGCCCAGAGAGCACTGCTAGGAGGCTGGCACATGTCATGCAGCCAGCACCATGGCATAGCGCCACGTATGGGTGTCTGGAACCAGCGCCCCAGCTCACTGCGCAGGGAGGCCTGCGGGGAGCGCCAAGCTCAACCCATTGCTCTGGTGGGGCTCCAGGGAGCAGAACAGGGGTGCTGCCAAGAGGGGGAGCCGCACGGGGGGTGAGGGCGCAGCAGCTGCAGATACATAAGCAAATTACAGGGACCAGAGGGCTGGTACCTGGGGGGGATGGATAGGAGATAGGGACCTGGGCATGGGAAGGAGATGGGAGCCAGGGCGGGGGGATGGGCAGGGGATACAGGCCAGGGCAGGGAGCTGGTACCAAGGGTGAGACCATCAGGAAGCCCCACAGTAAGCTGGCATGGAGGCGTGATACAGTGTCCTGGGCCCCCCATGTCAGTGCAGTTCCTGGCATAGAGGAAGTGAGGCTGACAGCACTGGCATGACTCACCTCAGTCCCTGGGAAAAAATCAAGGAAACCATTTTGAAGCACTTTGAGGAGAGGAAGGTGATCAGGAAGAGTCAAAATGGATTCACCAAGGACAAGTCACGCCTGACCATCCTGATTGCCTTCTCTGAGATAACTGGCTCTGTGCATATGGGGAAAGCCGTGGGTGTGACTTTAGCAAAGCTTTTGATACAGTCTCCCGCAGTATTCTTGCCAGTGTAAGCAGAGTCAGGATGAGCTCTACCCTGCAAGTTACAAAAGTATGGATTGGATGAATGGACCATAAGGTGGATAGAAAGCTGGCTAGATTTTCAGGCTCAACGGGTAGTGATCAATGGTTCCATGTCTAGTTGGCAGCCGATCAAGCGGAGTGCCCCAGGGTCGGTCCTGGGGGCTGGGGCTGGTTTTGTTCAACATAGAATATCAGGGTTGGAAGAGACCTCAGGTGGTCATCTAGTCCAACCCCCTGCTCAAAGCAGAAGCAATCCCAACTAAATTATCCCAGCCAGGGCTTTGTCAAGCCAGGCCTTAAAAACCTCTAAGGATGGAGATTCGACCACCTCCCTAGGGAACCCATTCCAGTGCTTCACCACCCTCCTAGTGAAATAGTGTTTCCTGATATCCAACCTAAACCTCCCCAACTGCAACTTGAGACTATTGCTCCTTGTTCTGTCATCTGCAACCACTGAGAACAGCCGAGCTCCATCCTCTTTGGAACCCCCCTTCAGGTAGTTGATCATCCAGATCTTTATTAATAATCTGGATGGCGTGGACTGCACCCTCAGCAAGTTTGCAGATGACACTAAGCTGTGGGGAGAGGTAGGTACACTGGAGGGTAGGGATAGGGTCCAGAGTGATCTAGACAAATTGGAGGATTGGGCCAAAAGAAATCTGGTTCAACAAAGACAAGTGCAGAATCCTTAGGACGGAAGAATCCCATGCAGCACTACAAGCTGGGGACCAACTAGCTAAGCAGTGGATGAGAAGCTGGATAGGAGTCAGCAATGTGCCCTTGTTGCCAAGACGGCTAACGGCATATTAGGCTGTATTAGTAGGAGCATTGCCAGCAGAGAGAGGGAAGTGATTATTCCCCTCTATTCAGCACTGGTGAGGCCACAGCTGGATTATTGCGTCCAGTTTTGGGCACCCCACTACAGAAGGGATGTGGACAAATTGGAAAGAGTCCAGCGGAGGGCAACAAAAATGATTAGGGGGCTGGGTCACATGACTTACAAGGAGAGGCTGAGGGAACTGGGCTTGTTTAGTCTGCAGAAGAGAAAAGTGAGGGGCGATTTGATAGCAGCCTTCAACTTGCTTGTGTCACCCAGAGAAGCCAGCATTAGCTGATGAATTCTCCTATCTGTTAGGGGGCTTATTCCTTCTCACATGAACAGAGAGCAACAATACCCGAACTTCAAAGGCGTAAACAATTCAATGTTTATTGGGGGTGAACTTCCAGCAAACATGATTCCAGTTTCCTTCCTCAGTGTCCCCCTTCCCAGCTCTGACACCACAGAGCCTTGCCTATCTCCCTGTTCCCACTTCCCCCCTTCCCCTTAGCAAAACATGATTCCAGTTCCCCCACGCGCAGTCCCTGTTCCCATCCCCCCCCTTACTTCCTGATTGACTGCAGAGTTCTGCTTAGCTATACCTTAACCAATCATTTTACTGAAATGTAACTAACCAATCCTGACACATTGTAACATGGTTATTTAACCAATTATATCCCACCAACTTAATTGGTTTACACCCAACAAAATTAATTATACAGCAGACAGAAAATCACAGAACCAGACAGAGATTATACAGACAAACAATAGGGAAGTAGAGACTACAGTGATAGAACAATACAGAAATGAGGATTTCACATCCCAGCTATTGATAAGTGAGTTCTTGCCAGACAGGATGCTATCAAACTAAGTTTCCTTTTACATCTTCTAGGCTCTTCCC
>NC_048310.1:38535196-38563173 GCF_013100865.1 Trachemys scripta elegans | reverse complement strand
GGGGGGGGGGGCGGGGGGGGGGGAGCGGGGGGCCGGCCCGCGGGGCTGGGAGGCGGGCTGGGGCCGGGGAGCCGGGAGCCGGCCCGCGGGGCTGGGAGCCGGGCCGGGGTCGGGGAGCCGGGAGCCGGCCCGCGGCGCTGGAAGCCGGAAGCCGGCCCGCGGTCGGGGAGCCGGGCCGGGGGGCTGGGAGCCGGGCCGGGGTCGGGGAGCTGGGAGCCGGCCCGCGGCGCTGGGAGCCGGGCCGGGGTCGGGGGGCTGGGAGCCGGGGGTGGTCGGCCAGGGCCCGAGCCGACCCAGGCTGGAGCCGCCGGGGGCCAGCCTGGGCCGCGCCTCCTCCCCCCCACACACCCCCTTACCTGCTTCAGGCTTCAAGCAGGGGAGGGGGCGGAGACTTTGGGAGGGGGCGGAGTTGGGGCGTGGGCGGGGTTGGGGGCGGGGCCGGGGCCCCCGGGAGTGTCCTCCATTAGGAGGCACAAAATATGGTAACCCTAACTAAGGTGCACTTGGCTGCACCCCTCCCTGGTCCCTGACTAATTGCGCAGTGGGGTCAGGCTGCCCTTCCAGCTAGGGCGCAGGTGGAAGAAACCCTCCCTGAATGCAGGGATGGAAGCCGGCGCTGGACAAGTTCCGACTAGAAATCAGGTGCTCGCTTGGAACAACGCACCTAGGATCATGATTCCCCACTACTTTAAAGGAAGGCAGTGTTGCCTAGTTACTAGCTCACTGGCCTGGGGCTCAGGGAACTTGGGTTCTATTTGCGGCTCTGGGTTACCTTGGATGGGTCACTTCCCTCCCTAGCGCCTTAGTTTCCCTGCCTGTAATGGGAATAACGACACCGACCTCTTCTGTAAAGCACTTTGAGAGCCCCTCATGCTCTATTAGAGCCAGGTGGTGGTCTCATTCAATGCAAGATTGGCGTCTCTTTCACTGCTGTAGCGAGGCTCCAGGCACAAGGCAGAAATTACTGCACCAGCCAGGGCTGACCAGAGGATCGCACCAGTCCCTTCCGGCCTGGGGATCTCGGACTTGACCCACACAGGTCTGTTTTGATAAAGCGCTTGAACTCGTCAGCGAACACTCGGACCGGAGAGGAAGTTGTGGCTCACTCGGCCTGGCTTCTGCGGTTTACCAGCTTGACCGTGGGCCTGCACAGCAGGGGATGTGGGTTCTATTCTGGGACAGGAACTCGCCAGGTCATCTCAACCAAGGCCCTGTGCCTCCCTTTGCATGCTTATAGCGCAGGGAGCTCTGTGGAGGCCAAGCAGGGGCGTTTGGAAGCCACTGGGGTGAGGTTATTTTGGTCATCCCACCTTGGCCAGTTAACAGGGTGGGGCAGCACCTGGAGGCCATAAAGAAAAGGGTGGGAGAGCCAGTGAGAAGGAGCCCAGGTGACTGGGACCTGAAAGTGAGCCAGGGACAGGGCAGAGAGGGCAGATCTGGGGAGCAGGGAGACTGGCCAGGTGCAAGACATCCCCTGGGAGCGACTGCCAGAGGCCGGGAGCGGGAACCTGCCGGGTAAGACCAGTGAGTCGGAGCAGACTTGGTCAGTCAGGATCAGGGGAGAGCTGCCCCATGCCAGGGAGACTGGAGGAGTCCGGGGAGGGAGCAGAAGGTGGCTCCTGGGAGAACGCAGGAGAGCAGCATGAGGGGTTTGGTGGCTGGCGTTCCTGAGCCAGAGCCAGGCCTGCAGAGAGCTGAAGGCCGGAGGAGCGACAAAGGGAGATGTCAGCTGGCCCTGGGCCGGAGAGCGCTGAAGGCAGAGGAGCAGCAAAGAAGCTCCCCTGCTGATGGGAGCTGGCCAGGAGGACCCATGTGAGGGCTGGGGTAGCGAGGGGCGCGCCCCTGGTACAAACGATCTCCCAGGAGCCAGGCTTGTGGGAGCAGGGGAAGGGCTGTGCCCTGGTTGGAAGGGCTGGGGCAGCTGTCACGGCATGAGGACAGGAGAGGACTGACAGAGTCCGGGTGTGGGCAAAGGTGATTGGTATGTGGGGCAGCAAGGGACGAGCTGTCTTGAGTTGTAATGACTGCGCCCACTGGACTGAGCAATGGACAGTGTCAGACTTTCGTTAGGTGCTCTCTGGACTGGGTCGTAATACAGCAGCCCCAAGGAGGGGGAGTGTGGAGACAGGAAAGCCTGAAGTGAAGTAATGGGGTCACCTGAGAGGGGAAATTGAGGCAGACGGGCCTGTCACGCTGCGGCCTGCTGTGGGAGGGCGCTCCCAGTGGAGCATTCTGACAGCTAGTGTAAGAATCCTCCAAGCCAAGGGGAAGGCGGGCAGCGAGTGTTGATGCAGCATAGGGAATCACGGCATTGCCAAGGGCTTCCTCTCAGCCCACATGTGTGGTCCCAGCAGACTTTGCGGCCAGCAAAGTCTTCCCATGGCTGCGTTGGGCTGGAGCTGTGCCACCAGGCAGCTGAGCGCAGGAGGAGGGGTCAGGAGCCGGGTCAGGCCCTGCGTGAGGCAGTGATGTCAGCCTGGCTGTGGGGGGAGGGGAGGGGAAACCATGTGTTAGCAATTTTGCCTCTTGCTAGCAGCTGGCTGGCACATAGCAAAGGTAACCCCCAAGGGGGAGATTTCCAGAGAGGAAATGCCATTGCAGGGGAGTGCACGGCTGCAGGACAAGGGGGAAAGGGGCACATTCCTGAGATGCCTGCACCAGCGCTTCTGCTGTCACACACAGCACTCGCACACACGCAACTTGCACACACGGATCTCACAATGGCTCTTTAACACGCGCACAGTTCTCATGCATACACATCTCTCACAGAGCTCTCACATGGCTCTTACACACACATTCACACATGCAGCTCTCATGCTCACAGAACTCACACATGGATCTCACACACTTGGATCTCAGGCTCACATGCAGATCTCACACTCATTGCACTCACCACATGACTTTCACACACACACACACACACATACACATTAACCACACAACACACCAATTTCACACTCAGTACTCCCACACACACATGTGCTCACACACACACACACACACACACGGAGCTTACACACCACAGATCCTACCCCCTCCCCCCCCCACACACACACAGGTCTAGGACACTTATAGCATTCATCACACATACACATAGCTCTCACACATGTGGATCTTACACACTCAGTGCTCACTGTCCCCCCCGCCACAACTGTCACATGTGGATCTTACACACACACACAACTCACACACCTAGTGCTAACCAATTACAGACAGCTCTCTCACATGCCCTGATCTCACTCAGCACCCCTCATGCACATGCCTGGTTCTCACACATATACAGCACTCACCACACCCCTACCTCTCACACCCCCAGATCTTACACTGACACCCGGTGCTCGACACATGCACCCAGTACTCACAACACACATAGAGTGCGCATCCACACCCAAGTCTCTCTTACACACAGCTCACACAGGTGGTTTGGATCCATGGTTCATGCACAAGTTCTCACACAAACGGTTCTCGACTATGCACCCAGAGACAAAGGACTGGGTCAAGCCAATCCAGAGCCCTAGGTATGCACTCACATGTCCCTGTTCCTGTCCCTGCCCCTGCCCTTCCATGGGGTATCATTGGCAGGAGCTGCCCATCTACCCAAAAGCTGTATGCAGGGCTTGCCTGCAAGGACTCCCTGCATACAGAGCCCTTGTCTGAGGAACTGTTGTTAGGTTTCAGAGTTAACTGCCCGATGAAATGCATGGGGCAGTGCCCCATCAGAGCTATTGCTGAGGCTCTCTGCAGACTCAGGCAGATGTCCCTGCATCAGCGACCCCCCCACCTCATGTTTTCATGGCTTTGTTCACAGCCATGAGGGCTAGAGCCGTATTGTTTTTCAGTGAAAGCGAAGGTTCTGTGTGATCTGGGACTCCAGGCGCTGGGCCCGAGGCACGGCTCTGTTGTGCTTAGGAGAACACAGAGTGAGGAAGAGGCACCTATCTTCAGCTCCCAGCCACTGGCTCCTCTTCTACCTTGGCCTGCCAGATGAAAGAGCCTTTGGAAGCATCAGACCCCTTCTCCCCTGCATGTACCAGCATCCTCTGAGCTTAAACCTGCCGCCAGGGGCTGCTAAGGTACAGTGACCTGCCCCTGCCATTCGCATGCCAGAGCCAAGTGCTGTTTGTAAGAGAGGCAAGTCGCAATCTCCTTTCATCCCCCAACAAGCCGCATTGGCCTTCAGCTAGGGAGCAGGTTTGCTTGGCTGGTGGTGTGAAAAATACCAAGGCGGCAGATGTGAACCTAGCATCCTAAACCCCGTGGCAGGGGTTGGCTGCCCAGCACTCCCCTAGGGTGCCATGCCCTGATGTCCAAGTACTACCAAGGAACTGTAGTTTTTCTTTAAGGGGACAGCATGTGCAATTAGGGGAATGACCCGGCGCCAAGCCACAGGCGCCACTCGGCAGGGGCAGATGTGTGGTGGGTTCTGGCAGGACCGGGGCAGGCCCTGTCTAGAGAGGAGCAAGCACTGTGCTAACCTCTGGTCCAAGCCCTCCTATGCATGCAGGAAGGTGAGGGGCCAACCAGTGTACAGTGCTGCAGCCTTTAAGAGCAACTGCTGCTCCTGGGTGTGGGCTGGAGGGTTTCTATCCTGCTTTCGTCCGGTGGAACTGGCTGATGGAGTTAGGCACCAAGGAAGGGAATTTCTCTGGCATGCACCCCAGATCTCCCTGGGGCAGTGAGGGCTTTGTGATGCACACAGACCTTGTGTGTTTGCTGGGAAAGTCAAACGCCTTCACAAGACAAGTGCTGAGCTCAGTCATGCAGGCAGGGGAAGGCTGGCCTGGCCTAGTGGGTAGGACACAGCCTGGGACCCTTGCACTGTCTTCTGGGCTCTGACCTTAGGCAAGTCACTCCGCTTCCACATACCTCAGTTCTCTTGTCTGTGAAATGGGGATACCAATGCTGCTAACCAAATACAGACAGCTCTCTCACACACCGTGATCTCACACACAGCCAATGCTGATGCCTGCCTTTGCCTATTTCTCCAGGATCTGCCACTGTGCTAGTGAAATACAGTGGGCAGCTTACCCCGTTTCTCTTGAGCACAGGGATTTTCTATGCAGGTGAGAATTAACGAACTACGCTCCCAGTGGCCCCGCAGAGCCATGCTCACGTGCTGCGCTTCCTCTGGGACCTAGAATCTGTGTGATCATGCAGAAAGTGCAGCGGCTGGCAGGGAGCTAGACCAGCGGAAGAGAGGGAAAGTTTTGTACTCAGAGCTCTGCAAACCTAAATTGTGCTGGCACCTGAGAAGTGCAAAGTGAAACTGACTAGACACAGAAGAGTGAAACTGACCAGCCAGGCATGACTGTCTCAGCAGAGAGCAGCCAGCAGGGAAAGGAGCTGCAGAAGCCAGGATGAGGGATGAGCCTGCTGTGTTCTATAAAACTCCGTCACGTTCCCGGGACAGAGAGAATCCGCTGCCTGGGGGAGAGCCAGCAGCTCAGGAGGAGCCCAAGTCCATTTTAACGACTTGCTGGCCCGCACTTAGCAATCCTGCCGGGATCTGTTCTGCAACAAGAAAATGAAACTTTCTTCCACTTGGGTGCCATTGTAAACACCCCTGCGCAGCACCAGCCAGTGCTGATTTACCCACTCGGCCTGCTCTGGCATGCGTTTCCTCCTTGGCCTTTAACCCCGTGGCTAAATGCAGAAGCTGTGAGACTGGGTGGTCTGTGGTGAGGACCCAGCATGCACACTAGGTACTCTGGCTAGATCCACACTGCGAATTTCTGCTGGCGCTCTGTCGGTCAGGGCTGTGATGTGGTGCCAGCTGCACCGGCAAATGCCTCTAGGGCAGAGACAACTCTATTGGCTGCACTTCTACCAACAGAGAGGCTGGTTTGACTATCCCAGCGCACAACGCACAACCTCCATCCTTAGAGGTTTTGAAGGCCTGGCTTGACAAAGCCCTGGCTGGGATGATTTAGTTGGGGTTGGTCCTGCTTTGAGCAGGGGGTTGGACTAGATACCTCCTGAGGTCTCTTCCAACCCTGATATTCTATGATTCGAACACAGCTTTGCTGGTATAGTATACTGGTATCGCTAGCCTGGTAAAGAGCTCCCAGACATCGCCTCTGTCTCTATACAGAACCTAGCACAATAGGACCATTTTGGTTGCAGCCTCTGAGCACTGTAATAATAAAGTGGAAGGCTAGGACAGAACAGTGTGTGACCCTGTTCTCTTGGGTTGGATACGCATCTTTGAACTACTGGACAAGTGACCTTAAAATAAAAAATGTTCCTTGTTTGTGAGATAAGTCCAGGTCTTTTAAACCCTGTGATAACGATCTTGACAGCATCCCCTTTTGAAACCCTTTGCCAGCTGTTTCTTAACAGCGTGCAGTATTGTTAGAACACGTCTCGGCTCCAGAGATAAGAACTCTTTCTTACAGGCACCTTGTGCGTCCTCCCAACCGAGCGCCCCCTTCTCATTCGGCCCTCGCAGGATCCATTTGTTGTACAGAGCGGAGTTTAGGAGACTGTTAAAACCAGGTTTAGCGGGATTTTGCTGGGAGCCAGACCTCTCGGCAGAGGTCAGGACTGCTGTGTCTCGGGGCTGTTGGCGTGGCTTGCTGCAGCCAGCTCTGGGATTTCATTCCCACTTTCCCCAGCCTTGCAGGGGGATGGTGGCATCACTGACCAAGTCCCTGGGGATCTGATTTATAGATGGCGGAGGTTCTGCGCTGGGGACGCTAGCTTCCTCCTCGGTATCCAGATATCACTCAACCTCACCTGGTCCCCTAGCAGCGCTGAGGCCTTCTTTTTAACCGTCCCACCAACACTCTCAGCCCAAAACATGACTGTAACTGTAACCCACATTTAAACAGGCTGGGCCTGAATCTCCTCTCACTGCAGCATAACCCACATCACTGGAGATACCCACTAGTGTCAGTGACAGGAGACTGCTGCTTTCCAAGGACTTTATAGGTCCAGGGCTGTGGGGAACATCCTAGTGGAGGCTATGCACACAGCTCCTCCTGAGCTGAAAGCTGAGGCCTCTGCCACTTCAGCAATTGGTAGAAGAATCCCCAGTAACGGCCAGCAGTAGAGGGCCTATGACATACAGATGAGCTGTAGGGCACAGATACACCAAGTAGGTCTTTACAACAGGAAGGAAAGAATCTCGAGCAAACTGCTCTCCCAGAGCGTTAGCCAGGGACAGGCTGCCATGGGCATTTCGCCCTGGGGAGGATCAAACAAGGAGGTTGCAGAGAGGAAGAGAGAGAGAAAGAGAGAAATGAATGCTGGATGGAGGGGGTGGTCTGTCCTACCCCAGGCTGCAGACCTCATGATCAGTACAGCATCCCTGTGGCTGCACTCTCCCACCCCCATGGAGGAAAAGACTGGGGGAGCTTCTCCCCCACTGCTGAGGCATGTGGGGCTTTCAGAGATTTCCTCTTCGGGGGCCACAGACCTTCAAGGAGCTCCCGAGATCTCCCCCTTTCTATGCTCCAGTTCTGCTGCCATCAGGAGGTGGCATGAGCGCAGTGCTGTGTCCATGGCTGTAGTCAGAGATCTCCTCGAGGGTGAGACCAGGAGCTTCCACCTAGCAGGGCTGTAGCAAGACACCCAAACCAGGCCTGCTCATTCACAGGGGGCTGCCGCAGGCAGGGCCGGCTCTAGGTTTTTTGCTGCCCCAAGCAAAAAAAAATGTTTGGCTGCCCCCCCACCCCAGCCCTGGTCTACCCCCCACAGCCCTCTGCCACCCCAGCCCTGGGCTCTCCCCCCCCCACCCACACCCCTCTGCTGCCCCCAGCCCTGGGCTCTACCCCCACCCGCACCCCCTGCCGCCCCAGCCCTGGGCTCTCCCTTCCCACCCGCACCCCCTGCTGCCCTAACTCTGGGCTCCTCCTTTCCCCCCCACCAGGCCCCCCACACACAAACACCCCCTGCTGCCCCAGCCCTGGGCTCTCCCCTGCCAACTGCACCCTCCTTCCGCCCCACCCCTGGGTCACTGGTAACTCACTCCCAGGGCAGGTCATTCAGCAGGAATTTTGGATGTTCACAGAACACAGACAGGATTGGTTCCCATATGGTTACAGAACTGCAGTAAAGTGGAACAATTTTCAGCTTGTGTGATTGGAGGCTATCTGGATGCATATTATAAGACTGTCCTCTATAAATGAGGAAAAGTTGAAGTGCCTTTATTATTCTTTTGGTCCACTCTTTCTTTCTATGGGGAATTTGCCAATGCAATATCACTGTCTTCCTTTTAAACAAATAAAACTAAAAAAAAAAAAAAAAAAAAAAAAAAAAGGCAATGGCTGTTGAAAATAGCAATTCCAGTCCTAATAACCACTGGGAAGCATTTCTTGCTCAATTTTATCCTACTTTTTCTACAGCAAGTTACAGTGGATCAGTATATTTGATTTGGGAGAAATGAAGTAACAGCTGCCCAAATTGAGCTTAAGCACTCTTGAATTTTGAGGTGTTCAAATCTGGAAGGCAGGTGCTAGATTCCCTTTCTGAATATTAGCTATATCTGGAAAGGAAAAGTCAATTTCTGCTTCCATGGCTCAGAAGTGGAAATCCTCCTACGTGCCTGGTACTGTATCTAAAGCTGCCCAGGTCCAGAGCCTCCCCTCCATTACTTTTCATTTTAAATTCTAGTGGGATCCACATACCTCCCTTGCTAGGCTTCAGATAGAGAGGGGCACTGTCCATTTAGTCCACCCAATTCTTTCTTTGGGGGCTGCCAGGTGAGGTCACACCAGTATCCCTAATCCAGGCTGGGGATGTCTTCTGAATGGGATATCTGGGGCAAAGCCTTCTACTCCTTGGGCATACTTGTTCCCCGTTCTAGCAGTGAGCTCTCCATTCACAGCAAGCTGCAGCATGGCTCAGCTACCTCACTCCCTCCCCCTCCCTTTCCTGTTGACAGCAGCCAACAGAATGCTGGGAAATGTAGTTCTTTTCCTGCTCCAGGGCTGGCTCTATAGGCAGGGTGCTAACCAAGGAACTACAGCTCCCAGGGCCCCCTGTTGGTTCTCAGCTCCCATGCTGGCTCTCTGCCAGCTGCCGCCCCTACAAATGGGCTGCCCCAAGCACCTGCTTGCTTTGCTGGTGCTGAGAGCTGCCCCTGGCCGCAGGGCCAGATGAAGAAAAGCCCCTCCCAGGCACGCCCCTGGGAGACTGCAGGCAGATCACCACTAGCTGTTGTATGTGGCCTGTTGACTATGTCCTGAGGGGGGGGAGTCATGGCCAAGCGCAGGGAACCTGGGCATGTTGCTGGATGTTATCATTCTTCTCTGCTGGGACTGTCTCTGTTCACAATCCAACGCCTTGCTATCTGGGCACCAGCATATACATCTTTCATCTAAGGATCTTGGTATTCTTTACAGACATGAGTTGCTGCTGTTAAGCCTCCCACCACCCCCACAGTGTTCTTAGAGCCATAGGACAGATGGGTCGAAACTGAGCCGTGCAGAGATTTGCCCAAGGTCCCCCAGTGGCAGAGTTGTGAATAGAAAGGACCCAGAAATCCTGACTCCCAGGCACCCTTCTCTCATCACTAGACAACGTTACAGTGTTCGCTCCTGTTCCCAGAAGCTGGATTCTCTCATGCAATTGTTTACAGCCATGCAATGTGGCTGTAGAATTACCACGGACCCAGTGGCATTTCATGCCCACATTGCATGACTGTGAATGACTGCACAAGGGACAGGGGAGCTGTGAATGCGGCCCCCCATTCTTTGGGAAGTGGTTTGATTCAAGGAAAACCCACGAACTCTCCCCCACCCCTGCCCCAGGCTGAACACATCCTCCTGTTCGCAGAGGAATCAACTCCACGGCGTGTTTTACCCAGAGATCTCGCAGCACTGCAGGAGGGCGCAGGAGAATCGTCCCCCCCATTTTACAGATGGGGAACCTGAGACACAGCTTTGCCCAGGGTCACACAGTAAGTCACAGAGCCATTCTGGCCTCCTTGATGCCCACAAAGCCCCATGCCAGCTGGTGCAACGTGCAGCTGCTAAGATAAGCGCCTTGCCTTTCATACAGCCTGTGCCAACCCCTCTTTGCATCTTTATGCTGGCTCCTTCTCTTGTGCTGCACCCCATTCCAGCTTCCTGTCTTTGTCTTACAGGCCCTTCATAGCTGTGTTGTCCTTCCTTATGTGTCCTCATTTCTTTCCACATCATCCCCTCCGCACTGCCAGTGACACTTGCTCCTCTACACCCTTTCCTCTCTGTCGCTTGGCACACCCTTCCTGCAGTGCCCACATAGCCACTGCCCTCTGTGCATTCAAACCCATTCCTCAAGTCCCATAGCCACTGGGATGCCTACAAGGAACTAGCCATCAAAGCTTGGGGAGGTGGAGGCAGTGCTGGAGGACTGCGTATAATTCTAATATAAATTAAAAACCAACGGAGCTGTCAAGCATTGAGTGGTCTCGCCCAGTATTATTTCTTACAGATGGTCAAAAAAATTTCCATTAGAACATTTCTCCCCTTCTCCCCTGAAAATGTTTGTGGACAAAAAATCTGGTTTCATTAACAAAAAAAAATCAGATTTTTGTTTTAAAAAAAGCAGCATCAGCACACATTTTTTTCTTCCGGTTTCAGTTGCCATCCCTCCCTCCCCCTCCCCCCCGCCTCCAAAGTCAGCTTTGGGAGTGGCGCGGGGACAAAAACCCAAATAATTTTGACAAATGTGAAAATAGTTTCATTTACATCACAAATTTTCATGGAGAAAAAAGATTCCCAGAGGGCTGCATTATGTATATTCTGGTAGCACCTAGAATCAGGGCCCAGGAGGAACACGCAATAAGACAGTCCCTGCCCCAAAGAAATCAATCAAAACAGCCGAGACAGACAAAGCATAGGCGGGAAAAGAACTTGCCCAGGGTCACACAGCAGGAAGAGAAGCCAGGTCTCCTGATGCCAGTCCAGAGCACTATTCTGTCTGCCGGGCGACCTTCCCTTTCTTGATTGTACCCTTACCCTTACCCTTTCAAGCTCTTCAGGGCATGGGCCATGCATTCCTTCATGTTTGTACAGCACCGAGCACGCTGTGGACATGACTGTAATACAATTAATAAGAGCCAGGCATACCGCCCACTTATCCCATCTGCTGGTTCCTCTCTCCTCTGGGCCGTGCTTCCCCACGCTCATCGTCACTCATATGCATCTTTCAATATGGTCTCAGGGCCCTAACTTAGGTCTTGATCCCATCATGCTGGGCACAAAATGTGAATAGAAAGAGCCAGTCTCTGCCCCTAAGAGACGGGGTAGACACAGGCTGGGAGAAAGAATGGATTATCCCCATTTTACAGATGGGGCAAGGATGCCAGGAGTAGCTGTAAGCACACATTGAAGCCAAGGAGATTACTCCCCGTGTGTAAATGGTTTGCTGAACTGAAGCCGGACTTTCAGCCTCATTCAGTTCCCAGTGAGCACCACAATAAGAGGCCAATTTTTCCGAAGAGGCATCAAATCTGTCCCTAAGTGTCCCAGTAGAAACTTTGGGAAATCCAGCTCTGATTTCAGAGCTGAGCTCTGGAAAATCCAGCCGCACATGCCAATCTGGCCCAAAGGACTTACATGCACCAGAAAGTACAAACTCCAACTAATGTGGCCACAATTAGACTGGTATACAGGTGAGCGATTCCTGTATGAATCACACTGGTATAAGGCCCCTTATATGGGTAAAACTGGGTCCACCCCAGGGGCTTTTACCAGTCTTATTATTGCTGTAACAACTCACACCCACCTCTGACATTGTTATAGCAGTAAACCTTTGTGAGCCAACGAGGCCAGAATGACTTGCCCAGGGTTACATAGGCAGTGTGTGTCAGAGCCAAGAATCAAAGACAGATCTCCTGAGTCCTAGTCATAGAATCATAGAATATCAGGGTTGGAAGGGACCTCAAGAGGTCATCTAGTCCAACCCCCTGCTCAAAGCAGGACCAATCCCCAACTAAATCATCCCAGCCAGGGCTTTGTCAAGCCGGGCCTTAAAAACCTCCAAGGAAGGAGACTCCACCACCTCCCTAGGTAACGCATTCCAGTGCTTCACCACCCTCCTAGTGAAATAGTGTTTCCTAATATCCAACCTGGACCTCCCCCACTGCAACTTGAGACCATTGCTCCTTGTTCTGTCATCTGCCAACAACACTGAGAACAACCGAGCTCCATCCTCTTTGGAACCCCCCTTCAGGTAGTTGAAGGCTGCTATCAAATCCCCCCTCATTCTTCTCTTCTGGAGACTAAACAATCCTAGTTCCCTCGGCCTCTCCTCATAAGTCATGTGCTCCAGACCCCTAATCATTTTTGTTGCCCTCCGCTGGACTCTTTCCAATTTTTCCACATCCTTCTTGTCGTGTGGAGCCCAAAACTGGACACAGTATTCCAGATGAGGCCTCACCAATGTCGAATAAAGGGGAACGGTCACGTTCCTCGATCTGCTGGCAATGCCCCTACTTATACAGCCCAAAATGCCGTTAGCCTTCTTGGCAACAAGAGCACACTGTTGACTCATATCCAGCTTCTTGTCCACTGTGACCCCTAGGTCCTTTTCTGCAGAACTGCTACCTAGCCATTCGGTCCCTAGTCTGTAGCAGTGCATGGGATTCTTCCATCCTAAGTGCAGGACTCTGCACTTGTCCTTGTTGAACCTCATCAGATTTCTTTTGGCCCAATCCTCTAATTTGTCTAGGTCCCTCTGTATCCGATCCCTACCCTCTAGTGTATCTACCACGCCTCCCAGTTTAGTGTCATCTGCAAACTTGCTGAGAGTGCAGTCCACACCATCCTCCAGATCATTACTAAAGATATTAAACAATATCCCTGTCACACACACATCCTACCTATCTCACACACACAGCCAGTCTCTCTCTCTCTCACACACACACACAGAGTCCATCTCTCTCTCTCACATACAACCCGTCACACACACACACATACACACCACGCATCACTCCACACACACAGCCCGTCTTTCTCTCTCTCTCTCACACACACACACACACACAGCCCGTCTTTCTCTCTCTCTCTCACACACACACACACAGCCCGTCTCTCTCTTGCTCACGCACACACCACCCATCACTCACACACACACACAGCCCATGTAAATCATATACACACAAACCCCGCCCCGTCACACACACACCCAGCCGGTCCCTTTCTCACACACACACGCTTGCTCCCCCCGCGCTCCCTCCTCGGGCCGGCTCCCCACGCTGGGCTCGGCCCGGCTCGGCACCGCCCCCTGCTGTCCCGGCCGCGGCCGGCGGTGGGCGGTGCTGGAGGCGGGCTGTTCCCTAGCCAGCCCGGCGCTAGCGGCCAGTCGGCTGAGGGAGCGCTGGGGTGCGGAGTTGCCGAGCCGTGCCGTGCCGTGCCGCGCCGCCTGGGCCCGCGGGACGATGCGTTGACGGACAGCTTGCGCCGGGATCGCGGCTGTGCAGCCGGCGGGGCCCTGCTGGGGCCTCCCGAGGAAGATGAACTACCTGGTAAGTGCCTGGGCCGGCCGGAGCCCCCCGCTTTGCAGCCGGGGGGAGCAGACCGGAGCCCGGCTGGAGCTGGCTCTGGGGTCA
This sequence comes from Trachemys scripta elegans, assembly GCF_013100865.1. NCBI lineage: Eukaryota > Metazoa > Chordata > Testudines > Emydidae > Trachemys > Trachemys scripta. The sequence goes on along the minus strand of NC_048310.1, from coordinate 38,549,636 downwards.
GTGGCGGGGGGTGCCTGGAGTGGGGAGCTGGGCCCCTCTGCCCGCCCGCCGGGCCCATCCCCGCCGCCTCCCGGCGCCACCAGAGCGTCCGCGGCGGCCCGAGGGGTGTCGTTCCCGGGGGCGCTCCACGGAGCCGGGCGGCTGGAGCTCGGTCCGGGAACGCCGCCCGGCGGTGGCGGATTCCCAGCCCCGCCCGCCCCAGGGAGCCGGACCCAGCTGGCAGGGACGTGCCCGGGCCTGGGAGTTACCGGGCGCCGCCCCCTGCGCCCCCAGCGGAGACAATGCGGAGCCCTCCCGGCGCTGGGAAGCCCGAGGCCGCGGCGAGTTTCCTGCTCCCGGCTCGCCCGCTGGCCGGGGTCCCCAGGCTGCGTCCGGGGAGCCGAGCGCCCCGTGCCCGCGGGGCCGGCCGGGCTGTGCCGCCGGGGTTAGGCGCATGTCCCCAGCCCGCTGCGATCCGGGACCTTCCCGGGCTCTGCCGGCCCGGGATCATGCCCCTCTCGACGTGGCACAAACCGTTCCGCGTGGCTCCTGGGGATCCTGATCTGGCCCCGGGCCGCGCCCCTGGTGAAGCCAGGGACCAGGGCGGGCGCCTGGGTGGCAGCCATCTATAGCTGGTACTAGCCCGGGCGTGCGGGTGGCTGGGTTTTTCTCGGGAGCTCTGAGGGGCAGGGCTGCGGTGTAGTTGTCACAGCTACGAACAGTGGCTGGTTTCTGTGCCCGGGTCAGGATCTGACCCAGCAGCCCCGGGGGGATGGGGGACAGTGTTTCCAAGGTGTGGAGCAGTGCCTTTGTCCTTTGAAGGAGATCTGAAACAGAAACCAGTGGCTAAATCCCCTGGGTCAGGCTGTTGAGCGCCCTGTGGCTGCTCACGGACCTCCCTGTAACGAGTTTGTTGGGTGTTAGGCCAGTTCCTGGAGGGCCGGGCATGGCCTGCTATAGAGCCCACCAGCGCTCTTGGCGCTCCCTTTGCTGGCAGGAGAGGCCGCGGCGGTGAGCTCCTCTCCGCCCAGTGTCAGGGCAGGAGCGCTGGAGTTACTTGTTGCTCTGCGCTAGGATCCTCTGAGCTGGCTACCGTGGCAGCAGTGGGTGCAGGCTTGCCTGGCGCTGCCCCTGCCCTAGGGGTGTGCTGGGAAGGGAAGCCCCAGGGCTATCTGCACAACATTGCAGTTCCCTTCTGTGGATGAGGGTTTAGAGCCTGAGTGCCTGTCCCAGGGGAAGGTGACCTGGCTGTGACATGAGCGATTAGTTGGGCTAAGCTGGGAGGCTAGAGGGCTTATTTCCCACATAGGATCCGCTCCCCCAGCAGCAGCATGGATCATTGCCCTGCCCCAGGCTAACATCGGCATCTAGCACCTGCCAGCCCAGGATCTCAAAGCTCTTAACGAGGTGATGGCCGCCATCTTGGCTGACAGGTCACGGCTCGATCTGGTCACCTCCAGGGCTAACTGCATGAGGTAGCCCATGGCACGTGTTCGCCTGTGACACTCGGTACCTTCGTCTCCCCCATAGGAAGGGTCAGGGTTGGCATCCCTGGTTTACAGATTGGGAACTGGGGCTCTGAGAGGAAGTGATCTGCCCGGAGGTTGTGCAGCACATCCGTCTGAGTGCCTTACTTCCAGGCCCTGCTCTCACCATTGGCCTGCGCTCCCTCCCTGACTCGGCCCCATCTGGGATGGCACGAGACTCTAAGCAGGGGGCATTGCTCCCTCCTCCCACCCTGCTGGCATGGTCCTGAGTCACCCTTCAAACTCTGCCCCCCCCTTTTCTCTCTGCCCCCGAGGAGCCATTGATGCCCTCCCCACCACTGTCAGCACCCTGTCATTGGGCTGCGAGTGCCCTCTGGTGCTCAGCACCACCCCGTAATCAGCCAGGAGTGGGCGCCACAAGGCACTCCCAGCCCCTTCTGTTGCTGGCCAGGAGCAAGGGCCCAGGCCCAGCAGCACCCAGACCCTCACAGGGCCACCCAGGCTGGCTCCCCTCAGGGACCGAGCAGGCGGGCCTGGAACCAGGCAAGCTGAGCTGGGAGTCTGGGCTCTAGAAGCATTTTACCATCTAAAACTGGGTGTAGCGGTGGCCTGGGACTGTCAAGGAGGCATGCTGGATTTCCCCCTCCCCAGGCGGGGTTTGCCATTGGTAACTGAAGGAGGAGGGAGGGCGCTGTTCCTGGGAGGAGGCTGCATGGTGCCATGAGGCCGGCTGGGGGTGAATAACTGGCATGGCTGGTGGTTAGTGTGCGAGCGTAAGTGCCCTGGGGCTGGCCCCAGAGCGTGTTGTTAATGATTCACCCAGCGATAATCAGCAATCTCCAGGTCTGGCTAATCCGGCTGTGTGAGTACAGTACAGGGCCGGGGGAGGGGAGCGACTCCTTTCATGTCAGATTACAGCATAGTGGCAGTGCTGGGTGGGGCAGCCAGAGCAGGGACCCCCCGGCGTGAAGGCAAGCTGTAAGCACGCCCCAACCCACGAGAGGGGATGTGCCCCTGCGTCTCCCCTGGTATTCAGGCAGCACACCCCTCGGGGCAGCGCCTGGACCTCTGGCTGGTGCTGAGCCATGCAAACCCACATGGGTCAGGGCTCCTGAGGGGGCTCTTCCCCCAGGGTGGTGGGTGGTATTTATGCTCCCTGGTCAATCGCGCTCTTGTGACAGTGCACACTGGGGGATCTCACCCATTCTGCGCTCTGGGAGTTCGTGGCTAATACACTGGCTGGTCCCCTTGCTCTATTTAGCAGTTCTCTGTTTAACCCTTTCACACCCAGATTTGCCCAAGATTTGCTTGAGCAAGAAGGATCAAACGAGTAGCACCTAGTGAGTGGAAAGGTGGGGTGGGCTGGTGGAGGGGGTGGGAGCCTGGGTCTGCTCCTGGCTCTGCCAGCGGCCTTGGGTGGCTTTGTGCCCTCTCTGGGCCCGTTTCTCCTCCCATGTTTTGCCTTGTTCAGATTGCAGGCTCTGTGGGGCCGGGACTGTCTGTCACCAGGGGTACGCCCAGCGCGACCAAGCCCCGAATGCGATTGTTACTGTAATACACACCAATAATAAAGGGGGAGTTTGGGGCCTGTTGAGTTGATGGTGGCGGTCCCCCAAATGGCATCCATTCTCCTACCTTGGCAGAGGGCACGTGTTGGCTGCTTAGAACATAAGAGCTGCCAGACTGGGGAAGACCAATGGCCCACCTAGCTCCGTTTCCTGTCGTCTGACAGTGGACAGTGCCAGGTGCTTCAGAACAGGGCCATTGAGTGATCTGTTGTCCAGTCCCACCATCTGGTAGTCGGAGATTTAGGCACACCCAGAGCATGGGGTACAGTACAGGGGATGGGAGCGACTCCTTTCATGTCAGATGACCATCTTGGCTAAAAGCCATTGCTGGACGCGTCCTCCATGCTGTACTAGCCCGCTCCAGCTGCCGGCAGCCGCGTGTGAAGTGGGCTGTAAAAGCAGGTGGCGTGTGGGGTAGTTCCAGGAACAGGACATGGCGAGTGTGCGGAGCTGAGCTTATCTGTCTCTTTACCTTTCGCTTTCTGGGAAAGTGTTGCTCCCAGGACCTGGCTCTCCTGGCTGCCCTAAGGGAGGGTGAGGCGATGCTGGGTGTGGGGCTGAACCACAGCGCAGGCTGGGGAGGGACCTGCCGTTTATATGCCCCCAGGGTCCAGCTGCTGCACAAGAACCTAAAATTGCTGGCATGGGGCCCTGGGCAGGTCCTGACTGGTGGCTGAACAGCACCCGCTTGGTCGCATTGGTTCCCCTGCGCAGCTCCTGGTGGGGCTTGCTTTCAATCCCTGGGCAGGGTTCATGGCAGACCCCTCCGAGAAGGCAATCAGTGTGGCTAGTCTTCACCAGATGGCTGGAGAGAGCCAGTCTTGGTGAGGAAGAACAGCATGGTGGCTTAGGGCCCCAGACAGGGACTTGGAAGACCCGGGTTGAAATCCCTACTCTGCTACAGACTACCTGGATGACCCTGGTCAAGTCATTTAGCTGCTCTGTGCCTCAGTTTCCCCATCTGGACAATGAGAGTAATGGCATGGCCCTGCCTTCCAGGGCTTTGGGAGGTTAAATATGGGCTCGGGTGCTGTGGTAGTAGGGACCAGATAAATACCATAGATAAGTGAGCACTTGAGGGTTTATGTGCTGTGTTGGACCCTCACCCGGTCGCTTACCAGAGGTGGTGGAGCACAGCTGAGCTGAGGCCATTGTGGGGTACTTTGGGCCAGTCTCATAAGGCAGGAGGTCACCTGATGAGGGCAGGCTCTGCTGTGGTCTGGGGGGGGAGGGGCAATGGCTGAAGGGCAGGTGTGGGGAGGCGGAGCTCAGTGTCTGCCATGGTGTGGGATGGGACACCCAGGCTAGTGCGAGATGGGCCCTAGTGGACCCAGTGCTGGGGGCAGAGGGTGAAGAGACCCAGATACCAAGGCCTGAGAGCTGGAGAGGTGAATGAGGCTTGCACTGCCATGGAGCAAGGGGCAGAGCAGCTCCTGGGACTGCTCCATCCTCAGGGGCAGGGCGAGGGAGAGGAGGAGGAGGCAGCCCACTCAGCTCACAAGCCTCTTTGTGCAAGACCTCCACTGCAGCCTCCTTGTATGTGCTGCTTCTGCACTGACAAGCCCCAGCTGGATGGCAACATGCCTAGTTCTGGGGGGAGCACTGTGCCCCATGCATACAGCAGTTGGCTAGGGTGCCTGGCGGCTGCCCGCTCCCATCCCCAAGAGGAACATATGCTGATGGCGAGGAGACTTCAGGCTGGGTTGCCTCAGCCCTGGAGGGGGAAGGGGGGAGCAGCCTTTCCTAAACAAGTGTCCCGCCCTAGGGCAGCGGTGTCTGAACAAAGCCCAGGGCTCCTGGAGGGTTCAGCTCCAGGCGGTGAATGTGGCTGTGGGTGTGAGCAATGGGTGATCAGGGCTGTGTGCGGCAGCTGGAACTGGGTGCTGCTGAGGTGGGGGCAAATGGTACCTGGGCAAGCCGCCCCGGCAGACCCCCCATAGCCAAACTGCAGCCACGAGGGAGGAGAGAATCCAGGGGGATCCCAGAGCAGGAGCTGCCAAGGCCCTTCCTGCCTGGCGCTGGACTACACGGTGCCCATGGTGGGCACTGGGACCTGGCTGCCCAGGCTCCATGTGCTTCTAGCCTGCAGGGGCAGGGCGGGGCATGTCTGCAGGAACGGTTCCTGCCGCAGCTGGTGCACTGAGCTCCAGGGTTGTGTCTGGGCAGGACAGGCCGCTGGAAGGGGTTGGGGGGGCAGCGCTCCCATCCGACTGCCTCCCCGCTTGCATCAGCTGGGCGCACCTGGAGCTGGGCAAGCTCAGCCTGCAGTGCCCACTGGATGGCGCTCTCGTGCGGGAGTCCCAGCCATGCAGATGCTCTGGTGGGGGGCCTATGCAGGTAGTTCTGGTGGCAGGTGTTTGTATGGGGGGGGAGGGGTGAGGAGGTGAGTGCATTAAGGAAGCGGGTTTGATGGCAGCCGAAGGGGGAAGGACAATAAATCTGCAGCAGCAGCTGCTCTGCTGGACTCCTGCCGCCAGTCAGATGTAGAAAGGGCTGGGGAGGAGTGAATACAACGCTGTGTCTACATGGAGAGCGGGGCCCAGGCGGTTCTGGGAGCAAGGCGTCTGAACTTTGGCCTCAGCCTGGCTGCTGCACAGAGGCGAGGGGCCCTGCGTGGGGCTGGGATGGTTCCCCAGCTGCCGTGGGAAGAGCATGTGGCTTGGCTGCTGTGATCAGCACCGTGGGGCGCTGCTGGGGCCCGTCTACCCCGGGTGGGCTGGGTTAGACAGTGAGCCCCTGAGCCAGTGGCAGATTAATGATTTTGCTGCCCCAGGCCCTGAAATAATTGCCGCCCCTGGCCCCATGTGAACTTGTTTTAGCTTTTTTACAAATTCGTTTGAACTAAAATAAATCTAAATATCATTAAAATAATTGAACATTTACAAGTTTTATTATAAATAAAATTACAAGTACAGCGGACCCTCGCTTGAATCCACGTCTGTATAGCGCGATTTCGCTTATAGCCCGGGACCGCGCGTGGATCCAAAACTGAGAACCGCTTCATTTCTTCCTTCCAGTCATATTATTAAAGTTTAGGATTCTCGCAGTATGTTTACTAAATGGCGTTGCGCCGTCATTGGTGGTTTCAATACGCGCTATGATTAGTAGAATCGCGGCCTCACTGATGCTGCAATTCCAAAAATGCTGCTATTAGAAATTTGCCGCCCTAGACCTAGGCCTTGTCGGCCTAGGTGATAATATGCTGCTGCCTTGAGCTGTGCGGCTGGCTTGCAGACTGCTCCTGGATCCCACTGGGTGAAACGCGGAGGCTGCCTTGCAGCAGGAGGTGGCATCGTGACTGTGGATCTCCCAGTGGACTAGCAGCTGGAGCCAGCCTGGTGTCTGGGGGGGTACCCATCCTCAGCTGCTCCCAGGGAGACAATCAGGGCTTGGAGAAACCCATGAGCAGACCCATCGCATTGTTAGATCCCATCCCTAGAGCTGAGTCAGGGGAGCTGCTTACAACACAGGGAAACACTAGTGTAGATGGGACCTGGCCACGTTGCCAGCACTAGGCCAGCTTGGTCATTAGGACATGGTTAGGTCCACATGTATCCCCACTGTGAGCAGGCGAGGGCACCAGTGGGTGTTCACAGGAGTAATGAGGCCTGGCACCTTGCAGCGGGTAGCCCCCGGACACCAGCTCCTGAAGGGGGCAGATCAGTCACCAGGGTTTGGAATTATTTGGGCCTCACTTGTGGTCATTGCAGAGCAAGACGTGCGTGAACCCACCTGCCCATGGGCGCCCCACGCATGCACCCAACTGGGGTCCTTCAGCAGGACCGGCTCCAGGGTTTTTGCCGCCCCAAGTGGCGGGGGAAAAAAAAGGCCACGATTGCAATTGCAGGTGCTTCCCTCCAAGCAGGACCCGCCGCCGAATTGCCGCCGAACAGCCCGATGAGCCGCCCCTTCCCCTTGGCCACCCCAAGCACCTGCTTGCTGGGCTGGTGCCTGGAGCCAGCCCTGTCCTTCAGCACACGTGTGGGGGCTAGGCGGGCTAAGCACAGCCGGAGTCACCATTTCTCTGAGTTTCCCTCTGCTCAAGCCCGCCTGTGAGATGGACCCAGAGCCTCTGCTGCCGCCCCTAGACGCCACAATAGGCTCTTCAGTCTTTCCTGCCTGCATGCTGCGAGCAGCCTGAGGGGGCAGGGACATCACCTGGGCGTGGTCAGCAAAGGGGTTCTCTTCAGCTCAGTGCCTGAAGGAAGGGACCGGCTGCAGGAGTGGTAGAGCTGGGGGGGGAGAGAAGCTCCTGGGAAGCTCCCAGATACGGCTACGGTGTTCAGGGCCTGCAGCCCTGTCCTGTGCGGGGAAGGGGATGGCAGAGGCCCTGGGTTACCCTCATTAGGTTGGGACCAGCCCAGGGGTGTTGCTTGAGTTCAGAGGTGTGTAGGGGGGTCCCCCAGCAGAGGGGCTGGCTGGCTTAGCAGGTGGAGGATTTACAGCCTGTGACATTTGTCCCTGCTCTGAGCCAGCCAGCAGTGTTCGGGTGGCCATGTGGTCCAGCCAGCCAGGAGCCCAGGGTGCAACACGCTGGCTCCTCTGAGGCAAAGGAGGTCAGGAATGAGGCTTCCCGGCCTCAGCTCTGCCTTTGACTCGCCTGTGACCTTGAGCAAGTCTCTGAGCATGTGAACTGGGCCTTGCCAACACTGGCCTCCTGTGTGGCTCTGTCCCAGGGAGGGGCATGGTATTGTGCCTGCTGAGCATTGGCTGTGGGAGTGAAGGACTTGGTTCTGTGTCTGTTAGTGCTGGGATCTCTGAGAATTGGGGTGGATCCCATGGACATTGCCTCCAAACAGAGGCGAGGCTTGGGAGGCACACGGGGTCACATGCCACTGCCCCCCTTTCTGTGAGTGCAGAGCTGCCCAGCTGAAAAAGGAGGGGGCTGCTCAGCTCCGCTGACTTTGCAGCTGGACCCCACCTTCTGGAGCAGTGAGGAAGGAAGGGGGGGGGTGGAGCAGTGGGGAAGGGGCAGAGGGTAGGGGAAGTGGGAGCCCGGCATGCAGCATCCCTTGCAGAGTCCCACTGCCCCTGCACCTGGAACCCCCCAACAAGCCCCTGTGCATCCAGATCCCCCACTGAGCTGCCTGCACCCAGATTGCCCCACACAGAAATCTCTTGATCCCCACCTGGATCCCCCCCACACTAAGTCCCTCTGCACTTGGATCCTGCTGCCGGGCTGAGTGTGTCTGTCCATATCTGGTGCACCTGGCGCAGAGGGGCAGGGCTCCAGGGTGTTTCTGGGGCAGGCCTGGCCCTTTAGCTTGGTCAGGGTCGGGTGCAGCCTCACTGCTGAGTCCCTGTCCCGGGGTGGGGGTAGGCTGTAGGGTGATCTCCCACCTCCATGCAGGCAGTGGCCTGTGCTCCCCACTGCCAGGCTGTAGCTTCCACATGTATTGGCAAAAAAAATTGCGGAATTTTAAAATATTATGTGCAGAATTTTTAATTTTTTGATGCAGAATTCCCTCATGGGGTGCTGTGCAGCTGTGAGGGGGGGGTGTTGGGCAGTGCGGGGGGCGCTGGGCAGGCAGTGTGGTGTGCAGGGCGCTGGGCAGTTGTGGTCAGAGGCCAGCAGGGAAGGTCTCAGTGAGGGTGTGCTGGGCATAGGGATCTGTGGTGGAGGTCTCTGGGCGAGAGGGTGCTGGGCATAAGGGCAGAGCACTGGGCGGGAGGGCACCCTGGCAGCACAGGGCTGGGCAGGCCAGTGTGCGTCTGTGGCTGTAGGTATGCCTCATGCTGGGCTGAGTGGAGCGGGGCCACTCCTGCCATGTGGTGGTCTGCTTCATGGCCCCCGGCTGGCCCCTCACTCTGCGGACCGAGCCCTCCCCCCCCCGTGCCGTGCCCTATTGCTCCCATGGGGGCCCACAAATATGTTTGGCGCCGGGTCCACAAAAAGTTGATCCAGCCCTGCACTTGGCCCCGACTCCCTGCAGTGACTCCAAGAGTCTGGCTGCCTTCGGCCCGGCTATGTCTGGGAGTGACACCAGTTCGGTTTGGGTCGGCAACATGGGGAATCATCAAAACTGCTTAGCAAACAGCCCCGTGGGGCTCAGACGTGCCGTGGGCCTCGCCTGATGCAGCGATCCATCAGAGCTTGCAGCTTCTCTGAGACCTGAGCTTCAGCCCAGCGGCGTTCTGCACCAGGCTTGTACTGGGCCAGGGAATGAATGCACCTCCAAGCAAGGAGGAAGGGGTGGGGGATTTCCCGGTAGGACTGCTGATGCTCCTCTCTTGAGAGCTACTGGACAATCCCTGTGGCACAAACAGACCAGCTGGCTGAAGCAGGCTGGTTGCTGGGCCAGCTTGCCATGGAGAGGGGTTTCTATGGGGCCAGCCAAGGGCTGGGGAGTTGAGCTGCGTAGTGAACATCTGGCACTGCCCCAGGTGGAGCTCCGCACCCAGTTTTGCTGGTGCTGTCTCTGGGTCAGGTAGGACCATCCCTGTAAGAACTGGCCATACCTCTGGGGCAGGCTGACTTTGTGGGATTGGGATTCCGGACGTAAAGAGCCGTTGGCTGGGCCAGAGCTGCAGAAAGGTGTTGAATTGCCCGCGTCCCCCCCCTCCTTCCTCTGGACAGCAGCATGCACCCCTCCAAGGTGCCCCGTGGGTCAGGCCTCACCCACTCCAATTGCTGTTGAGGAGCAGACGTGTGCTCCCCTCCCTGGGGCTCATGCAGCAGGGAGGCGACAGGCCCAGGCTTGTGCCCTGCTGTGCCTGGCGCCTGGGGGCGGCTGGCTTGTTGCAAGGCGGTGAGGCCCTAAAGAAGCCGTGATGGGGAGCTTTAATAACACGCACATGGGTCCTGCGCCTGGAGGCCCCCGCAAAGACATATGGGGGACATGATGGGCAGTGGGGTGCGATTAGCGGGGGGAGAGCTCCGGCGTGACCCCGGCGTTGGCAGCGCCAGGGCTGGTGTTAGGGGCGTGCCAGTGGTGTCAGTCTCCGCAGGGCTCTAATGCCAGCAGTGCCACTCCGCGTGGCGACTGCACTGCTGGCTCCGGGGAACAGTCTCGGAGCTGATCCCCGGCACAAACGGGCATTGTTCCATGGGGCTGCGAGCAGGAGGGTCCCCCCGCCTGGGCTTGGGCCTTGAGCCAGCAAAATGCCCTCAATTAATCCTGGGCTGGAGTTTTTCCTTTCCAAGGGACCTGTGAATGGTCAGGGGGAAGCTGAAGGACTGGCAGGTTGGGGGTACCATCGCCGAGGCGGGTGTTGTGCCAACAGCCTCCACCACAGAGGGCAGCGTGGGGTGTATTTGAGTCTTCCAGTCCGGTAACCCTGGCGCAAATCCAGGGGTTTGGCTGGTGTGCTGCATTCCAGCAGCCTTTAGGAGTGGTTGCCTTTGCTGTGTGGGATGCCAGCAGGATCAGGCAGGGGTGCGGTGGCTGTGGGGAACGGAGGGGGACATGCTTCGGACAGCTGCGGGGGGGAGGATGAAATTCCGCCCATGCGGGACCTGGAGACCGCTCTGGGCAGCCATGGGAAGTCCTATTCCACTGGGAAACCGTTGTCCTCTGTGACCTCGACCAAGTCACTTTCCATTGCTGTGCCTCAGTTTCTCCGTCTGTTACATAGGGGTATGACTCTTTCCTGGGGCCCAGCAGTAAACGTGAGGCTGGATTCAGTAATGGCTGAGTGGTGCTTTGAGATAACTGGGGCTCATCCCTTCCCCCCTCTCCCACCGTCTCCTTGGCAGAGCATCGGGTCATCCAGTTGGACATGGATTTCTGTTTCCATCTGTTTTCATACCAGGATGCACCCAGGGCAAGCTGCTGCTGCTGGTGACCACCGGCTGGCATGGACCCTGCTGCGGGTCCTAGCTCCGGCTCTGGCGGACGCGCTGCTGGGAAGTCAGGCTGAGCAGTGGTGGGGGAGCTGGCGAGGCGCGGGATGCCCTCCTGGTGAGTGGCTTGCTCATTGTGAAATGCCTGAGTGGGGGACAGACGGGGCGTCTAGCAGGTTCCTTCGCAGCTGCCTCTTCCCAGTTTTCCGTCTCGTGCCTGCCATTCTCCAGAGAGGTTCTAGCCCAGCTGTCACTGGCTTTTCCAGCGATCAGGGCTGGTACTGAGCCATACTGTGCTATCGGTCTTTGGGGGGGTCTTAAAGCCCCAGCTCGCGGGAGCATGTGATTCCGAGAGGCCATTAACTGTCCCATCTTCGTGGTGACAGAGAGAGTGGGAGCTGTGACGGCTCCGAGACAAGACAAATGAAAAGAACCCGGCATTTCTTATAGTCTAAAATGGAACGATTTGTATGCCTGGTTTGGGGGGCCAATTTGTGGATTTTGGTTGGTGATACAGTGACCCCAGGGGCGAAAGGTGTTTCCGTATGGGAATGAACGCTGGCCTGCACACCCCGCTCAGGTTCCTGGGTTGCCATCAAAAGCCAGGGCCTCACGCCCAAGCTGGACTAGTTCTGGGAGACTCCAGTGCCCCAAGCGCTACTCCCACTCAGCCCCCTCGCCCTACCTCCCTTGCCCACCATGCTGCCATCCCTGCTGACCAGCTTTCCGGCTGCCCCTCCCACTGTACTGTGCCATGCTGTCCGTGGGGGAAGCGCTTGGCACCGGTACAGGCCACCTTGCCAGGAGGTTCCCAAGGTGCTTTGCCAGCATGAGTGAAGCCCCTGTATCTGTGCAATCTATAGACAGGGAAACTAAGGGGCGGAGTGAAGCAGTGTCCTGCCCAGGGTCCCACAGAGTTGGCAGCAGAGCCCAGGAGTCCCAGCCCCTTGTTCTCTGCTCTAACCATTAGACACCAGTGCCTAGAGCTGTGCGTTGCTAGTGAATACAGTGCAGTCAGCCTTAGAGAGTTACTGGGGAAGATATTGGAGACACCCTCACCCCAAAGGGCACAGGATAGGGGCAAGCAGCCAGGGGCCAGCTAGGGTCCATCAGCTAGGGCCTCTGTTCTGCTCTCAATCACATGGGCACAATGCCTTGGAGAGTCAGTGAGACCAACACCAGAATTGGGCCCTTCCAACAGGAAGTCATGGGGACTGGGAGTCAGGATTCTGGGGCTCTATGATTCTGGGGCTCAAGTGCTCCCCCAGTGCCTCAGTTTCCCCATCTGTAGCAGAGGAAGAATTATCCCGGCCTGGTTTTCTCAAGTGCCTCCTGTTTGAGGGGATTGAGAGGTCAGTGTTGTCAGTGGCACCCCCATCCATGACCCGCCCCAGCCCCTGCTCCTCCTGCCTGTGCCCCGTTCCCAGGGCAAGTGGCTGCTTTCTGCCCCCAGCAGGGGGGCTGCTTCATGGCTCTGTGGGTCTGCAGTCTCCCCAAAGCTGCCACCAGTCCCCGATGCTGTCTGCCCCCCTCTCAGGTGACTCGGGCGATGTACGGTCTGGCACAGGGGCTACTCCCAGCAAGTAGTCAGTACCATGGCTTTTGTGCCCCCAGACCTGGGGATGGCATTGCTGGGGGAAAGGGGGAGCTGGCAGGGTGCTCCAGGGGTCCCCACGGCTGCTGGCAGCTGGTGTGATTCTCAGCAGCCTTCAGGAGGTTGGCACGACCCAGCCAGCCTCTGGTCTGGGGCATGAAATGGGCTTGGAGCCTCCTTCCCCCCCCATGGGCCGTGCCCAGGCTGCCAACGCAAGGAGCAAGGTAGTGGAAATCGAGCCCCAATTCTCAAAGGGCCAGGCCCAGTGCACATGCTGCCAGCCCCGGCCTTTGACCACGTTTGATCTTCCCTCAGGACTCTGAGGCATTGCCCCCACCGCACCCCTTCTGGCACCATGGGCGGATGGCAGCCTAGCGGGTCCCAGACGGGGTGAGCCGCGGGCCCCATTCCCGACCAGAGCCTGGCTTGGTGCGAGCAGGCTGTGTTCTCTGGGGATGCTTAACCAAGGGTCAGCTTGCTGGCTGGGCTGGAGCCGGGGACGCTGACTCACTGCGCTGGCACTTCCTGTCCAGCGGGCAGGGGGAGGGGGAGCCAGGCACCTGAAATGGAAGCACAAGCCGGGTGGGAGCGTGACGCGAGGGGCCCAGCCTGCCGCCGGGCAGCCCAGCCCCTTCCCCTTCCCAGCTCCCTTCTCCGCAGGCAGATCTGGGCAGGATGCGAGCTCTTCCGAGCAGGAAAAGCAGGCGAAAGGCCATATTAGGGAAAGCTCTGTCCTGGCCCACTCCCCTGAGCCAGGCCCCCGCCTCCCACGGCAGCCACTGTGGGGGGAGCTCAGCAGCGCTGTAATGACTCAGCTCTCCCCAGCGGGCTGGGATCGAGGTTTACACCTTCACCCCGGGGCAAATGAGCAACTCTGTCTTTCCACCGAGCTCTGCTCTGTCTCCATACGGTCCCCCCAACCCAAGGCAGCATTGGCAGCCCTGGGCTCGGAGCCTCCCGGGGATCACGAGATGGGCTTTCCAATGGGGAATTTCGGTTGGTTTGTTGCCTGGGGTTTTTTGTGGTTAAGCATCTGGCTTTGACGGCCGGCTGTGTGTGGGTCACGTTTCCGAGCTTTTCTCCGCCGTGACGCGGGATAGAGACCGACTGGAAATAAACCAGAGCTGAGATCCTGTCATCGTCACAGGACTCCTGGAGCCGGGGCTTGGGGACTTGTATCCCAAACGGCGCTAAATGTGTGAGAGCCAGGCCCACCTGCCTTTGCTCTCCCTCTTCGGGGCCCATTGGGCCTGGCTCTGGGGGTGGGTTTGAAGCCAGTGGGAATGGGATGTCCCAGCTGTCAGCTTTGCTTCGGTCATCACTTCCCATTGGCTTTACACCAGTGTCATTCCAGTTGGGTCACACCTGACGGGCCCGTCCCGCTAGGTGCTCAGCTGCCGGGGGAGGCGCTCAGCAGGGTAGGACCCTCGGTCCAGTGTCGATTTCTGATCTTGCGTTAGCCGCTCCCACGTGGGGATGGGGCCTGCAGTTCACCACACTCAACGCCCGCCCAGCCATACATGGTACCAGGGGTGGGCTCAGCGCCTTGCGGGGAGTGAGAGCAGTATCAGACCCCTCTCTGGGCAGCCCTGGAGTGAAGGGGCCTTTTCCTGGCTCACTTCAAATGCTGTGAACTAGCCATGCTGCAGGAGGTGGTTGGCCACAGCCGGGCACGTCCCTGCTGCTTCCTCTGCTGTGTGCCTGGGCCTCTCCCTGCCCCCCTCAACGGGCCTTCGCAGCAGGAGGAATGGCTGACCCCCGGCGTCTGGCTTCCTCTGGGACTGGCTGGAGCTGCCCACCGGTCCCTGATTCCCAGCATGGCTGAGCCCTATCATTCCTGCTTTGGGGGGGAGCCCTCGGCTGCTGGGAACCCCCCTCTGTCTGGGGCAGGTGGGAAATAGAGCTGGAGAGTCCAGTGCTGAGCAGTTGGGCTCTCAGGAGAGTGCAGGGAAACCACCCGCTTCCAGCCTGGACAGGGCAGAAATGAGCTGGGCCCCCCAGACAGCCCTGCCAGTGCCCCCCGATCCCA
>NC_048310.1:38464393-38515276 GCF_013100865.1 Trachemys scripta elegans | reverse complement strand
TGTGTGTGTGTGTGTGTGTGTGTGTGTGTGTGTGTGTATGTGTATCTATCTATCTATCTCCTCAATATATGTTCCACTCTATATGCATCCGAAGAAGTGGGCTGCAGCCCACGAAAGCTTATGCTCTAATAAATTTGTTAGTCTCTAAGGTGCCACAAGTACTCCTGTTCTTTTTACTTTGTTAGGGCTCTTGTCTGCATTTTCAGCCGTTGGTGACTGGTGACGGGCTGGGGCTGGAGGTTGATTCCATCATCCATACATACCTCATTCACACATCTAAACTAAACTAATAAGATTACATTAGGGTTTTGCAAAATGAAGGTTGCAGCAGGCTTTTACAAAATGGAGTGAGCATTTTAAAATGGAGTTTGAGTTACAATATGGAGAAGCATAATGAATGGCAAACAGTGAGCAGAAGTTACAATGTTGAAACTGTGCAAGTTTCAGTGATTTAAGCAGGAATTGGATTGAAAGTGAAATTTACAAGGGCAGCTGGCAGAACAGCAATGGCTCTTAACAAGCATCTTAATGGTCAATTAGCCAGTTATTGGGGTAACCAGTTTTATGAATGAATGTTACATTCATAAAACTTTACTTATGAACAATTTCACAACCCCCCAGGGGTGAGTGGCTGGCAGCTGGAGAGCCCGTTCCGGAGGTGAGGGGCATGGGGAGGGGCTAGGAACGGGCTAAGCAGGGCCGGTGCAACCCATTAGGCAACCAAGGAGGTCGTCTAGGGTGCTAGCATTTGGGGGGCGGCATTTCGGGTTCTTCGATGGCGACCGGATCTTCGGCCGGCCCCGGTTGTCGTCGGCATTTAGGCGGAGGGAGCTGCGGCAGAGGGGCACAGGGAGGGCCTCCTGCAGCAAGAGGGGGGGGGGGGCACACGGGGGAACTCCCTGCCCCAGCTCATCTCTGCTCCGCCTCCTCCCCTGAGCACGCCGCCCCACTCTGCTTCTCTCCCTCCCAGGCTTGCGGCGCCAAACAGCTGATTGGCGCCGCAAGCCTGGGAGGCGGGAGAAGTGGAGTGGCAACACCGTGCTCAGGGGAGGAGGCGGAGCAGTGGTAAGCTGGGGCGGGGAGCTGCTGCATGGCTCCCTGGGCCGGGGGGGAGCTGCTGCAGGGGGGGCGCCTCAGGGCGGAGGGGGTGGTGGGGAGCTGCCGCAAGGGGGCTCCTTAGGGCGGGGGGGAGGGAGAGCTGCCATAGCGCTCGGGGGCGGGGGGTGCAAGGTGGAAGTTTCCGCGCAAAACATCCTTGCACCTGTCCTGGGGCTAAGAGCTGTCTCCCAGGGCGAGGGCTCCCCAGGCCGGGAGGGGGTGACTGTGCCAGGCCAGCCCCATTCATTGCTGTGCTCCGTGCCAGAGAGAGGGCGTCCCAGATCTCTGCCCTGGCATGGGACGGGCTCCCACCAGGGGAACCCCCCAGTGGGCTGTAATGAAGGGACCCTCCCCCCCATGGCCATTACTCATCCTCTGGCCTCCCGTCTTCCAGGGCAAGGAGGAGTTTGAGAAAACCCAGAAGGAGCTGCTGGAAAAAGGCAACATCATGCGGCAGGGCAAGGGGCAGCTGGAGCAGCAGCAGGTACTGGGGCCCAGCCCTCGGGGGGGGGGGGGGGGGCTCCCACCCCCACAGCACTCTGACAGGAGCCTGGGGAGCACAGGCAGGGCTTAGCTAGTGATGAGGGGAGGCCGGGAAGTGTCCTCTACTGTAGATGGCTCTCCCCAAGCAAGGCCCAGCTATCTGCCCGGGCCCCTCCTGTCCCGACATGCACAGTGCAGCCTCCGTGTCAGGCAGATCCACCCAGCTCGCCCTGTCTCCCGAAGGAGATCCTCTGGCTTTGGGGGGAGTCCTCCTGAAGGCAAGAGAGGCCTAAGGCTGCCCAGTCCCAGGGGCTGGGTAATACAAATAATAAATAATAATGGGATCCGGCCCTGGGGAGCTGAAGGATGCTGTCAAGCCAAGTCCAGACTCCAGCGCACACGGCAGTTCCCTGCTCTGCTCCTTTGACTTGCTGGGGCCGGCACAGACATTTGGGAGGCAGGTTTAACCATTCTGCAATTGGAATTAATGCTGTGGACAATGCGTGAGGCAGATCAGACACCAGCTCCCTTCCCTGTGGCCAGGCCAGGCCCCGCAGGACCCCCAGGGACAGACTCCAGCTCCCTTCCCCGTGGCCAGGCCAGGCCCCGCGGGGCCCCCAGGGACAGACTCCGGCTCCCTTCCCCGTGGCCAGGCCAGGCCCTGCGGGGCCCCCAGGGACAGACTCCGGCTCCTTCCCCCGTGGCCAGGCCAGGCCCCGCAGGCCCCCAGGGACAGACTCCGGCTCCCTCCCCCGTGGCCAGGCCAGGCCCTGCGGGGCCCCCAGGGACAGACTCCGGCTCCTTCCCCCATGGCCAGGCCAGGCCCCGCAGGCCCCCAGTGACAGACTCCGGCTCCCTCCCCATGGCCATGCTTTTATCTGAGCCTCGCTGCTCCCCTTTCCCTTGATGCCTAGGGCTGGGGTTCTGAACACACTTGCTCGCAATGGGGTGTCTGTCTGTGTCCCAGTCAGCGAGTAGAGCCAGGCCTAGGCGTGCTGACCCCACTGCCATCAGCCAGGATGGACCTGGGGACTTTGACACTAAGAGATTTTCAAGAACAAAGGGAGTTAGTGCCTAATCCCCTTGGGCAGCATTGACAGTGCCAGACTGTGGCAGAGGTGCGTGGTATTGACTCCTCTGGCTGAGTCAGTAGCTGTTGCGGGAGCTAGCCACGGGGAGGGGGCCGCAGGGGCACTTTGTCGTACTCAGCCAGGCCTGCCCACGCCCTGCCCCTAACCTGCTGTCCGTCTCCCCCCAGCTGAAGCAGTTTGAGCGGCTGGAGCAGGAGGTCACGCGCCCCATCGACAACGACCTCTCCAGCTGGACGCCGCCGCAGCACTACGCCCAGGTGCGGGGCAGCAGCACCCTGTGCCCCTCCGACCACCAGCTGCTGCTCTTCTACCTGGAGCAGTGCGAGGCCAACCTCACCACGCTCACCAACGCCGTGGACGCCTTCTTTACCGCCGTGGGCACCAACCAGCCACCCAAGATCTTCGTGGCCCACAGCAAGTTCGTCATCCTCAGTGCCCACAAGCTGGTGTTCATCGGCGACACCCTGTCACGCCAAGCCCGTGCGCAGGACGTGCGCCACAAGGTCACCCACTACAGCAACCTGCTGTGTGACATGCTCAAGGAGATCGTGGTGACCACCAAGGCCGCCGCCCTCCACTACCCGTCCCCCTCCGCTGCCAAGGACATGGTGGAGCGGGTCAAAGACCTGGCCAGCAGCACACAGCAGTTCAGGATGGTGCTGGGGCAGCTGGCGGCCATGTGACGGCCTCACCAGTACACACCACGCTGGGAACTACTCAGAGAGATCAGTCTGCTATTAACGACTGCCTCTGCACAGCAGAGCATGAGACGAGTGTAAACGGGCTTGTAAATATTTAAAGACTCCCATTGGGCGCAGGGGGCAGAGGCGGGGCACAAGTGACAATGCTGGGCTCCTGTTCGCTCTTCCCCCTTTGCCCCGAAGAGCGAGGTAGTTTTTAGGCCGCGCTGGCAATTTGTTAAGGACGCTTTGAGGTGAAAGGCTGGAGAGCCAGGAGAGAGGTTGTGGCCTCGGAAAGAAGAGGGGGCCCTGGGCTTCCCGTAACGAAGCCATAGAGGCAAATTATTGTTCGTGATGGATTCAGAGCGCCTTAGGCCAGTGGGCGATATTTAAAAAAAGAACTCGAATTTGAATCGGAGCAATGCAATTAGAGCGGGCGCGAGCAATCAAAGGGAAGTCCAGTAGTGTCAGCTGACAGTTAGGGGCAAGTGTGATTTCCATTGACTTTGGGGCCTGATCTAATTAATGAGCTCTCTCTGCTAATTGACAGCCGTTTAATTGTGCAGAACGAATCAATCCAATGGTATCTGGGTGGAGATGAAAAGGAAACTGACAGAGTCCAATGGGGGAAAGATTTATATAAGTACAGTTAAACTGTAAGCTGGAGGAGTGTCTGTGTGTCCATTGCCTGGCCTAACAGACAGCCCCTGGGGCCGGCAGGATGGACGCAGGGAGGTGTGCCTCACCGTGGCATGTCATGGTTGGGTTTTGCTAAGATCGGCTGTAGCAGTAATGCGAATCGAAATTGGTGCCTTGAAATGTGGGGGTTCCCGGATCTCTGGAGTACCTCACGGCCTGTATGGATACTCATTGCTATGGAGCCTGCTGGCATGGCAGCATAAAGGTTTGCCTAGAACCCCTCTGCCTTGTGGTTGTGTTTTGGGGGGGGGGGGGGGGGGGAGACTGGTGTGTGAGCGTTGCCCGGAATGCAGAGGAGATGGGATCCCATGTTCCCATGGCAGATGGAGATGTGAGAACTTATCCTCTCCCAGCGGGAGCTCCAAGGCATGGGCTGGAGTCAGAAAGCCCCCAAGTACCTGGCTGATAAGGCCGTTATCTCAGTGCCCTCTGTGGTCCCGTGTTGCTCGCCAGCTAAGCAGTCTGGGGCTGAGTCACTATGAATGGGAGACCCACTGGCAGTGTTGGGTTCCTGGGGGTTGCCCATCCCGTGGAGTCAGTACCAAGCCCATACCCCAGCCAGCAGGTGCTGTGCTGCTGGGTCAGCTCTCATGAGATGCAACACAGGGGCTCTGACTAAGGGGCCACTGAAGCTCCTGTTGCACCCAATAAGAGATGGGTGCGTTTCACTCGCCTCTAGGATCAGCCCACTGAGGTGTGGCATTCCAGCTGCCAGGTTTCACCCCAGAGGTGGCTGCATGTCGCTAGCAGGGAAGCAGAATGCTGCATAGAGCTTGCCAAGGGTTTTGTGGCCCTATGGGGGTGAAAGACACTGTGTAAATGTCGGGTGCTGCTGTTTTCCATCCCTAACTCCTGTGCCAACAGCACTCGGCTTGGGCATCTCACTGAGGTTTGCCAGCTCCTAGCACTCTCCTCAGCTGGGTTCTTTCCTGCCCATGGTTAATCAGGATGTAGGCCCTGATCCCCTTAGCCCACACAGTGTCGCTCTGGCCTACAGGGGGCGCTCCGTGGGCACAAGATTGGCATGCTGCTGCTGCCTGACAGGGAACTGAGTGCAGCCTGCTTGTTCATGGCGCTCAGCTGAGGAAAATGGGGCTGAGCAGGAAACTCAGCGGGAAAGAGTAGGGCACCCTGGGTAAAGATTTGGGGGTTGTGGTGCATAATCCACTGAAATGAGCTCCCCATGCAGCGCTGGGGCCAAAAGGGCTCATGCAGAAACGGGGGAATCTCGAGTAGGAGCAGAGAGGTTCTTTGATCTCTGCATGTGGCCCTGGTGCGACCACTGCTGGAATTCTGTGTCCAGTTGTGGTGTGCACAGTTCAAGAAGGATGTTGATAATTGGAGAGGGTCAGAGAAGAGCCACGAGAATGAATAAAGAATCAGAAAACCTGCCTGATAGTGGTAGACCCTAGGACCTCAATCTGCTTATCTTAAAATAAATAAATTAATGGAGATATCCTATCTCCTAGAACTGGAAGGGACCTTGAAAGGTCATCGAGTCCAGCCCCCTGCCTTCACTAGCAGGACCAAGTACTGATTTTGCCCCAGATCCCTAAGTGGCCCTCTCAAGGATTGAACTCACAACCCTGGGTTTAGCGGGCCAATGCTCAAATCGCTGAGCCATCCCTCCACCCAAAGAGAAGGTTCAGGGGGACTTGACACAGTCTGTAAGTACCCACATGGGGAACAAATATTTAACAATGGGCTCTTCAGTTTAGCAGACAAAGGTCTCACACAAGCCAATGGCTGGAAGTTGACACTAGACAAATTGAGACTGGAAATAAGGTGTCAGTTTTTAACAATGAGAATAATTAATCACTGGAACAATTTACCAAGGGTCCTGGGGAGTTCTCCGTCACTGACCATTTTTAAATGGAGATTTGCTGCTTTTCTAAGAGCTCTGCTGTAGGAGTGATAGTGGGCAGGGCTCTGGCCTGGGCTGTGCAGGGGGTCAGACTAGATGATCACACTGGTCCCTTCTGGCCTTGGCTTTAGTTGGGCATTTTACTAATGACGTCGGTGACCACAGGATTTCGCCCCACATGGAACAACATGGGAGCCTACCTCAAGTGGCTGTTTTTGTGGGGTCACTTGCAATAAAGCATGCAGCCTAGTGTATTGCGCCTGGGACGCAGGAAAGCCCAGCTTCATTCCCGCTTCTGCCCCTGGCCTGCAGGATGCCTGTAAGCAAGTCACTTCCCCAGTCTCTGCCTCCGTGTCCCTAGCTGTAAAATGGGGAGGATGTACGGTGCTGAGAGCTTCGGTGCCGGTAAGCACTGGGCCTCATTACTAAAGTGCCCCTGACAATTGAACAATAGGGGTATTGTAGGGCTACCACTGTCATGTTGCACAATGGGGCCTTGATCCTGACTGGGTCTCCGGCCACTAACCCCATACAAAGCCCTACTGCTAACAATCTTTGGGGCTAGACAGCCCCACTCCTTTCCTCAGTAGCTTGGCCAGCCCCCCTCAGTTTGTGTACAGTGCAAATGCCAAGGAGGCAGCAGAGTCGATCATCTGTGTTGGCCCACCAGGGTCTCGCAGGGGCAGGGCTGTTTGCAACGTCCCCCCCAAAAAAATTATATGAAAAGGAAACAAACTTTTATTTTTGTTGTTTATTTTTTGGGGCCGATTGTCAAAACGCTGAATTTCCTGGAAACATTCGCCCAGCCGGCCACCCAGCGCGGCACCGGAGTTGGAACGGCAGCAGGAAGGTCCTTTCCTTCCAAGGAAGCCCTACCAGGGAGCTGAAAGGGGCCCTGTCACATGCTGCCAAAACAGCCGTTTTTCCATCCAAAACCAGTAGTGCTGGGAACCAGCAGGGAAGGGGAAGCTGGGGGCCAGTGGTGCAGGCTGCTGGGGAACCGCTCTTGTTTATGGCCCTGGGCAGGGAGGGGGATAATGGGTCTGGGAGTGCATTATGGGGTTGTGTCACTGGGACGAGTGGATGGGCTCAGCAGACCAGAGGTGGAGAAGGGGCTGTGGAGGGGGTAGAGACGGTGACTCCAGGGGTGACCAGAAGCTGGATTGGTTATACATGGTGCAGCACTGGGGAAGGGAGGAAACAAGCAGCCAGCCAAGGACTTGCATTTCTAGAGGGCTGTTCCTCCCAGAGCACCGGCCGCTAGACATGGATCGTTCATCCAGCACTGAATTGCAGCCGGGGCCAGCTCCAGGCACCAGCTTAACAAGCAGGTGCTTGGGGCAGCCAAGGGAGAGGGGTAGCACCTGCGGCAATTCGGGGGTGGCAGGTTCCTCACTCCTTCTGGGAGCGAAGGACCTGCCACTAAACTGCCACCGCTGATCGTGGCTTTTTTTTTTTTTTTTTTGCTTGGGGCGGCAGAAATGCTGGAGCTGGCCCTGATTGCAGCCACCTTGCGCGTGGAGCGTTTTGGCTGGGTAACAGCAGACAGGAACGCTAAGTGCCGGTCCAGACAAGGAGGACAGAGCACGGTTTTCTACAGAGGGCTCCGGGCTGCTTGCAGAGCTGGGCAAACCACACAGCTTCCACTACACTAGTGTCCTGAGAACTAGGGGAATCTCTCCAAGTGGCTGAGTGCCACAATCCTGAGCAAGATGCCCACAAGCTGTGGGGCCTGCACTCTGGCATGCAGACCCAATCCCGTCTAGGCCACCTGCTAGCACCAGCTCTGAGTTCAGCCCCTGCACAGGGCTGTGGCTGGAGCCATCACGGCTCTTGGAGATGCACCGTCGCACCTGCGTGCAGCATGGCTTTGTCTCCCACCAGTGGCTGCACCAGGTAAGTACATCATGAGGCTGCGACTGTAGCCATGGGACCAGCTTTATTCGGCGATGGCTTCTCTGGGGCATCATTAGGTGCAATGACTGGGGGCATTGAACAGCCTCCACAGCCAGGTGTGACTCACCTGCTACTGGCCCTGCCAGGTACGCAGCTGAGGCGTCTGCTACCCCCAAACTGACCAGCTGGTGTTTAGCTCCGGCAGTGGAGTTGCCCAAACGCGGCCCAGCCAGCAAGCATGGCCCTGGCAATGTGTGGCCCAGGCCTGAAAAGGCAGGATTGGGCTGCCGTGATCACGAGAGGGCACGTGGGAGCCATGAGCTCCACGCTGGAGACATGGCCAATGCCCCGAACCACTGACCTGGGTCCTGCGCTATGCAGTGAGCTACCGCCCACGCCAGAGCTAGCTAGTGGGTCAGGCTGAGCTGTGCAGACCTTGAAGCCAGCATGGGCGCACCCTGACCCTCAGTTACCCCACACACATGGAGGGGGGGAGAATCTCCCAGCATACGGTGCATGGCGGGAGCTGCGGATAGCTCCGTGTGAGGGAGGCAAACCTGGGAGAGGGCTCAAACAGCAGTTTGGCTGGTGGGGATGCACTAAGCAATGGGGGCGAAGCCTGGTTCATGTCTCTAGTCCATCCAAGACCTAGATGGCCCCTGCTAACCCTGTGCCCCGCTGAGCTCTCCCTGGGGGGTAAGGAGGGTGGCCCTCATAGCCAGGCTGGGGCTCATGCGATGCTCCTGGAAGCTTCTTCCCCCATGCCGGGGTAGAGAGGGGGCTTCCCTCATGGATCAGCTTCCCCAGCTCCACGCCAGCGGCCACAGCCTGGCTGGCCACGGGCACAAAGCTCAGTTGAGGGGTAGGGAACTTAAAGGCGGCTTCACCAGGTGTGGGCCCTGCCTAGGCGTGGTGGGTGTGAGCACCCCCTGCTGGGTCAGCTGCAGCTGGCATGTGGTGCCCAGGCTGTGCCCGGTCCCTTGGACACAGCGTGCTAGTGCCCTGAAGACGGCAGGAACTCGGAGGCCCAATGCTGCAGAAGGGTTTTATTGGAAGGCCGCGGGGCTGCGTCTGAGCCAGGTAGAACTAGGTCACCTGCGGCGAGAGAAGGATGCAGAGCTGCAGCCGTGGAGCTGGGGCCTAGCCATTAGGAGCCCCCCCGCCAGGCTCAGTTGTTGGCCATGATGCTGTCGATCCATGGGCGGAGCAGGCTCACGCGGGCGTAGACGCCTGGCGAGGTAGTGGCGCAGCGGCTGCTACCCCAGGACACGATGCCCACCAGATACCAGACTCTGTTCTCCTGGCAGACAAGGGGGCCGCCGGAGTCACCCTGTGAAGCAGATGGAGATGCAGGCTCAGCCGCCAGGGCTTCAGAGAGCTGGGCACCAGGCCCTCCAGTGCCAGCCCCTTGCCCAGACACCCTGCCAGGGATCATCCCAAAGTGGGGCCCCTGCTAGCCTGGATCTCGCCCTCCTGTGCCACGCTGGGGAGGAGCTGCGCTGGAGAGATCAGACCAGGAGCACCCTCCCCTGCCCAGGGCAGAATGCCTGCCTTTGCTGCCAGAAGGACAAGGACCCTGTCCCTGGATTGGCACATTCTCCCCGGCCTGGTGACCCCAAGATGAGGAACCACGGCCAGCCAAGAGCTCACGCTCCCCTGCTTCCCACCCTGGGCCACAGGCACCGTCCTAGCCAAGCAGCAATGACTGAGCCAGTCAGTGCTCTGGACAATGCCTCTATGGGCCCATGCAACAGGCATGAGGGTTTCACGCCCTGCGTGGGATCACTGTGCCCTTCCCCCACACACACCCAGACTGGGGAGCAGAAGACCACAGCAGGGTTCAAGCAAGGTAGCCATGTGTGGCCAGGCCGCAGGGCTAGTAGAGGCGCAGAGCGGCCAGCAGAGGGCGTGAGCCTGCGCTGGAGGTGGAAGGAGGTTGGCCAGCGGGGCAGCCCCAGCCCTGGGGCCATACCATGCAGGAGGAGGAGCCGGCTGCTCCAGCGCAGATCATTGAGTCCAGGATGTTGCCGTCCCAGTAGTTTTTACACTCCTCATTAGTCAGCAGGGGCAGCGCCGTCTGCTGCAGTTTGCTTGGGGTGCTTAAGGCTGGAAAGGGAGCGGAGAGAGGGCAGGGTCAGGGCCGCACCCCACGGAGCCGCCACCTGCATTCCACATGACATGGCGCATGGCCTGTGTGGCTCACATGTGCTGCACGTGGGAGCTGGGTGCGCTGCCAAACACACCCTATGGAACGGGTGAGCTGCACAGGAGCCCCCCGCAACCAGCCCGTCCTGCTACCGAGGCACAGCCCCTGGCTCCCCAGTGGGGCTGGGCATCCCATGCACCCTGCTGAAAGCTGGGGCAGGCAGATGGGCAGCCCAAGAGCAGGCACTGGGTTCCCAGGTCCAACTCATTGCAGAGCCACAGGCCGGGCTCTCCAGGGACTGGAGATGCCAGAGAGCTCTGGCCCCAGGCGGAGGAAAAGGCTCTTTCACCAACACTCCCCCACTTGCCCTGGCTCGCGTTCCCCTGCCCACACATGGGGAGCTGGCCAGGCCTTCTCAAGCAGCATCCCACAGCAGCCTGGCAGCGGTGGGCTCACAGGCTGGCCTGCCAGCTGGCCAGTCAGTGCTTTGCGTGCTAGGAGTTAGATCCCCCCCCCACCCACACCCCCAGGGCCAGCTCCAGCCCGGCTCTGCCAATGCCTCAATGCACAGCTGCCTCAAAGTCCGACCTGTGGATCCCCCGTGCCCATGGGTGGCTCTAGGTGGGCACCAGGCACATTGGGTCTAGACCAGACACATCACTATAGAAAGGCCACAGCCCTGGCCCTTACCACCTGCGTAGAAGGGGCTCGGTCCAGGCCAGGCTGGTGACAGGAACAGAGCCCAATGGTTTCTCACACCTCCCCTCAGGGAGTGCTCTGCGCATGGGGGGGCCACCAACATGCCCCGATGCCAATGAGGGTGTGAACCCCAGGGGGCTGACAGCTCAGTATTGCCATGTGGGAAAACTCATGTACCCCTCCACCCCCGGGCATCCCTCACTCCCCACGCTGAATGTGCTTTGCAATCACCAGAGTGCACAGCCTCTCAGCATTACTGTCCCCCGCCTACAGGTGGGGAAACTGAGGCATAAGGTGCGTAACTAACTGCCCTTGATCTCGCGATTCCTAGCCCTGGGTCCTACCCCGCAATGCGTGTGAGTGACCCAGCCAAACTGGCCGTTGAAGTTGGCCCTAAGGCTATGTGGGCTCCACTACCCAAGGCACCAGGAGGACGTACCGTTGTAGCGGGTCTTGCCCCAGCCAGTGGTGACGCAGAGCTGGCCACTCCGGTACTGCTCCCCGGCGGCTGCCAGACACACCGGGGCCACAGTGCTGCCCAGCTCCGCGGCCGTGGCCAGCTTGATGAGCGCAATGTCATTATTGATGGTGTTGGAGTTATACTGCGGGTGGGTGAAAACCTGCAGCAGAGAGACAGGCCTATGAGGACAGGTTCCTGCAGCTACCCCTCCCCCACGGCGAGGGTACTCACATGGACCCCGTTGCCATGGTGCCTGGCCAGGGTACATTCAGCGGGCACTGAGACCAGCCGGCCTCACCAGGCCTGGGGCAGCCGCTGAGTCTGCTCCTTAGAGCTAGCAGGCAGCATGTGGCAGGCAACCTCCCACTGCTCCCAATGCCCGCTGCACCCAGAGAGGGCTGCTGGGAGCTGCAGTCTCTCAGGAGGGCACCGGGTCCCATGGGGCACAGGCTGTGTGCGGAGGCAGTGACTCTCCACGCATGGGGCACGCCCCGCATGGCTGGAGCAGGGCAGCAGTCAGATCCCTCGGGGGGCCAGGCTGTGTGAGACAGGGCCATAGCCTGACGCTGCAGTGGCTGGCACAATTGGGTGGCTCTGGAGGGGAACCCCCACTGCACCCCTGCAGGGGCAGCTGCCCCAGCTGAGCTCCCTCACTGGCTGTGGTGCTGGCACAATGCCCCCAGGCCTGGAGCACATACACTCACACAGGAGTTCACAGCTGTTCCCCATCTCACCCCCCGGAGAGCTCACTCTGTAGAGCGGGGCTGCACAGAGGCAGCGAGCAGACAGCAACCCTGGGGGCTCATGGCACCCACCGGGGGTTGTACCCAGAGGCTCAGCGTCTGTGCCAGGCTCCCCCGCCTGCAGTGGGTCGGCACCGAGCAAGCACTCACTCACCTGCTGGATGGCCAGTTTCTGCACTTTCTCTTGGGAGGAGCTGCGGTCGTGTTCCCCGAGCACCACCACGTTGGATTTTCTGGGGCCAGAAGAGAGGGCAGTTAGTGTCCCGGGAGAGCTGGGATCACCCCCAGCGAAGGGCGATGTGTGGGGCACTGTGGGATGGGGAGCTAGCAGCCAGTGGTGCCAAGCTAGCCCCATCCCTGCTGATCCTGTCAGCACTCACTGACGTGCCATTGGGCCCGTGAGTTGTAGCTGGTGCATTTGGCCATGCAGCGGGCGTTCCTGCCTGACTGGGGCTAGTGCCCAGGTGCACCCGGGACTGTTCACCCGTGCAGAGGGAGCCTTCCCCTGCACGTAGCTGGGGCCTTCCATGCGGGCAGCAACCTGGCTGGATCAGGCACAGTTTTCCCCTTGGTCTGTTTGATGGGTTAGCCCATGCAGCCTGCCATGCTGGGGGCAGCCCAGCATTACGGGATTGGGGGCTGGAACAATCGTCCGGGCGCTAGGTGTGATCTCGAAGGGCAAGGGGAAGTGACATCTCCATGGCTGGGGCTGGAGCCTGACCCTGGGCTAGCAGCACTCAGCTGCCCCACGGGGCCCATCCCCCCCTTCAAGCGGCATCAGACAGGCTGCTAAGCCATGTGTCTTATCTCCCCTCCTCCCCTTCCCCCCCAGCCCATCCCCAGGGCGGTCCCCACTCACGTCACTCCGCAGTGCGCAGCTGTCACCACCCAACGCTCGCTGACCAGGGAGCCACCACAGAAGTGCCAGCTGTTCGTCTGCGACTGCTGCAATTGCCAACCATGGGGAGACTGTAAGGCCCTAGAAAGGCCCCCCGCCCCAGGGCCCATGCCCTCCGGATATTGCCAGCAAGGTCGAACCACACTGAAAACAATTGCAGTGTCCAGCTAAGGCATGGCCCTCGGCAGCTAGGAGGGCACCTTCCCTTGGCCTCAGCCACAAGCTCTCTGCAGCCTCCCCCGAGGGTCACTGGCAGCAGGGACTGAATCTGGCACTTCTGCTTCTATGAGCAGGAGCCACACGGGCCTGTGCTTGTCATACACCATGGGGTGGGGGTAGGAGTGCCCTATTGGGTGGGGGTAGTGTCCAAGAGCCGCCCTTCCCACGACTTCATCCCCAGCGTCTGCGCTGCAGGAGTACGGCCTCTGGGAGCTGAAAGGGGGGCCAGGGCCGGCGCTACCATTTTTGCTGCCCCAACGAGAAAAAAAAAAGCCGCTCGGACTGTGCCGCAACAAGAATGGACGGAATGCCGCCCCTTA
Organism: Trachemys scripta elegans; assembly: GCF_013100865.1. Lineage (NCBI taxonomy): Eukaryota > Metazoa > Chordata > Testudines > Emydidae > Trachemys > Trachemys scripta. Next base: position 38,501,980 of record NC_048310.1, on the reverse strand, counting down.
GCATGTGCCACCCCAGGCACGTGCTTCCTCCGCTGGTGCATGGAGCCGGCCCTGGTGGGGGCAGGGCTTGGAGATGGGACAGAGCCATGGGGGCGGAGCCAAGCAAGGAAAGAGTTCGGGTCACCACTGGGGCGGGGCGGGGCATGAAGGGAGTAGACAGGGCACCTGGCACCAACAGAGAGACATCCCCACCCTTCTTACCTGCAGGGAGACCTGCCAGGGCCAGGATCCGGGAACCGCCTCCTCACCATTCACAATGCGGGCGTAGCCGCTGATGATGGGTTGGATTTTCTGCACACCACAGCCTGGCAGGGAAAGGGAGTCAGCCTGGGTCTCCGCCCGCTCCCCACTGGCACCCTGGGGCCACAGCGCCAGCTACCCAGAGACACTCCAGCCCATCTCCCTCCTGCAGCCTGGTGAGAGCATGGGCAGTGCCTGGCGGAACAATTGCCAGAGCCTGGCCCAGAAGGGGTTACGCGGAGGAGTCTGAGATTGTGGAACCTTCCTATTCAGAATGAAAACCCAGAGACACTGTCTGGGGCAGCCTGCCTGGCACCGTGCAGCATCACCAACCCTCGTGGCAGCCGTGCATTTAGTGTATATACATACACAATGCTGGGGTCTAACTTAGCTGGTCCACTCATGAACGAGATCTTGGAGTCACTGTGGATAGTTCTCTGAAATCATCCACTCAATGTGCAGCGGCAGTCAAAAAAGCGAACAGAATGTTGGGAGTCATTAAGAAAGGGATAGATAACACAGAAAATATCGTATTGCCTCTATATAAATCCATGGTACGCCCACACCTTGAATACTGCGTGCAGGTGTGGTTGCCCCATCTCAAAAAAGCTATAGTAGAGTTGGAAGAGATACAGAGAAGAGCAACAAAAATGATTAGGGGTATGGAACATTCCGGATAAGGCTTGGAAAACAGATGACTGGGGTGGGGGGGATATGCTAGAGGTCTATACAATCATGACTGGTGTGGAGAAAGTGAATAAGGAAATGTTATTTACCCCTTCATTTAACATACGAACTGGGGTCACCAAGTGAAATTAATAGGCAGCAGATTTAAAACAAACAAAAGGAAGTATTTCTTCACACAGCACACAGTCAAGTTGTGGAACTCTTTTCCAGGGGATGTTGTGAAGGTCACCAGCCCCAGAGCACCCTGTGCCAAGTGCCTGGGGGTCAGCCAGAGCAGTCCCTCTCCTGGCATCCGAAGGAGCTTGACTGGCCCAGCTGCAGAGCAACGAAGAGCACAGCTCCCGTGACAAAGCCCAGCAGCCCCCACGCCACAGCCGAGCAGCAGGTAGCTGGCCCCGGGAGGCCCTGCTCAACTCAGCAGGCCCAGGCACTCCTGCCTTAGCACTTTTGAATAGTTCAGCGGGGAAAGTAATCTCTGGCACACGCTCAGTGCCGGCCGGTGTCCACCAGCCTCATGTGCAGCACAGGCTCCCCTGTGCACATGGCTGCCTCCCAGCTGCATTCACGCGCTTGAGCGCAGTATTTGGGCATCGGGGCCACACCGCTGATGAAAGGGGAGCGGGACCCGGTCGCCTGTGACTCACACACAATCATGATTGGCTCCACGCCAAGCCCATTCCCAGCCCGAGTGCTCTCAGCCACGCTAGAATCATTCCCGCTGGTCCACTCCCACCACTGCTGCGTCAGCAATAGCAGCGCTGGAGGAGCCTGGATGGTGGCATTTTAACCCTCGCCCAGGTATTAAGCACGATGCGAGTGCAGACACAGCCAGTGGGGAATATTTCACTGCCACGTTTCACCTGCCAGCTCCCAGCCATTCGTGCTGGTCACACAGAAAGAACCTTGTATTTATACCCCATTCTTCACGCCTGAAAGCAGCTGAGCCACTTTCCCACAATTCACCACTAAGCAGAGGCCAAACCTAGACTATTCCAGCTGCCCAGAGTGAGCTCCAGAGAGTCACTGCACCAGACTGCAGGCAGGTGGTGAGAGCGGCAACCTTATCTACAGCACTCACTGCCGCTGTTACAGCAGACATTACCCATTGCTTGGCCTGCTGCTGAAATGCAGCCAGCTCTGGTGTGGAACGTAGCAGCTGCTTAACAGCCCACAGCAACACCCCCACAACATTTTAGAGACGACACTGAAGACTATTGTCGCTCTTAAGCACACAGAGGGGCACTGAAGGAGGCACAAAATAACTAGCCAAACTGGCCTGGATTAAACAACCCTGGTCTGGCAACTGGTGCAGCATTTTGGCTGCTGGCAAGTGCAGCAGATTCAGGACTCAAGGGCTTTTAATCAAGCAAGATCAAAGCCCTTTACAAGGAGATCAGGATCATTAGCCCCATTTTACAGAGGGGAAACTGAGGCACAGAGCAGGGCAGTGCAATGCCCAAGGTCACCCAGCAGCACAGTCAGGAATAGAACACAGATCTCCTAGGTCCCAATAGAGTTCCCTGTCCCCTATGCCACACTCCTGATGAAGCTAACGGGGATTCCTGGACACAGCCAGCCCCAGGCGTCTCTCTCTAGTTTCCAGCCTGACCAGCACAGTCTGCGCTGCTATGTCCCCACACAGGGCCTCCGGAGCCCGGATGAGGCTGTCGCTTAATGGATTATGCAGCCCAAGCAGAGAAGGGCCCGCCTGGCTTACCATGAGCCGTGCCGAGGAGCGCCAGGCAGGAGAGCAGCCACAGAGCAGCCATGCTAGCAACGAGGCTGAGGCGTGCAGACAGGGTGGACGAGACGAGGCTGCAGGTCTTTTATCCCCAGTGCCAGTATGGGTCAGAGTAGGGCCAGTGAGGGGACTGGGGGCCATGGGAACATCCGCTGCAAGGCAAACATGCCACCCCATGCTCCCGTGATACCGCGATTGATTACTGTATTGGCAGGAGTTGTGGGCACTTTTTTCGTGAAGTGGATGTATTTTTAGAAGCAGGGCAGCTGGTTTGCTTTCCAGGCTGGCTCCCATGGCGAAGAGAGGGGTTAGCCGCCATCAGGAAGGGCGTCAGACATGGCCCATTTCCAGGAGGAAAATGGGCTTTTCCTCTGCATTGGTATGAGACACTCTGCATGTGCCCTGCTGTGCCAAAGGGGACACCAGAGCCAGGGGTTAGTATAGCCTCCACCCATTCCTTTCCCCCCTGCCATTCCATTGAGCATCACAATCAGCTGCTTCTGGAGCCCAGGCAGGGCCTGGACTCATCTGGGTGGGCAGGATTCTCACAGCAGGAAACTAGATGCCCCGACCCGTGCCTGGAGAGAACGGGGGTCGGAGCCGAGGAGCCCCCTTGCATTCTGTTTACAGCACTGCCCCGCTAGCAGGCTGCATTGCACGGGGATGCCAGTGGGCAGTGCGTCCCCCAGCGCCTCTGACAGGGGCAGGCCTGGGCCAGCCCCAGGAACCTTTTGGGGAGCTCTGCCCAGCCTTCATAGCGCCCAGGAGGGGAAATGGTGCTGGTTGATATCACAGCCCTGGTCAGCAAGGTCAGTGCTGCAGGGCTAGGCCAGGATGCCAATGCCCCAGGACTGTGGCTTGGGCCCATCCCTGATGGGGGGCGTTTGGGGGAGGGGGGCTCTCCTCCTTTCCATGCCAAAGGCCGTCATCTCCAGCAGCGCCCTTCCATAACTGGTGGCACCTCTATCATCCCAGCCCCCCCACTCCCTGTGCTTGGGTCACCAAATTACCATGGCCGATAAACTCTGCTCCTGGGCTGACCCCGCTGCTGTCGGAAGCAGCTGCCTTTCCCAGCCTTATCGAGCGTGAAGTGCACACCTGTGGTCCACAGGCAGCAGGGATGAGATACCGCTTCCAGCCTTCACACCAACACCTGCCTCCCTGCACAGTGCTTTGCACACCCAGCGGGCCTGGCACAACAGCTCCCCGCCAGCAGGAATTAGCCAGCAGCCCTCAGGCTGGGCCTTCCCCTGGCCCAGACATGCTCCCTCCCAGCCTTCAATGGGGCAGCCGTGGGCACTGCCCGGACGCCGCAGACTTGGGATCTATCCCTGCTCAGCCACCCACCTGCTGCATGGCCCAGGGCAGTCCCTTCCCCTCGCTGGGTCTCCCTTTCCCCTCCCACCCTTTGCCTTGTCTAGTGAGACCCGTAACGCTTCTGGCTCTCAGTGCATCTGGCCTGCACCCAGCACAATGGGGCCTCATCTTGGTCCGGGCAAGATTCTACTGTAATCTAACTGACAATGCTCGCAGGTATCACAGCACGCCACTTACACAGTCTGTTCCTGGCTACAGCCACCCTGCGTGCAGGCCCCTAGGCTGGGAGGACGCGGGAGGAGGCATTTTACCAAAGGCTGTGGGTTTTTTTCCTATCCTGAAATAGCCGGGTGATCTCAGAGGGTGACGCTATGGCAGCTTTCTGGGGCAGAGACTGGCTTTTTTTTCTGTGTTTGTACCTAGCGCAACGGTGCCATGGGCCATGGCTGGGCTCCTAGGAAGTACACCTCGTAAATAATGTACAGCTCCCAGCACAGCGGGCACCCAGCCCATGGCTGGGCTCCCAGGCTCTACTGTAATACAACTAATAAATAATGTACAGCACCCAGCACAATAGGTGCCTGGCCCTTGGCTGGGCTCCTAGACACTACTGTAATACACCTAATAAATGAGGCTGCGAGTTTGTCACGGAAGTCATGGATTCTGTGACTTTCCGTGACCTCTGTGACTTCTGCAGCAGCTGGTGTGCCTGGCCTGGGGGCAGCTCAGGCAGGAGTCAGTCGCACTGGCCGCTGCTGGGGCAGTCTTGGGCCACTGTGTCCCTCTCCCCCAGCAGCAGCAGGAGTTTGGGCGTAGGAGGGGGCGGGGGATTAGGGCACGGGACGGGGTGAGGAAAGCTCTGGCAATACCAGGTTAACAATGGTGCCAGTGGCGCAATGGAGCCAGGCCCATGCTCAGAAGGGGCCTCAGCCTGCCCTGTTTGCCCTGCGCACCGAGACCCCACCACCCCGCTCACCACTAGCTCCTCTTAGCCAGCCTGCCGGCCGGCCAAGACTAACCCCTGGCCCCACCCGCCGGCTCCTCTCTGCCCCCTGGCTGGATCCCAGTGCACCTCTGGCTCTGGGGAGTCTCTGCTTCCGACCACCTGTGGGGCCCTGCCTGGGACTGGGGCAGAAGCCTGGCCAGTCTCAGCCAGTTGCAGGGAGGACAGTGTGGGGGGCTTGGCTGGGCCCATCCAGGCAAGTGGGTCCTGAGGGAGCCCGGCTGGGGCGGGACCTGGCCTGGCTGATGGCGCCGCTCCTGGGGGGCCAGAGCGATTCTCCGCCTGGCAGACACTGTCTGCGATCGTGTTGTGCAGGGCACTGGGCATTATTGGGGGAGTCTGGGGGGGCATTGGGCATAATGGGTCTGGGGAAGGCTCTGGCCCGGGGGGGGGGGGGGGGGCAGAGGTGCTGAATTTCTGATTTCCCCAGGGGTGCTTGACCCCACTCTGCCCCAGGTCCCGCCCCCACTCCACCCTTTCCCAAGGCCCCATCCCTGCCCCACCTCTTCCTGCCCCCATTCCACACCCTCCCCAGAGCGCCCCCAACCTCACTCTGTCTCTTCCTGTCCTTGCTCCTCCCCCTCCCCCCCAGACTTCCTACCAGCCGCTGAACAGCTGATCAGCGGCGGGCGGGAGGTGCTGGGGGCGAGGGGGAGGAGCTGATCAGTGGGCCTGTCAGGGGTGTTCAGCACACACTATTTTTTTTCTGTGGGTGCTCCCAGAGCACCCATGGAGTCAGCGCCTATGGGGTGATGTGGGGGGGGAGCTGTGTGGTGCGGCATGGGCCCGCCCCCGAGACGAAGGGGCATGCTGGCAGCACAGGGCTGGCAGCCCACTGTGTGTCTGACAACTGCCAGTTTGTAAATAGTGCCCTGCACTGGACTGAGCAGAGTGGCCATGCTATGCCCCATTGCCCTTGGCTGACCCCTTACGCTGCGGACCGACCTCCCCGCGCCATGCTCTAGTGCCGCGGTTCTCAGCCAATGGGAGCTGCAAAGCTGGCATTCTGGGTGGAGGCAGCGTGCAGAGCTGCCTGGCCACGCCTCCGCCTAGAAGCTGAGCGAGAGGGGTGTCCCCAATTCCCGGAGAGGCATGGAGCCATGTAGGGAGCCGACTGGCCCTACCAACCGCCGCCCCCTCCCCGCCACCAGCACCAGTGGGGTCCCAGGTCACCCCCCCTTCCCCGAGCACCCACAGCACCCCTGGGCTGCCCCTCCCCCTCCAGTTTTAGATGGGGGTATATAGTAGAAGTCATGGACAGGTCACGGGCCGTTTACTGCCTATGACCTGTCCATGACTTTTACTAAAAATACCTGTGACTAAAACGTAGCCTTACTAATAAATAATGTACAGCACCCAGGACAGCGGCCCAAATAATGTACCCACCTGGCCCATGGCTGAGCTCCTAGGCACTACCGTAATACAGGTAATGAATAATATTAGCAATAATAAATGGTCCATCCCGAAGTATTTTCCCTCCTTGCAAACTATCTCGCTGGAAAGGACAGCTAGGAAGACTAGTAAGATGCCACAGAGCTCTTTAATGACCTGAGGAAAAAAGGAATCCTACAGAAAGTGGGAACATGGACCAATTGTTGGCTGAAAGGCTGTATTCAAAGAGTAGTTATCAATGGTTTGCTGCCAAACTGGGCCAATGTATATAATGGTCCTGCAGGAGTCAGTCCTGGGTCCGGTACTAGTCAATCTTTTCATTAATAACGCGGAGAGGGGTCGCAATACGCTGAAGGACTGGGTTAGAATTCAAAATGACCTCAACAAATTGGAGAATTGGTGTGAAATCACCAAGATGAAATTCAATAAAAACAAATGCAAAGTGCTACACTTAGGAAGAAAAAAAATCAAATGCACAATTACAAAATGGGGAACAACTGGCTGTATGGTGGTACTGCTGAAAAGGCTCTGAGGTTCTAGCAGATCACAAATGGCATAGGAGTCAGCAGTGTGATGCAGTTGCAAAAAAGGCAAATATGGTTCTGGGGTCTGTTAACAGGAGTGTCGTATGTACAGCACGGGAGGCCATTGTCTCACTCAGCACTGGGGAGGCCTCAGCTGGATACTGGGTGCCGTTCTGGGCACCACACTTTGGCAAAGATGTGAACAAATTGGAGCTAGTCCAGAAGAGAGCAACAAAAATGATCCAAGGTTTAGAAAAACTGACCTGTGAGGAAAGGATAATAAAACCTGGCCAAGTTTAATCTGGAGAAAAGACGACTGAAGGTGGGGACCGGATAACAGCCTTCAAATATGTTACAGGCTGTTACAAAGAGAATGGTGATCAATGGTTCTCCAAGGCCACTGAAGGTAGGACAAGACGTAATAGGCTTGATCTGCAGCAAGGGCTTGTGACGTTATTGACAAACTATGACCATATAGATCATTGTTGCAACCATTGTTATATATTTGCAGCAAATATTATACAAAGGTTGTTGTGTAAGGTGTCTATAAAAAGGTTATGCTTTGCTGGTTATGATTATGCTATCTGTATGTGTGTATCATTTTTGTAGTACCACCATATAGCCAGTTGTTCCCCATTTTGTAGTTGTGCATTTGATTTTTTTTCTTCCTAAGTGTAGCACTTTGCATTTGTTTTTATTGAATTTCATCTTGGTGATTTCACACCAATTCTCCAATTTGTTGAGGTCATTTTGAATTCTAACCCAGTCCTTCAGCGTGCTTGCGACCCCTCTCCGCATGATGTTACCTGCAGATTTTATAAACATACTCGCCATTCCATTGTCCGCGTTATTAATGAAAAGACTGACTAGTACCGGACCCAGGACTGACTCCTGCAGGACCATTATATACACTGGCCCAGTTTGGCAGCAAACCATTGATAACTACCCTTTGAATACAGCCTTTCAGCCAACAATTGGTCCATGTTCCCACTTTCTGTAGGATTCCTATTGGCCATGTACTTGTATTTCAGTGTGTTTTGATTCTAAGTAGCCTCAGTGAAACATTTGGTCAGATTCTTGAGAAGGGACTATTCTCAGTAAGTGCCCAGTCAAGAAACACTTAACTGACAATGGACTTTGGGAGATTCCAATCCACATAAGAAGTCTTCCTGGGAACGTTCAAGATAGCATGTGAGCAATGGCTGCCGCCTGTAAAGAACTGAGTCATGCATGGACATGTGATTTGCCCATGTGACTCCAGACTCCATCTTGCTGCTGTGATTTTCCACAGTAAGAACAAAGTGTGTCCTTCCATGGGCAGAGGATATAAAAGGCCCTGAAAACTCCTCCAGTTTGTCTTCAATCCTGCTTCATACCTCTGGAGGGACTTGGCTACAAACTGAAGCTCTGAACAAAGGAGTGAGTGACCCATCCCAGCTGGGGATGTACTTCAGAGACTTGATTTGAACCTGCAGCTTATTCCATCACTGCTACAAGCCTGAACCAAGAACTTTGCCATTACTGTATGTAATTGATTCCATTTCACCAATTTTAGCTATCATCTATATCTTTTTCCTTTTATGAATAGACCTTTAGATTTTAGATTCTAAAGGATTGGCAACAGCGTGATTTGTGGGTAAGATCTGATTTGTATATTGATCTGGGTCTGGGGCTTGGTCATTTGGGATTGGGAGAACCTTTTTTCTTTTACTGGTGTATTGGTTTTCATAACCATTTGTCCCCATAACGAGTGGCACTGGTGGTGATACTGGGAAACTGGAGTGTCTAAGGGTATGTCTACAATACGGGATTAATCCGAATTTATATAATTCGAATTTTGGAAACAGATTGTATAAAGTCAAATGTATGCGGCCACACTAAGCACATTAATGCGGCGGTGTGCGTCCATTGACCGAGGCTAGCGTTGATTTCTGGAGCATTGCACTGTGGGTAGCTATCCCATAGCTATCCCATAGTTCCCGCAGTCTCCTCCACCCATTGGAATTCTGGGTTGAGATCCCAATGCCTGATGGGACCAAAAACATTGTCGCGGATGGTTCTGGGTATATCCTCCCCCCTCTCCAGGGAAGCAACGGCAGACAACCGTTTCGCGCCTTTTTCCTGGGTGAACAGTGCAGACGCCATACCACGGCAAGCATGGAGCCCGCTCAGCTCAAGACAGCAGTCATGAACATTGTAAACACCTCGTGCGTTATCATACAGTTTATGCTGAACCAGAACCTGCAAAACCAGGCGGCGAGGAGTAGGCTACGGCAGCGTGGCGGCGAGAGTGATGAGGATATGGACATGGAATTCTATCAAACCGCGGGACCCGGTGCTTTGGGGATCATGCTGTTAATGGGGCAGGTTATAGCCATGGAACGCCGATTCTGGGCCTGGGAAACAAGCACAGACTGGTGGGACTGGTGTTGCAGGTGTGGGACGATTCCCAGTGGCTGCGAAACTTTCGCATACGTAAGGGTACTTTCTTGGAACTTTGTTACTTGCTTTCCCCTGCCCTGAAGCGCCAGAATACCAAGATGAGAGCAGCCCTCACAGTTGAGAAGTGAGTGGCGATAGCCCTGTGGAAGCTTGCAACGCCAGACAGCTACCAGTCAGTCGGGAATCAATTTGGAGTGGGCAAATCTACTGTGGGGGCTGCTGTGATACAAGTAGACAAAGCAATCACTGAGCTGTTGCTATGAAAGGTAGTGACTCTGGGAAATGTGCAGGTCATAATAGATGGCTTTGCTGCAATGGGATTCCCTAACTGTGGTGGGGCGACAGATGGAACCCATATCCCTATCTTGGCACCGGAGCACCAGGGTACCAAGTACATAAACCGGAAGGGGTACTTTTCAGTGCTGCTGCAAGCATTTGTGGATCACAAGGGATGTTTCACCAACATCAATGTGGGCTGTCCAGGAAGGGTTCATTACACTCGCGTCTTCAGGAACACTAATCTGTTTAAATGGCTGCAGCAAGGGACTTACTTCCTAGACCAGAAAATAACCGTTGGGGATGTTGAAATGCCAATAGTTATTCTTGGGGACCCAGCCTACCCCTTAATGCCATGGCTCATGAAGCCATACACAGGCAGCCTGGACAGGAGTCAGGAGCTGTTCAACTACAGACTGAGCAAGTGCAGAATGGTGGTAGAATGTGCATTTGGCCGTTTAAAAGGTCGCTGGCGATTGTTACTGACTCGCTCAGACCTCAGCCAAACCAATATCCCCATTGTTATTTCTGCTTGCTGTGTGCTCCACAATCTCTGTGAGAGTAAGGGGGAGACCTTTATGGTGGGGTGGGAGGCTGAGGCAAATCGCCTGGCTGCTGATTATGTGCAACCAGACACCAGGGCGATTAGAAGAGCACACCAGGAAGCGCTGTGCATCAGAGAAGCTTTGAAAACCAGTTTCATGACTGGCCAGGCTACAGTGTGAAATTTCTGTTTGTTTCTCCTTCATGAAAACCCACCCCCTTTATTGACTCATTCTCTGTAAGGAACCCACCCTGCCCCTTCCCCCAGCTTGCTTTCAAAGGAAATAAAGTCACTATCATTTAAAAATCATGTATTCTTTATTAATTGATTATAAACATAGGGAGAGAACCGACAAGGTAATCTGGGTGAGGTTTGGGAGGAGGATAGGCGGGAAGTAAAAGGCCACTGAAAAAATTCAATATAATGACAGCCTTTTGGTTGGGCTGTCCACTGGGGTGGAGTGGGAGGATGCACGGAGCCTCCCCCCGCCGCGTTCTTACACATCTGGGTGAGGAGGATATGGAACATGGTGAGGGGGGAGGGAAGTTATACAGTGGCTGCAGCGGCAGTCTGTTATCCTGCTGCCGTTCCTGAAGCTCCACCAGATGCCGGAGCATGTCCGTTTGATCACGCAGCAGTCCCAGCATTGCAGCCTGCCACCTTTCATCTCGAGCATCCCTCATGATCTCACGTTCACTGGCATCTTTCCTAAATTTAGATACCGTGTCCTTCCACTCATTCAAATTAGCTCTTTCATTGTGGGTGCATTCCATTATTTCCGTGAACATCTCGTCTCGCGTCCTCTTTCTCCGCTGCCTTATCTGAGATAGCCTTCGGGACGGAGGAGGGAGGCTTGAAAAATTTGCAGCTGCTGGAGGGAGGGTTGAAAAAAAGGAGAGAAGTTTTTAAAATGATACGTTTTACAGAACAATGCTTATACTCTTTCATGGTGAACAACACTATTCACATTACATAGCACATGTGATTTCAGTACAAGGTAGTATTTTCCATCTTAATATTGAGTGCCTGTGGCTTTGGTGTTAGAGATCACAGACGCAGGTCCGGGCAACAGAATTCAGCTTGCATGCAGCCATGGTAAGCCATTGTCTTTCGGCTTCTGCGCCCTCCTTTCCTACATACCAAGCAAAGCCCGTTGACTGCTGTTAACCTTCAGCAGCAGAAAACAAACTATCCCCCGCCCCATCCAATTCTCTGGGATGATTGCTTTATCCCTCCCTCCACCGCGTGGCTGGTATCAGGGAAGATCCCTGCAGAAACCAAACTAACCCCCCTGTCCCCCCACATGAATTATCTGGGATGATCGCTGTACCCCTCCCCTCACCGCGTGGCTGGTAACAGGGAAGATCCCTGCTAGCCAAACGTGAAAAGCTCAGGGCCAATTCCTCCCCCACCCCCACCCCCAACTGCAGGGAAGGATTTCTTTTCAGCCACAGGCAAACAGCCCAGTAGGAATGGCCACCTCTGTCCCCTTAATTAAATTCCCGTATTTCAACCAGGTTACCATGAGCGATACCACTCTCCTGAGGATTACACAGCGAGATAAAGAACGGATGTTGCTTGAATGCCAGCAAACACCGGAACGATATGCTGCCAGGCTTTGTCATGCAATGATACCAGATTACTTGCTACTAGCATGGCGTGGTCAAGTGTCCTACCATGGAGGACGGAATAAGGCTGCACTGCCCAGAAACCTTGTGGAAAGGCTTTTAGAGTACCTCCAGGAGAGCTTCATGGAGATGTCCCTGGAGGATTTCCACTCCATCCCCAGACACGTTAACAGACTTTTCCAGTAGCTGTACTGGCCGCGAATGCATCCCAAGTCCTCAGGGCAAAGTAATCATTAAAAAACGCTTGCTTTTAAAACAAGTTTTATATTTTAAAAGGTAAACTCACCTGCGGTCCCTTCCATGGGGTCATGGTCTTGGATACTGGCTTGGGAGGGTTGGGAGGGTACTTCAGTCAGGCTGAGAAAAAGATCCTGGCTGTTGGGAAGAACGGAGTGCTGGGTGCTCTCCGCAAGCTCGTCCTCCTCCTCCTCGTCTGCAGAATCCTCAGGTGTAGCTGATGAGATTATCCCCACCTCGGAATCCACGGTCAGAGGTGGGGTAGTGGTGGCGGCCCCCCCTAGAACTGCATGCAGCTCGTCGTAGAAGTGGCATGTCCGCGGCTCTGACCCGGAGCGACCGTTTGCCTCCTTTGTTTTTTGATAGGCTTGTCTGAGCTCCTTGACTTTCACGCAGCACTGATCTGAGTCCCTATTGTGGCCTCTCTCCATCATGCCCTTGGAGATTTTTTCAAAAGTTTTGGCATTTCATCTTTTCGAACGAAGTTCTGCTAGCACTGGATCCTCTCCCCATATAGCGATCAGATCCAGTACCTCCCGTACGGTCCATGCTGGTGCTCTTTTTCGATTATCGGCCTGCATGGTTACCTGTGCTGATGAGCTATCTGTGGTCACCTGTGCTCTCCACGCTGGGCAAACAGGAAATGAAATTCAAATGTTCGCAGGGCTTTTCCTGTCTACCTGGCCAGTGCATCCAAGTTCAGATTGCTGTCCAGAGCGGTCACATGGTGCACTGTGGGACAGCTCCCGGAGGCCAATACCATTGGATTGCGGCCACACTAACCCTAATTCGAAATGACAATATCGATTTTGGTGCTACTCCGCTCGTCGGGGTGGAGTACAGAAATTGATTTTAAGAGCCCTTTATTTCGAAATAAATGGCTTCGTTGTGTGGACGGGTGCAGGGTTAATTCCATTTAACGCTGCTAAATCCGAATTAAAGTCATAGTGTAGACATGGCCTAAGGGAATTGCTTGTATGACTTATGGTTAGCCAGTGGGGTAAAGCCGAAGTCTTCTCTGTTTGGCTGGTTTGATTTGCCTTGATGTGCACAGGAACCCCAGCCTTGGGCTATAATTGTCCTGCTTTAAGCAATTTGTCCTGAATTAAGAGCAGGAGTACTTGTGGCCCCTTAGAGACTAACAAATTTATTTGAGCATAATTTGTTAGTCTCTAAGGTGCCACAAGTACTCCTGTTCTTTTTGCGGGTTTTCCAACTTTTTGGCACACCTCACAAGACCGGACATAAGTAGAAACATCTTTGCCCATTCTCTCCCAGTGGAATGACCTCCCCAAACAGTCTTTGGTCCTGTTCACCCCAGCATGGCCACTAAGATGATTGTGGGCTAAGCTCAAGAGCTTTATCTGGTACTTAGTTGGAACTACCAACTCTCTCTAAGGATGCCAATTTTCCTGATGCCCACCAGAAAGAGTTTCCTTGTATAAAAGTCCTCTTTCTACAACAAACTGGGATCGATTAGAAGAGCTGAGAGGCGGTGGGTTGCTCCGTGCCGCCGTCCAAGCTCCCTGGAGGCTGTCATCTGCTTTCTGTTCAGCCTGGAACTGTTCCCTTGATGCTGGAGACATCGGTTCCTCACTGGATTATGGACCTGGGCTTGGTCCCTCTGGAAGTGATGCAGGTGATGGGGCTGTTTCTGTTGACGGTGAACCGCTCTCTGCTGGTGCACTATGTGGTATTTCAGCCTCTGGCTGAGCCTCTTGGGTAGGGTTATCTGCTGCTGCTGCTGGCAGTGCAGGTTCAGTAGTGCCTCTGGTGTTGAAGTTGTAGATGGGTTTGCAAGCGCTGGACTCAGTGTTGGCAATCGTTCCGGTTCTGGGACTGGCTTTGGTTGGGTCTCTGGTAACACAGGTGAGGCCCTGGTGGAAGGGTAAGGGACAAAGCTAGGTGTGAAAGCTTGTTTAGCCTGGCTGCGAGTGACCATTCCCACCCTTTTGGCTAGTTTCACATGGTTGGCCAAATCTTCCCCTGGCAGCATGGGAATGGGATAATCATCATAGACTGCAAAAGTCCACATTCCTGACCAGCCCTTGTACTAGACAGGCAAGTTTAAAGATTTTGACATGAATGGTTGAATCATTACTTGGGCCTCTGGGTTGACGAATTTGGGGTCCACTAAAGATTGATGGATAGCTGACACCTGTGCTCCAGTGTCCCTCCATGCGATAACCTTCTTCCCGCCCACACTCACAGTTTCCCTTCGCTCTGAGGGTACCTGGGAGGCATCTGGACCTGAGGACCTTGGGTGTGACTCCGGTGTAATGAACTGCAGTCTGTTGGGGTTCTTGGGGCAGTTGGCCTTCACATGCCCCAGCTCATTACATTTAAAACATTGCCCAGCTGACTGGTCACTGGGGCGAGGTGGGTTGCTGGAGACTGGTATGGTGGGATGATAAAGTGTCTGGGGTTTTCCTTGGGATGGAGGTGGGGTCTTGGGTTGCCCCCGGTGATAGGGTTTTGTTTCAGGTTGCCCCTTCTGATATTCGCTCCAACTGCTACTAGTTTTTTTCTTTTTTGCCACCTCCACCCATTTGGCTCCAATCTCCCCCCGCCTCGGTTACAGTTTTGGGCTTCCCATCTAGGATGTACCTTTCTATTTTCTCAGGAACACCCTCTAAAAACTGCTCCATTTGCATTAGGAAGGACAACTCTTCCGGAGATTTAACACTTGCTCCTGATATCCAGGCATCCCAATTTTTCACAATGTAGTAGGCATGTCGGGTAAATGACATGTCTGGTTTCCACCTTTGGGCTCTGAACAGCCGATGGGCATGCTCGGGTGTTAGCCCCATTCTGATTCTGGCCTTGTTTTTAAAAAGTTCATAACTGTTCATGTGTTCCTTAGGCATTTCAGTCGCCACCTCTGCTAAGGGTCCACTGAGCTGTGGCCTCAGCTCTACCAGGTACTGGTCTTTACAGATGCTGTACCCAAGGCAGGCCCTTTCGAAATTTTCTAACAAGGCCTCGGTATCATCACCTGCCTTGTAGATGGGGAATTTTCTGGGATGGGAAGCGGTACCTGGAGAGGGGTTGCTAGGGTTGTCTGGGATATGTTGCCTAGCCCTTGCCCTCTCTAACTCCAGTTCATGCTTTCTCTCTTTTTCTTTCTCCTCCATCTCTTTTTCTTTCTCTTCCATAGCTCTCTTATGGGCAGCCTCGTTGGCTTCCTCTGCTTTTTCAGCAGCTTCTTTCTCAAGTTGTTTTAATTCGAGCAGTCTCTTATGATTCTTTTCATTCTCTTGTGCTTCCAGTCTGGCCAGCTCTAGTTTATTACTCATAGTTTGGTACTCATTTTCCTGCTTTCTTGTGCTTGGTCACACCCCCTCTGCAGGTCACTGAAACTGGGATGCACTCAGCACAGGGGCTGCTTAGTTAACAGAGACTTTCACAGCATGCAGTGTTCAGCCTTTCTGGGTCTAAGCTAGCTATACCCGAGAGTTAGAAAGAAAAAAAATTCCAGCTTGTAAATTCCTTTGTTACTGTAACTTGACCCCTCTGCCTTCAGACAGAGAAGAAAAAAAAACTCTAACAAGAATCCTTTTAAAAATCCTGCTGTGCTTTTGGTTCAACAATGATCCCACCGATCTGCCACCATGTCAAGGTTCCCTCCCCACTCTGAACTTTAGAGTACAGATGGGGGGACCCGCATGAAAGACCCCTAAGCTTATTTTTACCAGCTTAGGTTAAAAATACGCGCCACCACCAAGCGTTTTAACCAAATATTTATGGAGAGCCATTTGGAACTCTGCCTTTCCCCAAATATCTCCCAAGTCCCTAACCCCCCTTTCCTGGGCAGGCTTGAGAATATTTTCCCCCAAGCCCTTAAACCCCTTTTCCTGGGTAGGCTTGAGAATAATCCTCCCCATGCCCCAACACCCCTTTCCCTGGGAAGGTTTGAGAATATCCCTTCACCAATTAGTCCCGGTGAACACAGATCCAAACCTTTGGATCTTAAAACAATGAAAAATCAATTAGGTTCTTAAAGGAAGAATTTTATTAAAAGAAAAGGCAAAAATCATCTCTGTAAAATCAGGATGGAAAATAACTTTACAGGGTAATCAAATTCAAAGAGCCCAGAGGACCCCCCTCTAGCCCTAGGTTCAAAGTTACAGCAAACCGAGATAAACCCTCTAGCAAAAGGAACATTTACAAGTTGAGAAAACAAAGATAAAACTAATACGCCTTGCCTGGCTGTTACTTACAAGTTTGAAAATATGAGACCATAAGAACATATAAGAACATAAGAACGGCCGTACTGGGTCAGACCAAAGGTCCATCTAGCCCAGTATCCTGTCTACCGACAGTGGCCAATGCCAGGTGCCCCAGAGGGAGTGAACCTAACAGGTAATGATCAAGTGATCTCTCTCCTGCCATCCATCTCCATCCTCTGACAAACAGAGGCTAGGGACACTTGTGCAGAAAGATTTGGAGAACATGGATTGCTGTCCGGTCCCTCTTAGTCCTAGGAGCGAACACACCCAAAAACAAAGAGCACACAAACAAAAGCCCCCACCCCCCCAATGTTTGAAAGTATCTTGTCCCCTTATTGGTCCTTTGGGTCAGGTGTCAGCCAGGTTACCTGAGCTTCTTAACCCTTTACAGGTAAAAGGATTTTGGTGCCTCTGGCCAGGAGGGATTTTATAGTATTGATATAGGAGGGTTGTTACTCTTCCCTTTCTAGTTATGACACCATGGGTAGTCACTTGGCTCTTGGTTCCTGGACAATGGCCCTGTGTGCATTCCCCAGGTCAGAGGGATGCAGGGGGAGGCATTTTACCAAAGGCTGGATAATAAAGAACAATAATAACTAGCCCATCCCCCAAATTTTTCCCTCCTCACTGGACAACCGGCTCAAGCCTTTTGGCACTGGCATAAAGAGACTCTACTTGTGTATAACAGACTTTGGTGCCAGGGGATTTCACTGGTTATTTGGCAAAACGGTTGCAAAGAAACCATTTTTCAGGCATTTAATCTCCAAAAAACAAAAACCCCAGACCCCTTCCTTGCTGCACGTTTGGGGGAGAACTTGTCCCTACTGAGATGTTTGATTTAAAAAAAAGGTTCTTTCCAAAGCTCTGATGGGGGCAGCAAACTGGGCTAAAATGGGAGGGCCCCTCTGCCCAGCCCAGCTGGCTTGAGAATCGATGTATTTCAGAGAAGCTGAGAGTGCTACTGACTGTCCAGAAAACAGACCCCAGAAACTGGGCCAAGAGTCCTGAGCCCTGCCCCAGAGACGCTAAGAGACAATGGGATGACCCTGTTCATCATCGGATAACAGTTCCATTGGGGCTCTAGGACTTCACACCTGATGCTAAAATGGACCTTGGAGGGACCTAGCCTCTGCCCAGCATGGCAGGGAAAGGAGGGGTGTTCTGAGTCAGAGCAATGAGGAGAGGCAGAGGCAATCTAGAGACTGTATTATGTTCTTTCAATCAGGTGGGGGTAAAGCAGAAATCAATTAAATGGGGACAAATCACAAGGAAATCAGAGTTAGTTGTTTTAGCAGGAGCTACTCCTTAAGCTTACACCATAAACTATTACTGTTATCGACTATGTATTAATGATTGTCTTCATTAAATTCACTTCATAGGTAATGTGATAAAAGAAGTGGGGGGTAGCTCCCTTTTATGGACACCCAGCCAGCCAGTAGCTATAAAATCCCTCTTAATAGTTGTTCTCTAATTGCTCTACCTGTAAAGGGTTAAAAAGTCTCACTGCTATGCATAGGTAAAAGGAAGGGAGCGGGCACCTGGCCAAAAGAGCCAATGGGAAGGCTAGAACTTTTTAAAATTGAAACAAAGACTCTCCTTTTGTCTGGCTGTTGTCCTCCCCGGGAGAGGCAAACAGGACAGAGCTATACTGTGAGAAGCTTGGGCCAGGAATGAAAAAAATCATCCGCATCATACCTAGAAACTACTAATTTAAAACCCCAGATATATAAGTAGATCAGGAAATGTCTAGGAAGACGTGATTAGGCTTCACTCTTTTTATTTCTTTATGTCTTGTGGCCTCCCCTGTGCTAACCCCAGATGCTTTTGTTTTGCTTGTAACCTTTAAGCTGGACCTCAAAAAAGCGATTCTTGGTGCTTATTTCGTGTAGTTGCTCTTTTAAAATCTAGCAATAGCCTGAGTTCCCAGCTGTATTTTCTTTCTTTTTTTATTAATAAATACCTTTTTTGGATTGGATTTTTGTGTCTTAAGAGGTTTGTGCACATGCTTAATTAGCTGGTGGCGACAGCTGATTTCCTTTTTTTTTTTTTCTTTCTCAGCTCTTCCCCGGAGGGGGGGTGAAAGGGCTTGAGGGTACCCCACAGGAAGGAATTCCCAAGTGCGCCGTCCTGGGCTCTCAAAGGGGTTCTGCACTTGGGCGGTGGCAGCATCTACCAATCCAAGGTCAGAGAGAAGCTGTAACCTTGGGAGTTTAATACCAGCCTGGAGTGGCCAGTATTTATTTTTAGAATCCTTGCGGGCCCCCAGAGTGGGGAATTAGCCTTATCAGGTAACAATTTTCATGTATAAAACAACAGCATTTTGAATTAGTGAATACAATGCATTAGAACAGTGGTTTTCAAACTTTTTTTCTGGGCAATCCTCTTGTGCAACCTTGGTTTACTGGTTTGAGTTCCAACCTAAATTCTTTGATGTGATTCCTTGGCTGAATTGTTATCCCTCTGCTCCTTTCTAGCTTACAGCCCTTTGCTCCCTGACAATTTCTCTGTTCCTAGCGCTTCACCTTGTCTGCCTTAGGATGCTGTTTGGAGGGTTTGTTTTACAGTCCTTACTATTTTCTTACTGTCACTACAACTCTCTTCCACCTTATTTCTTAAGTCGGTTTCACTTTAATTACAGTTTATTTCCTTCACATTTAATTTGGGCTGGACTTTTCTCACAATTTTCTAACAATGTTTTTCTAATAGTTTATTTTTCCTCTCGTTTAACACTACTGTTCTTCCTTTAACTTTCCCTCTTTTCCCCTTACACCATTGTCTTTCCTCTTTCTAGGTACTGCCCCTTTTGTGGATAGCCCTGCTGCGCCTGCTCTCTCTGGCTTTTTTGTTCCTCCTGAACTGGACTTTCTCCCTTTGAGCTCTGTCCCTAGCAGACCTCTGACAATGGGGGCCTAGCCACTGGCTCCCCACTCGCTGCAGCCAGTGGTAAGCTGGAGCTGGTTCGCACCAGTTCGTGGGAACCGGTTGTTAAATTTAGAAGCCCTTTTACAACTGGTTGTCCTGCGTGGGATAACCGGTTCTAAAAGGGCTTCTAAATTTAACAACCGGTAAGTTGAAGTGACCCAGGAGCGTAGCTGGGGGGGAGCAGGGGGAGCAGCCGCTCCCCCTGAGCACATTATCCAAAAGTGGCACCTTAGGTGCCGACTCCGTGGGTGCTCCGGGGCTGGAGCACCCATGGGGAAAATTTGGTGGGTACAGAGCACCCACCAGCAGCTCCCCGCCCCGCCCCCCGACCCCAGCTCACCTCCGCTCCGCCTCCTCCCCTGAATGCTCCGCCCCGCTTCTCCCCCTCCCCCCGTGAATCACCTGTTCATGTGGGACGCTGGGAGGGCGGAGAAGCAGTGCGGCAGCTTCGCGCTCAGGCCCAGGGAGGTGGAGACGGAGTGGAGGTGAGCTGGGGCGGGGAGGGGGGGGGCCGCCTGCGCTGCAGCAGGTAACCCGGGGGGGGGGGGCGCATGGGGAACCGCTCCCCACCTCAGCTCATCTCCGCTCCGCCTCCCTGGGCTTGAGCGCGAAGCCGCCACTTGCTTCTCAGCCCTCCCAGGCTTCCCGCGCGAACAGCTGATTCGCGGGAACTGGGGGCGCTGTGAGCTCGGCCTGACCCGGTGCTCCAGGCACTGTGCGGCGGCGGCATGGCCTGGCTCCAGCCGAGCAGCATGGCTGTAGTGCCGCCAGCCACCTCCAAGCAGTGCAGTAAGTGGGCAGGGAGCGGGGAGGGGATTGATAGAGGGCAGGGGAGTTCGGGGGGGTGGATGGGGTCGGGGCAGTCAGAAGGCAGGGAACAGGGGGGTTGAATGGGTCAAGGGTCCCATGGGAGCAGTCAGGAAGTAGGGGGGGTTGGATGGGGCGGTGGGAGGCAGTCAGGGGCAGGGGTTCCAGGGGTGGTCAGGGGACAGGGAGAAGGGGTGGTTGGATGGGGCAGGGGTCCCGGGGGGCCATCAGGAATGAGAGGAGGGGTTGGATGGGGCGGCAGGGGGCAGTCAGGGGTCAGGGAAGGGGGGTGGATGGGGCAGGAGTCCTGGGCCACAACCCCCTTATGGGGTGAGGAGGGAACCAGTTGTTACGATTTTGGCAGCTCATCACTGGGCACACTGCCCATCAGACTGTGGTGCTTGGCTCCAGAACACTCACAGCCTGTGGCTGGTGACTCTGCCAGCACTGCTCCCCCAGGGACCAGCAGCCCCACAGTCTACCCTGCGGATCCTCAAAGCCCCAAGGCCACAGGATGGGGCGTCTCCTGCAGTGAGACCAGAAGATCCTCTGCAGTGGAAGCTTCCAGCCTCTTGGGCAGGTCTTGGCTGGTGACCACGTGGGCCCACGGGAGTGCAGGTTGGTGCAGGGGTGAGTGTAAATGAGTGACACCCTTCCCCAGTGATCAATGCACCCCAGAACGGCTGACACGGCACATAACAGCCAGTGCATGTCGACTGACACAGCGTGTACACACAGCCATGGCCCCAGAGCGGCTGGCACAATACGTACAGGCCAGAGTGACTGACACTGTACATATAGCCGGTGCGCTCCCAGAGCGGCTGACACAGTGTGTACCGACCAGCACACCTGAGTGGTTGACACAGTGTGTAACAGTTGCCACACCCTAGAGCAGCTCACACGTCACGTACCAGCCAGTGTGACTGACACAGTGTGTACAGGCTGGCGAGCCCCCAGAGCGGCTGGCACAGCGTGTACAGGCCGGCGCGCCCCCAGAGCGGCTGGCACGGCGCGTACAGGCCGGCGCGGCCCCAGAACGGCTGGCACGGCGCATACAGGCCGGTGCACCCCCAGAGCGGCTGGCACGGCGCGTACAGGCCGGCGCGCCCCCAGAGCGGCTGGCACGGCGCGTACAGGCCGGTGCGCCCCCAGAGCGGCTGGCATAGGGTACCAACTGGCGCGGCCTGGAGCTTCAGTGAGAAGGTGGGGCTGTGCTCAGCAGCATGGTTGGGAGTCCAGTCCAGCCATGTGTGGGACCAGGTCTGGGCCCTCTGGGACCTGACTCACATAATGAATTGAGCTTTGGGGATAGGGTCTGTGGAAAGTGCCACGCTGCTGCTGGAGCAAACCTGGGCCTGGCACGGTCACACTGTGTTGCAGCCCCTGCTGCCGGCTCAGAGAAGCGGCGGATTGAGGCACCTCAGCTGAAGCTGTGCTTTGCTCCCCAGCTGGGCAATCCCAGAGGGATGGCTTGGCTGCTGAATTCTATTGGGTGGAGACTTTGAACTACTAGGACCTGCCCGGCCTGCTAGCAGTCTGGCTCTGCCAGGCTGTGTCTTCACTGCACAGTTCCCCCAGGTTATCTGCACCCGGCGTAGCCTAGCTCAGCAGTGAGCATCCCCACGGCCAAGCGCACCCCTCGTTACTGCGCCCTCCCTGCTTCTGCCGTCACGCGGTGTGGTTGGGGCATGGACCATGGTACGCTGGGCTGAGACGCACAAGAATTTCTTCCCAGTCTCTCCTTCGAAGGGAATGATGGCAAGGCACTGGAGGGTGAGCAGCACCTGTGTGATTTGTGCCAGCATCCCCACTGCAAAGTGGGTGAGTTAATGTCAAACTGCAGCCCGTGTCCAACTACAGTCTGGGGATAACTGGCTGGCAGCAGCACTGCTGACGGGCTGGAGGTTACAGTGCATCACAGACTGAATAGGAGTCAGCAACATGACGTAGCTGCGAAAAAGGCGAATATGGTTCTGGGGTGTATTAAGAGGAGTGTTGTGTGTAAGGCACAGGTCACTGTTCCACTCTGCTCAGCACTGGGGAGGCCCCCCTGTGTCCCGTTCTGGGCACTGCACCTTAGGGAAGATATGGACAAATTGGAGAGCCCAGAGAAGAGCAACAAAAGGGATCAAAGATTTAGAAACCCCCCTGTGAGGAAAGATTAAACCTGACCAGACATGGGCATGTTTAGTCTGGAGAAAAGACGGCTGAGGAGGTACCTGGTAACAGTCTTCAAACATGTTAAGGGCTGTTAGAAAGACCGATTGTTCGCCATGTCCGCTGAGGGAAGGACAAGATGTAATGAGCTTAATCTGCAGCCATGGAGATGTAGATCTGATGTGAGGAAAAACTTTCCAACTCTCAGGGTAGGTAAGTTCTGCAACAGGCTTCCAAGGGAGTCTGTAGAATCTGTCATGAGAGGTTTAAGAACAAGTGGGATAAATGCCTGTCAGGGCTGGTCTAGGTTTACTTGGGCCAG
Source organism: Trachemys scripta elegans (assembly GCF_013100865.1). Taxonomy (NCBI): domain Eukaryota; kingdom Metazoa; phylum Chordata; order Testudines; family Emydidae; genus Trachemys; species Trachemys scripta. Next base: position 38,479,512 of record NC_048310.1, on the reverse strand, counting down.
CCACGCAGGGGGCTGAACTAGATGATCTGTCCATGCTATGGGATGACTTGGCTGGTGGTACCATGTGCTGCAGTACATATCCGTGTGCATGATCCACCAGGGGGCGCAGATAAACAGGAGAAGACCAGACACCGTGTGCCTTAGGTCTCGATTGTACCCCACCACATGAGCCCTGTCGCGGCCCAGGAGCCAAAGACCACAGGGCACAGGCACTGCCAGTCTCTGACGTTCCTTTATTGACTGGTCACGCTGGGAATGTGCGGCTGAGTTAATCGGCTACAATGGTCTGGTCGATCCAGGCCCTGACGCGGTGACGCGGGCGTAAACACCGGGCGTGGAGGGGGAGCAGGTGCTGCTTCCCCAGGAGACGATCCCCACCAGGGTCCAGGCGCCATCCTTCTGGCACACCAGGGGGCCGCCGGAGTCACCTTGCAAGCAGCAGCAGCAGGTTGGGTGGAGTATCTCCTCCTAGGGGAGCATAAAGCGAGGGGGACCTGCTCATCCACTGGCTGTTCCCCAAATGCAAACGAGTCTGCGCTTGTCTGGATGGGGCCCTACATAGCCACCGCAGGCCCCAGGGCTGGGGAGAGAGATGGGGAGGGTGGATCGCAGGCAGGGAAATGGGAGCCTAGAGGAAGGGAGGGAGGGATGAACAGATCCCTGGTTAGATCAAGGGGGGCTGCCTGGACGGATGCAGGGATGGGGTGACAGGCAGGCAGGGAGGGAGGGATGGCGAGAGAGCGGAAGTGGCTAGCAGGACAGAGTTCTGAGCACTGGCTAGGAGTGATGTATGGCCAGACAGGTGGGCACTGAAGCAGACAGGGGGGCTGTGGTGCTGCAGAGCTGGGTACCATGCAGGAGGAGGCTCCAGCGGCGTCGGCGCAGATGTTGCCCGGGATGTTGCCCCAGTACCTCCTGCACTGCCTGTTGGTCAGCAGGGGCAGTGCCACCTGCTGCAGCTGGTCTGGGGTATTCTGGGCTGGAAAACAAAGGCAGGCAGGAGATGGAGTCAGCCACACAGCATGGGGCAGCCCCCAATCCCAGACACTGCAGCCCCTGGGCCTCGCCTGGCACCGGGACTTCAACCGGGAGGGAGGGGACTGGAGAGCTCCCCCTGGGGCCCCTCCGCAGAAGAAGGGGCCCCATCTGCACCTGCCTTGCCCGGGCACTCACAGGACAGCTGTGTCCAGTCAGGTGGGGACCCCACGGGGGCCTCCTGGTCAAATTCTCTGGGTTTGGCCTGGGGCAGGAAGAGAGGCAGGGCCTGGAGGGGGCTAGCCGGAGGGGGCAGAGGGCTGTCCAGTGTGCGGGGGCTCAGCTGGGCCCCATTTCCTAGTCCATCATGTGCCCGGGAAGGTCAGGGGGCAGGGGGCTGAGGAGAGGGGTTGGGGAAGAGTCAGTCGGCTAAGCTGAGTCCCCACCATATGTTACCGCTGGGATTGGTCAAGCCCCAGCCTGTGGTCACGCAGGTCAGGCCTCCAGGGAAGTCGTCAGTGGCTGCGGGCAGGCACACAGGGGACACACGGTCCGTCATGTTGGCTGGCGTGGCCAGCTTGAGCAGGGTGATGTCATTCTTCAGGGAGACTCCGCTGAATTTGCGGTTCTTGAAAACCTGCCACGCGAGACAGAGGAGCCGGAGACCACGTCCAGCCCCCATACGAGACCCCACCGAAATCACGTCCACCCCTTAGCAGGACTCTTGTAGGCCACGTCCACACCCCCTCCAGCAGGACTCCCCGGAGACCACGTCCACCCCCTGCAGGACCCCGAGGAGCTCTTCCCGTGAGACAAGACACAGGCTGACATGTGAGTGTACCGGGGGTTGAGGTGGGCACGAAGGGTCACTGGGGGACCGGTGTTCCAGGCCCATGGAGGGAGGACATGTGCAGCCCCCGGGGGGACCCCGCACCAGCCAGCCCCCTACCTTGGCAATCTGCAGGACTTGCACATCCTCAGCCGGAGAGTGTTGGTTAAATTCCCCCAGAACCACACGGTGACTTGTGCTGCGGGGGGAAGAAAAGGAAGCCCCGAGTACAGGGAATGGTGGGGCAGGCCTGGCTCCCTGCAGCTCCTTCTGTCCCCTCCACTGGGCCCTGTGCCCAGGAAGTGTGGCAGGGGAAGTGCGAGCCCCTGGAGCCAGCGCAAGGCCCAGGTGGCTGAAGAAAGCAGCCAGGGCCATGCGAGCTGAGTGGAGCTCTCTGTGTCAGGACACTGATGCCCGGGCCCCGGGCCTAACAGTATCTGCCAGAAGCAACAGAGGGTCCTGTGGCACCTTTGAGACTAACAGAAGTACTGGGAGCATAAGCTTTCGTGGGTAAGAACCTCACTTCTTCAGATGCAAGTAATGGAAATCTCCAGAGTGTCCAGTTTGGCCAATGTACATAGCAGAGGGGCATTGCTGGCATATGATGGCATATAGAACATTGGTGGACATGCAGTATCTGCCAGGACAACTCAGTGCAGGTGGCACATCCATCCCCTCTGTGTCCCATCGCCCACTCCGTCCCACTCTAGTGCCTGCACCACGGCGCTCCACAGCTCCTGCCCCAGTTCCTACCTGACACCGCAGTGAGCAGCGGTGACCACCCAGTTCTCGCTGATCAGGGAGCCACCGCAGAAATGGAAGCCAGTGTTGTCCTGTGGGGAGGGGGAGAACAGGTGGTGACTGAGCCGGCCCACAACAGCCACGTGCCGGGGACCCCCCCACTCTGCCTGGCAGGGGCTGCCAGGAACCAGGGGAGGGGAATTGGGGCCAGAGCATCAAACTAAGGGAGAGCAGATGGCTGAGACCCATCCCTGGGAAGTGGGCACCCCCTCTGGGCATCCAATGCCCTCTGCCCCATCTGCCAGGCCCTGCTGGGCACAGACTGCAGCAGGGGCAGGCCTGCCCCACCCCTCAGGGATCTCTGCTGAGCCCGTGTGCTTGGAGGGGAGCCAGGGCCTGTGATGCCCAGCAGGGACTGGGAGCAGCAGGAGAGAAGGCAACGTGGAGATTCCTACCAGGGCCGTGCGCCGGAGCTGAGGCTCTCTGGGGGCAGGGCTGGGGGAAGGCTCCTGGCAGGTGCTCTTAGAGCGCAGAGAGGACAGGTCAGTTCATCCCACTGTCTCGGGCAGCGCTGCCCGTCGGTGGATGCTGCCCTGGGGTAACAGGCCCTTGCCCCACAGCAGAGCAGGCACCGATCGGGGGCAGGGAGGCTGGGAATTAGAGTAACCAATTTTCCAAAGGGAAAACGGGACACCATGTGGGTCTGCCCAAGTCCTTCTCCCCAGGCGGGGCTGGCCCGAGCCCTGCCTGCCTGCCCGTCCCCCAGTCCCCTTGAGGCTGTTGCTACCTGCCAGAACCCTGCCTCCCCCTGCATGGGGCTGGAATCACAGTTCGCCCTCTGCACTGCACCCCACTTTTTTTTTGACAAAAGTGGGCATTTGTCCTGTTTGCACTTGCCAACTGGATCAGTTAGCCAAGGCAAACAGGACAAATGCCCATTTTTGCCAAAAAAGTCAGGACACCCAGGACAGGGCTTAAAAAGGGGACTGTCCTGGCCAAAACGGGATGTATGGTCACCCTACTGAGAATCCACCTGCAGCAAGCAGCAAGGGGCCCCCAGTGCTGCTGGGAAATGCACACAGAGCATGGAGGCAGATATCCCAGGGAGCAGCTGGCGGGGGGGTGTTGAGGGGAATCCCCACTAGCACTGAGATGCTGCCTAGCTGCCCTGGGACACCATGAAATCACCCCCATCCCAGGTTCTCTAAGGGCCAGGCCTTCCTGCCTTTCCCCCCAGCTTTGCTCCCCACAGGGGCCCCGGCCTGGCCGAAGGGGCTGCTGGGCTCTCACCTGTAGGGAGACCTGCCAGGGCCAGGATCCAGGAACCGCCGTCTCACCGTTCACGATTCGAGCATAGCCACTGATGGCAGGCTGGATGGCAGGGAGGCCGCAGCCTGGGGGAGGGAAGGAGAGGAGTTACCCACAGCTCCCGGGGTCCAGCGGGGAGGGAGCACAGGGCTAGGGCCCGGGCTGCTCCGTGGGGCACCGCACCAGTGGGGCGGCAGCCGGGGGAGCAGTTGGTGGCTGGGGGCCTTCGTTACAGCCATGGGCATACACTGCCCACTCCAATTCACCTGGGCACATCCCCCAGGGCCAGGGCTGTACAGCCGCCATGGGGGGCAGGATGGGCTGGGGGGGGGGTGGCAAGCGCCGTCGAGCACAGCATGGTGTAGGCTGCATCCGTCTGTGCCATCAGCAGGGTTTCTCCAGCTGGGGCAAGTAGAGACAGGGCCAGGGCCTCAGGAGCTCCCTGTGGCAGAGAGACCCTTTCCCAGCTCTGGGCCCTCCAGTCCCTGCTGCCAATCGAAGAAGGCCAGTGGTACTTACCATAGGCAGTGCCCAGGAAGGCGAGGCAGGGCAGGAACCAGAGGAAAGCCATTCTGCTTCTTACGTGGGTCCTGGAAACCGAGTGGGGTCAGTAGCCCTTTATACTCCTGCCAGAGGCAGCTCTGGTGAGGTGGCAGCTGAGAGAGATAGGAGCCAATTTTTCACCCTGCTGTCCGGGGACCATGGGAGATAAACTGGGCAGCCCTGAGGGGCCACGGACAGAGTGCCAAGGGGCATGCTGGCCAGGGGGCACGACTTGGGCCAGGAGCTGGGACCACAGCAGCTGCTCCCTGGAGGCGTGTGGGAGTCCAGGGAGCTGCATGGGAGCCAGAGGGCACAGACCTGGGAGCAGGGAGCCCGCAGGAGTCTGTGACCCTCTGCCCTCAGGGGAGTGACAACCCTGGGGAGCCGTGCGCCACGTCAGAGAATCATAGAATATCAGGGTTGGAAGGGACCTCAGGAGGTCATCTAGTCCAACCCCCCTGCTCAAAGCAGGACCAATTCCCAACTAAATCATCCCAGACAGGGCTTTGTCAAGCCTGACCTTAAAAACCTCTAAGGAAGCAGATTCCACCACCTCCCTAGGTAACCCATTCCAGTGCTTCACCACGAAGGAGGTCATCTAGTGCAACCCCCTGCTCAAGGCAGGACCAATGCTGTGCGTGATGCATGCTTCCCCTCCCTTCTCAGCATCCTGCAGGCTGTGCAGAGGGGAGAGCAGAATGCCCAGGGCTCTGCGAAAGCTGTCCTAATGCTCAGGGGGCTGCTCCTTTGGTTTCCCATCCATACAGTGTCTTATCAGCCACCCTGTGACTCTGCTTCTCCTCACACACCGTGCCTCGCTGGGCCATTTGTGTGGCTGTGCCCCAACCTGGGGGCGCTCACTCAGAGACTCCAGACCATGAGACCCCCAATCAGAGACCCCTGCTCTTGCCCGGTGGGTGTCACTGGAGGCCATTTGGAGCTAAGCTCTCCAGGACAGGGGCGCCATGTCATACCAGCAGGTATCTCTGCTGCTCTGCACGCTGCATTCACAATGCCAAAGCTACTCCCTCAGGCCACTCTGGGGAGCCTCTTTGCTTTGAGAGATGCGGCTGCCCTAAGCCTCTGCAAGCAGGCCCAGCCTGTTACGAAGGCAGCAGGTATTGCTCCTGGGGGAATTCTGCGCCACTGCGCAGATGCATAATTAATGTGCCATGCATAATTTTTTTCACAGAAAATAACTTCTGCCGGAAAGTTGCTGCAGTTCTGCCTTTTGCCCACCAGGGACCACTATGGCACTAGAACAGAGCAGGCGCTCCCAAGTGGCAGACTGCGGCAGGGGCTGAATGGGAGTGGAGGCATGAGTATGGGGGTGGGGGGTGCAGGGACACATGGTGGAAGGTGGGTGGCTGAGTGGGGGCACAGAGACACATGGGAACAGGGGGAGGGATGCAGGGACACATGGGGATGGGAGGAGGAGACTGGCTAAGGGGGTGCAGGGACACCTGGGATGGGGGAGGGGGCTGGCTGATGGGGTGCAGGGACACGGGGAGGAAGTGCAGGGTCACATGGGGATGGGAAGCAAGGACACATGGGGTCAGGGGCAGATGTGCCTGACCGAATGGGAGAGGCTTGGGGTCAGCCAGGGTCTGCATCAATCCCTAACAATGCCTCCCTGCTTCCCGGCCCCAAAAATCTGTTCTATATTTCTCCCACCCACACCCAACAACCCTCCAGGTTCGCTCCCAGACTCCTTCCCTCTCCTCCATTACCCCTGACTCCTCCAAGCCTTTGCATTGCTTCTGAAGGGGCAGGAAATACATTCCTGTACTGTAGTTTAAATGAATTACTCAAAGTTATGTATTAATATGCCTAGTGAGGAATCTATTTGACAAAAAACATTTCCTGAACCATTTTCATTGTCTGTATTGTTACAGATATACTTGCTGACATATTTTGAAATAAATTACCAAAATAATTGAAACTGGCATGATTATATTGTGCTATTTTGACAAATAAAATAGGCAGAATTTTAAAATATTGGGTGCAGAACTTTCAGGCACAGAACTCCCCCAGGAGTAAAGCGTGCAGCTAAGGTACCACCTGTTATCATAGGGCATTGAACCTAGGACCAGCAGAGCCAAGAGCATAAGCTGCTACAGCTTGAGCTAACAGACTCTCTCCGTAGGCTAGCAGCTGTAGCAGCCTTGTTTCCTGTGGCTCAGGTGAGTCCCACAAAGTGACCAGAGAAAAACAAAGCATCTGGGCTGTGGCACCCCCGCCAACCCGAGTCCAAATCTCACTGTGGTCACCTCCATCTGGACTCCACAAGCACCCAGCCCTCGGTTGGTGCAACTGGCCAGCTCGTTGGCAGTGGGAGTCAGCAGCAAGCAGGGCTGCTGTTAGGGTCAAGGGAGATGTGTGGGCTCCCCCCAATTAAAGGGGAGCTGAAGCAATCCAGTGAGCTCATGGAATTCGCACCCAAACCCTAACAATTCTGCAGCCAGTTCTTAGCCGGGCTTAAACCTTGCACTGAGTTGGGGCGTCCCCTGCTCGGAGGGATTTGGCTCTCCCCAGCCCACAGTCAACAGACCCGTTGCACTTCTGCCCCCCTTCAGAGGCCGAGTGGCTTTCCTTGACACCTGTTCAACTCACCAGAGTGCCCTCAGATCGGGGCGCGGGGCTTTCCCCGGCTAGCCAGCACGCCTGTGGCAGGTCCCAGAAGGTTTCTGCTAAGCATGGGGGACGGCCAGCGCCCTGACCCAGACACATGTCCACCCGAAAGTGTGGGATGGGTTGGGCAGCAGGAGGCACCTCAGCTGCTCTTCTCAACCCCAGGGCTCTGCTGTGAATGCCCCCCAATGTGCTTGGATGCTGCTGCCAGTTACCTGCTCAGCTGCCAACTGATGACTTTCAAGATTTTCCCTCCAGAGCCCTCCATCTCCTCCCTGATCAGTTGGTTCCAGGCTCTTCCAGGCAGTGCATGTTCATCAGTTGCATTTGTTTCCTCCATCTTCTCTGGGTTGCCTTTGCATTCCCTGGCCCAGGCACCTAAACAACCTCAAACAACCCACTCCCCACACCCCGAGTTTTTTCTACAGTGGGTCCTTGTAAATGCCAATCTAGCATCAGTCAAAGATGCAGTTTGAAGCTATGAAAAGCAACATTTACAACCCTCCCTCCCCCCCCCGGCAAGGAAATATCCAGGGTGGGCTGGGCTCCAATCTCCATAGGTCACAAATACTTTTAGCCTTTTCATCAGCTTCCCTAAGCTATGGCTCAGGCCCCAAGTGGATCTATTTGAACAGTTCGCACGAGGCTTCCAGACAATGTGCCGATCACCGAGATAACCCTGGGCCGGGCCTGCACAGTATTGCTCACAAACATTGATCTGGGTTCATGGTCCCCAGGTTGGCTCCCCCTTGCTCCTCCCGGGTGTCCCAGCAACCCCGTTTACTGGCAGGCAGCACGGACGCTGAGCTAATAGTGCAAGTGATTTATGACAAGCAAATTTCCAATTTGTGACCTATCTTTGGGGTCTCCCCTGCTGCCCACATCAATCTGAAATCTCACGCGTTCTCCCCAGCGCCCTGGCTCGGAGGATCACACTCATCAGGATACCGAAGCAGACTGTGCTTCCTGCACGGTCCTTCCAAACAGCTGTGGATTACCTTGGACAGGCTATGTTTGCTCCAAAGCCGTTGGCAGAATTCACTCTGTGCATCATTCTGGATAATGGATACGGGGCGAGGAGACTGCAGCGGGTTGCTGGGCCAGCTGCCGCCAGACAATGAGGATCAGTCCCTCAGCCATCACCTCTGGGCCTTGGGGGGGAAGCTGTATTGGGTCCATTCTCAGCTGCTCCACCTTGCACCCCTTTCTTGCCCTTCTATAGCACTTGTCACCGGGAGATCTCAGCGGGCGTCACAGGCGCGTCAGGGAAGACTGAGGCATGGAGAGGGAAGCCAGTTAATGGCAGAGCCACGGCTCCCGCATCCTAGTCCTGGGCACAGTGCTTCCAGCCCTTTAGGGGGTGGGTGGGGGGAGATCCTGACTCAGCCCAAGATACCATGCATTGCTATAGCGACCGCAATTCCCTCTTACCGCACAGGGCTTTGTGCCTTGCATCAGTGCCAAGAGCTTTTCCCCATTCCGTCCATTGCTTTGCCCTTTAATCCCAGATGTGGGAGATCGCACAGCTGGGAGCGTCACATGCTGCTGAGAAAACTGTCTCCTTACCCAGCGGGAGAGCTACAAAGCTTGTGATTAAGACATCAAAGGTCTTATCAAGAAATACCAGGAATTGGTGGAGTAAGTGAGGAGAATTCAGTAACACCCTCCAGCAAACTTCTATCCACCTGACAGACGGGGAAGGCCAAAGTATTTAATCAGATCTACATGCTCTGTAATGCTCTCAACCTTTCCAGGCTACTGTACCCCTTTCAGGAGCCCGATTTGTCCTGCGTACCCCCAAGTTACGCCTCACTTAAAAACTACTTGCTTACAAAATCAGACATAAAAATACAAGTGGGTTTAAACTGCAGCAAGGGAGGTCTAGGTTGGACATTAGGAAAAAGTTCCTAGCTGTCAGGGTGGTTAAACACTGGAACAAATTGCCTAGGGAGGTTGTGGAATCTCCATCTCTGGAGATATTTAAGAGTAGGTTAGATAAATGTCTATCCGGGATGGTATAGACAGTATTTGGTCCTGCCATGCATGCAGGGGACTGGACTCGATGACCTCTCAAGGTCCCTTCCAGTCCTAGAATCTATGAATCTATGAATCTATAAGTGTCACAGAACACTATTACTGACAAATTGCTTACTTTCTCCTTTTTAACCATATAATTATAAAACAAGAACATAAGAACAGCCATACTGGGTCAGACCAATGGTCCATTGAGCCCAGTATCCTGTCTTCCAGCAGTGGCCAATGCCAGGTGCCCCAGAGGGAATGAACAGAACAGGTATCATCAAATGATCTATCCCGTTGCCCATTCCCAGCTTCAGGCAAACAGAGGCTAGGGGCACCATCCCTAATAAATCAATTCATAGGCACCAACTCTGTGGGTGCTCTGAGACTGGAGCACACACGGGGAAAAAATGGTGGGTGCGGAGCACCCGCTGGCAGCCATGCATCAGCTCCCCCCATCCCCGAGTGCCTCCTGCCTGCCGGTGGGCCCACAGATCAGCGCCTCACCCTCCCTCCCAGCGCCTCCTGCCTGCCGCAAACATCTGTTTTGCGGCATTCAGGGAGGCTGGGAGGAGGGGAGGAGCGGGGACACGGTGCGCTCGGGGGAGGTAGCAGAACTGGGCGGGAAGATGCAGGGTGGGGGTGGGCAGAGGCGGGCCGGGGGTGAGGCCTTGGGGGAAGGGGTGGAGTGGGGGCAGGGCCTGGGGCAGAGCCAGGGGTCGAGCACCCTCCAGCAATTTGAAAAGTTGGCGCCTGTGAATCAATTCGAATATAAATATAGTCCATACATTTCAGTGTATAGTATATAGAACAGTATAAACGAATCATATGAAATTCTAGTTTGCACTGACTTCCCTAGTGTTTTTATGTAGCCTGCTGTAAAACTAGGCAAATCTCTAGATGAGTTGATGTACCCCCTGGAAGAGCTCTGTGTACCCCCAGGCATACACATACGCCTGGTTGAGAATCACTGCTGTAAAACAGCTCAGCCCTTCTAGAGGGGACATGATTCCCTCCTGCCATGGAAGCACTGTCCCTGCCTCTCTACTGGCCATTTTATGGCAGATGCTGAACACAAGAGAAATACTCATCTGAAGGAAATAACCCACCTGGGAGCAGGTGAAGGTTCAGAAGGGCCACACCCACTCTGACGGGGGTCCTTCCAGCTCAGCGGCCTGTCTCCAGCTGGGCCCAACCCCAGTGCTTCGGAAGAAGATGAGCACCGTCCACAATTCACCTGGCCAGTTGTGAAGCTCCATCCAAGGAGCTACTACTCCCGACTCCCTCTGACAATCGTACGTTCTCAAGTCAAAGACAGGGTGACCCTGCACGTGCATCCTAGCTAAACACCTTGCTCCAAGTCAGGAGATTAATCAGCCCTTTGGAAGTCCAGACTCGGTCCTTAACGCCATGATGTCCTGTGGCAATGAGTTCCACAGGTTGATTATAAATGGTGTAAAGTATTATTTCTTTTTATTGGCAGTACACATAATATTGTTATGCAGATAGGCACTGATGGCTGCCAACAGGAGTGTCTCTGATCTGAAAACTATCAGACCTTTTCAAACCATTGGTTGTCAAGCACCCTTGCTCAGGCTCAGCAGAAGGAGCAATTAAGCCCCTTGATGTTGCATGGCACCAGGTTGATGACATGTCAGAGTTGAGGCAAGTGGACGGGGTAGGGGTGTCCCCTGGGCACAGACACATGGGCTAGGAGAGCAGGTTGCAGCCTGGAGAAGGAGCTGGGAGCGTGGCCCTGAGAGGAAGCAGCTGGATGGGGCTTTCCTGGGCACGGAGCTCGCTGGAGGGGCAGACTTGGGGATGTCTGAGCTAGTGCCTGCTGTCATTCAATCCTACTGTGCCCAGGGGAGCAGGACTGTGTGTGCTGTAGCAGGGCAGCCGCCACCCGAGGGCTCTCTTGTGGTGTGGGCAAGCTGTCCCTGCCTCGATTTCCCTCTGCTGCAGTCCCCGTAATTCCATGACACAGCACATGCCATGCGCTGGCATCTTCCACTACACCGAGGCTCTTCCTCAGTCCTCTCCTGTCCCTGCCATCCCTTCCCCTGGCAAGCCAGCATGCTCCTCCAGCAGGACCCCCCCCAGCCTCTCTGCTGGGAGACCACTCTCCCCCGGGCAGGTCCCCTGACTCCAGCTCTCCACCATAGAGACATGGGGGGCGGGGGGTAGCCTGCTCTGCTACACCCCTGCCTCTAGCCAGCCCACCCCTCTGCTGCCTTTGGCCCTCCCCCCAGTGACTCACTCCATCTCTGTCTCCCTGAGCCCTTGTAGTGCCAAGTGCTGCCCCACCCTCTTAACTGACCAAAGGGGCGCTGGACCTGCCTCCTATCCAGGCCGCCACCCTGGGCCAAGGCCATTCTTTGTGAGCGACTAGCCAAAGAAACTCCTGACGCGCATCCTCCATTCCTCCTCCTCCCACAGCAACTGGCCAGGCCTCACTCCTGGCCAAAAGGGGCAGTACCCGCTGCCACCGTTTCCTGGCCTAAGAAAGGATCAAAGGTGGCATTCACAAAGGGAATAAGGCGCCTATTCCCTTGGGAGTTGGGCACCTATGAGCCTTCGTGATTCCCTCAACTCTGAGCCTTGCATGGTGTCAAGTATCAGGGGGTAGCCGTGTTTGTCTGTATCCATAAAAACAACGAGGAGTCCGGTGGCACCTTAAAGACTAACAGATTTATTTGGGCATAAGCTTTCATGGGTAAAAAACCCACTTTTTCAGATGCATGGAGTGAAAATGACAGAAACAGGCATAATTATATATTGACACATAGAATCATAGAATATCAGGGTTGGAAGGGACCTCAGGAGGTCATCTAGTCCAACCCCCTGCTCAAAGCAGGACCAATCCCATGAACCCTTCCCGGCCAGCCCATGTTGATGTTGGTTGCAGCACCATTGAAAAGTACCCCTTGCAGTTTATGTACTGGGTACCCTGGTGCTCCGGTGCCAAGATAGGGATATGGGTTCCATCTATCGCCCCACCACAGTTAAGGAATCCCATTGCAGCAAAGCCATCCACTATCACCTGCACATTTCCCAGAGTCACTACCTTTCGTAGCAGAAGCTCAGTGATTGCTTTGGCTACTTGCATCACAGCAGCCCCCACAGTAGAGTTGCCTACTACAAATTGATTCCTGACTGACCAGTAGTTGTCTGGCGTTGCAAGCTTCCACAGTGCTATCGCCACTCGCTTCTCAACTGTGAGGGCTGCTCTCATCTTGGTATTCTGGCACTTCAGGGCAGGGGAAAGCAAGTCACAAAGTTCCAAGAAAGTGCCCTTACGCTTACCTTACAAATGGAGAACCAATGTTGAAGGCCAATTTAGTTAGGGTGGATGTGGTAAGCTCCCAATAATTGATGAGGAAGTGTCAATACCAAGAGAGGGAAAATTGCTTTTGTAGTGAGCTCTCCAACACCACATTCTACAGTCCACTATCCTCCAACCCCACTGAGGGCTACCAAAAGAAACTACACCATCTGCTCAAGAAACTCCCTGCTATAGCACAGGAACAAATCTACACAGACACACCCCCAGAACCCCGACCAGGGGTATTCTATCTGTTATCCAAGATCCATAAACCCGGAAACCCTGGACGCCCCATCATCTCAGGCATTGGCACCCTGACAGCAGGATTATCTGGATATTTGGACTCTCCTCAGACCCTTCGCTACCAGCACTCCCAGCTATCTTCGAGACCCCACCGACTTCCTGAGGAAACTACAATGCATTGGTGATCTTTGTGAAAACACCATCCTGGACACCATGGATGTAGAAGCTCTTTACACCAATATACCACACAAGGATGGACTACAAGCTGTCAGGAACAGTATCCCTGATGAGGCCACAGCATACCTGGTGGCTGAGCTTTGTGACTATGTCCTCACCCACAACCACTTCAGATTTGGGGACAACTTATACCTTCAAGTCAGCGGCCAACAATATGCCAACATTTTTATGGCTGACTTAGAAAAACGCTTCCTCAGCTCTCGTCCCCTAGTGCCCCTCCTCTAGTTACGCAACACTGATGACATCTTCATCATATGGACCCACAGGAAGGAGGCCCAAGAAGAATTCCACCTGGATTTCAACAATTTCCACCCCACCATCAACCTCAGCCTGGACCAGTCCACACAAGAGATCCACTTCCTGGACACTACAGTGCAAATAAGTGATGGTCACATAAACACCACCCTATACCAGAAACCTACTGACCGCTATACTTACCTACATGCCTCCAGCTTCCATCCAGGACACATCACACAATCCATTGTCTACAGCCAAGCCCTAAGATACAACCGCATTTGCTCCAATCCCTCAGGCAGAGACAAACACATACAAGATCTCTATCAACCATTCTTAAAACTACAGTACCCACCTGGGGAAGTGAGGAAAGAGATTGACAGAGTGAGCTGGATACCCAGAAGTCACCTACTACAGGGCAGGTCCAACAAGGAAAATAACAGAACACCACTGGCCATCACGTACAGCCCCCAGTTAAAACCTCTCCTGCACGTCATCAACGATCTACAACCTATCCTGGAAAACAAGCACGTGCTTGGTTTGCTGGTTCCTAGAGCCAGTCCTGCTCCTCATTGTTTTTCCTCAACTCTGAGCCACTTGGCCAAATCCCCTCCAGTTCTTCTCCTCTGGAGGTGACACAACGTTCCTGGGGCCCCCTCCTCACATGGGGGCGACCTCTCCTCTGCCCCTTGGCAATCTCCCACGCTATGGAAACCAGGGCTGCCTCCGGTACCCAGTGGGGGAATGAGCTTGTCTTGACGCTTGCTAGGTTGGCATCTGCCATACCAAGGGCTCAGCCCTAGTGGCCTGGGGAGGTGTGATGGACGCTAGAAACTCCCAAGGGGTTAAAGCCAGAGCTGGGCTGGTGTCAGGCTAATCATACCACCTGCTGATACCAGCTCTGCTTAGCCTAGGGCACAAACTGATGTCACAGCAGGCAGCCGCTTTCCACTCCACTTCCTCGCATGCAGCAGCAGCACCCCCATGACCCCAAAGCCAATCCTCCAGTCCAGAGTGCACATTCCTGCAGGATTAGGCTGGGCAATCCCCCTCCAGGGTGAGCAGCTCGGCCCAAAAACCAGTTCTCTGGGGGACCCAGAACAAAGAAACCCTGAGACGGGCTATCAGATAGAGGCCTTCAGCTGCATCCCAGCCCCTGCCCTGGGACAGCACAACCAGCCAGTGCAAGGGAGGAGGTCCAGGGCAGGGGTGGCAAAACCAAAGGCACTCTGGAGGAAACCGCACCACGCTCAGCACAAGAAGAGAGGGAATAACGGGTATAAATGGGGCTGTTATTGCCACCACATCATGACAATATGCACTGAAGCGGGAGGGTCCTACTGCAGGACTGGGGCTCAGGACTCCTGGGTTCTCCATGCAGCTACATCACAGACACACTAGAGAACCCTGGGGCTAGTCCCTGCTCTGCAGTGGCCCACCTGGCTGGGGTGGGGGCCACGGGAGGGTGCTGGTTCACCATGCACGGTGCTGGGAGGATTAGGCAGTGCCAACTGTAGGCCAGAGCAATTTGCTCATAACTAATATCCCAGAGGGGGGAGGGGCAGTGTGAGGGCAGAGGGTCACTGACTCCCTACAGGTGAGAGCCCAGCAGCCCCTTCGGCCAGCTCCAGGCCTCTGCCCATTGGCTCTCTGGTTCCCATGTGGCTCCCCACACTCCTCCGTGGAGCAGCTGCTGTGGTCCCAAGCCCTGTCCCCTGGACCTCTGCCCATGGCCCCTTGGGGCTGCCAGCTTATCTCCCCAAGGACAGCAGGGTGGAAAATTGGCTCCTGTCCCTTTCTCAGCCACCTCTTGACAGGGGTATATAAAGGGCTGCTGACCCCGTTCGGTCTCCAGGACCCACGTAAGAAGCAGAATGGCTTTCCTCTGGTTCCTGCCCTGCCTTGCCTTCCTGGGCACTGCCTATGGTAAGTACCACTGGCCTTCTTCGATTGGCAGCAGGGACTGGAGGGCCCAGAGCTGGGGAAGGGTCTCTCTGCCACAGGGAGCTCCTGAGGCCCTGGCCCTGTCTCTAC
>NC_048310.1:38205254-38444397 GCF_013100865.1 Trachemys scripta elegans | reverse complement strand
GGGGGGGGGCAACACGGTGAGGGTACGGGGGGAAGCGTAGTGAGGGTACGGAGCGGGGGGGGGCAGCGCGGTGAGAGTACGGAGCGCGGGGCAGCGCGGTGAGGGTACAGAGCAGGGGGGCAGCGTGGTGAGGGTACGGGGGGGCAGCGCAGTGAGGGTACGGAGCGGGGGGCAGCAGTGAGGGTATCGAGTGGGGGGGCAACACGGTGAGGGTACGGGGGGAAGCGTAGTGAGGGTATGGAGCAGGGGGGCAGCGCAGTGAGCATTCCCTGCCCCATAAGGTGCAACAGATCCCATCCCCAGCTGGTGTAACCCAGTGGGGCTCCAGTGCCGGTGGCGCTCTGCCCACTCATCCAGCTGAGGTGCCAGCCCAGACCCTTGCCACCCCCGTGCTGGCCCTTTTGCAGGTGGGGCTGGCACAGCGAGTCTTCCCCTCTTGACTAGAGCCAGTGGGCCCAGCCCCCGGCTGCTGCCCCATTGTCCCCAGCAGGGCAGTGCGTGGCGAGGCTGGTGGGCACGCGGCCCAGCCAGGGCTGTTCAGGGGAGGTTCCTCACAGGCAGGCTCAGCTTCCCCTCGTGCCAGGAGGGCAGCCCCTGGCTCCAGCCGTGCTGGACTCCGTGGCGCCCATGAGTCTTGGGGGATCAGTCCTGGGGGGGCCAGGGTGGTTCATCTTTGCCTGGAGCTTTGGCGACCCCCCGGCTGGGCAGCGATGCTAGGGCCGCTGTGGTGAGATACCACTGGGGCACACAGCAGGGGAACCCCAGCATGGCGGTGTCCTGGCCTTGCTCCGCCTGCCTATGTGTGTTCAGGGGGTGACCCAGCAGATCTCAGGCCCTTTCCAGGGAGCGCCATGGGGCTGGCTCCAATGTCTGCTCCCATCTCTCTGGGCCAGGGTGGTGTGTGCTTTAACCTGACCCGAATGGATCGTATCACAGCGCTCAGCACTGAGGACTTCACTGTGGCCGTGGAGCCGGGGGTGACCCGCAAAGCGCTCAACAGTTACCTGCGGGACACTGGCCTCTGGTTCCCTGTCGGTATGATGCCGTGCACGGGGCGAGGGGCTCCCTCCAGTGGTGGGGGACGAGGGGTCCCAGCTCCATTCCCAGCGCACAGCCAATGCCTAGGCCTGCAGCTGGGTTCAGTGGTGTCAGAGCAGGAAGCTGGCACAGGTTGGCGAGTGGCAGCTGTGCTGGGCGACATGCCTGGGCTGTGGGCTGTCAATGGGCTGATGAGCTTTGCCCCCAGATCCTCCGCCCCAATCCAGCCTAGTGCAGTGGTGCTGGCTGCCGGGAACAGAGCAGCTGGGTCCCACTCCAGTGGACGTGCCATGAAAATCAGTCCTGCCACAGGCCCCTCGTTGGCCCACTCAGCATGCAGGCCACGGCCCGCCTGGGCCATGGGTGGGCAGTGCCAGGCAGGGCATTGTGGGCACAGTCTGTGTTGCAGCCACGCGTGGTGAAGGGGCCTGAGCTCTGACCTGGCCACTCCCTCCATATCCCTGTGGCCACGACATGCTGGGCTGGGTGCTGGCAGCTGCCCGAGGCTCCGCCTGGACCAGCTTTGGGAGCGCCCATGGCACAGCAACCCGGGGGTGGGCAGCTTTCTGTCTTGGGCCCAGCTCTGCCCTGGGCACAGGGGGGAAGGTTCTCCGGGGTGCTGGTTCTGCCATGCCCCATGACCTCTGACTGCCGGCTGTGCCCTTTCCCTCCGTAGACCCTGGCGCTGACGCCTCCCTGTGCGGCATGGTGGCCACCAGTGCCTCAGGCACCAATGCCGTGCGCTACGGCACCATGCGCCACAACGTGATCAACCTGCAGGTGGTGCTGGCCGATGGCAGGGTGCTGCACACGGCCGGCCGGGGCCGCCACTTCAGGTACCGGGGGCTGCGGCTCGGGGGCGGGGGGCACCAGAGGACTCCTGCCCCGAGATCTCATCCCAGCCCCTTCTCGCCCTGCTGCAGGAAGAGCGCTGCCGGCTACAACTTGACAGGGCTGTTTGTGGGCTCCGAGGGGACGCTTGGCCTCATCACCCAGGCCACACTGCGTCTCCATGGCAGCCCTGAGGCCACGGTGGCGGCCGTGTGCGCCTTCCCCAGCGTGCATGCGGCGGTGGGCTGCACTGTGCAGGTGCTGCAGGCCGGCATCCCCGTGGCCCGGATCGGTGAGTTGGCGGCCCCGTGCCCTGCAGAACGTGCCCTGGGGAGCAGGGGGCATTGCTCCCGAGTGGACTGCGGAGCCATCCAAGGCTCTGACCCCCAGCCTCTCTGCTCCCCCAGAGTTCCTGGACGATGTCATGATGGCCGCCTGTAATCGGTTCAGCGGCCTGAGCTACACCGTGTCCCCCACACTCTTCCTGGAGTTCCACGGCTCGCCCGGCAGCCTGGAGGAGCAGGTCCGGCAGGCAGGTACGTGCACGACACCAGGCGGGTGATGCCTGGGGGGGCACAGGCTGGGGGCCTGGCCCTGCAGGGGGCCCTCCGTCCTGCTGGCGCAGCGGGGGAGCAGCAGCCCTGGGGCAGGTGGGCACTGCCAGTGGCACCAGGGGTGTATTTGGATGGCGCCTAGGGGTTGGGTGGAGCTGGGGGTGGCTGGCTGCCCAGCTCGTGGCTGAGGTGGGATGTTGCTGCCCTTCCCCTTTTCTGTAAGGGGCAGAGTGGCTCTGTCCTGCCCTGGCCAAGTCCCTTGCCCATGCCAGGGAGTGGATCTCTCACCTGGTCTCACAGCCCTCCTGGCCTAGATCTCCAGCGACAGGGGGAAGCCAGGCCTCTGCCCTGCCCCAGCCTGCCTGGCAGAGACGGCTGGCAGCCAGGCCCCACTCCAGGGGGTGGGGGGCTGACAGCGAGGGTGTCTCTTCCTCTTCAGAGGAGATCGTGCAGCTGAACGGTGGCTCGGACTTTGCCTGGGCCCGGGAGCTGGAGGCAAGGAACAAGCTGTGGGCCGCTCGGCACAACGCCTGGTACGCGGCCTTGGCCCTGCGCCCTGGGAGCAAGGTGGGCTAGCCCTGGGGCACGGGGAATGCCGGGGGGAAGGGGAGTCACTTGGAGACAGGGTGAAGGAGTGCCTGAGGAGAGGGGATAGGGGGAGGCTGAGGGAAGAGGGGGTCACTTGGGAAGAGGGTGGGGGAGTCCCCGGAGAGACAGGGGGTCTGGGGAGTGGGTAAGGGGTGCCAAGGGAAGGGACTGGGGGGCATCAGGGGAGGGGACTGGGGACTGATACTGGGGCTCTTGGTGGGCCAGGAACAGCCCCTCACCCCATGAGACTCTGGGCTTTCCCCAGATCGGGGGACAGTGCCCACCCACAGGACTGTCCTGCCCCAGCCTGACTGCTGAGAGCCGCTCTCCAGCAGGTGTCCTGGGGTCAGTGCTCCCCAGGCTTTCGGGGGACCCCGCTGAACAGCACGTCCCGAGCCCCAGGACTGGGAGGGCTTAGCAAGGGTTTTCCCAAACCGAGCCAGGTCCCACCAGTGGGGCACAGGGGGAGCTGGGATCCTCCGGGGGCCCAGGCGAGGCCAGTGTGCGCCCCCCAAGTGAGGCGGGATCGGGGTGCCCAGATGTGTCCTGTCACTTCTGCGGGGGGTGTCAGTGAACCCTCTGCCATGTCCCCCTCAGGGCTACTCCACAGACGTGTGCGTCCCCATCTCCCGGCTGCCCCACATCGTGGGAGAGACCCACAGAGACCTGCAGGAGTCAGGGCTCACAGGTGGGTCTCCACTGAACCTGGGGTCAGGGCCTGTGCAGCTGGGGGTCACTTCACCGGTGTCAGGCAAGGCAGCAGGGATGACATGACGGGGCTGGCGCTGCTCCCATCCCCCTGCTGTCAGGCCTGACTGCCATTGTCCTGTCTGGATGTGGGAGCCACGGGGCTGGGTGCTGCAGACAGAGGGGGCAAAGGCTCTGCCCCCCATTGCCGCAGGGGTTGGTAATAAATCCAAACGCGGCCCCTAAACGCCAACCACCCACAGTGCACCTGTCTGGGGTGAAGGCCTCACCGGCGGGAGGGCCTGACAATGCCCGCCATCGCAGAGAACAGTGCAGGTGAGCACGCCTCACACACGCTTCACACTCATCAGACATTTCACACACACAACACACTTCACACACATCAGACATGCATCAGATGCTTCAAATGCACTGGACATGCTCCACCCACAGCTCTGGCAGTACTCCTCGATCCCGGGTATCCGAGCCCTGGGGCTGTGCTGAGCAGGACCTGCCAGGTGTTTCAGTGGGGCTGCAAGGGGACCAAGCCAGCCTGGCTCCCCAGAGCTGGAACTAATTAGCCTTGGGCCTGCCATGACCCCCACCTGTCAGGGCATGTGCTCCCTGGGCCGTGCGGGTTTCTGGGGGACATTCCTATGCCCCCATGCTGTGATCTCATCCAGTCTCACCCCCATACTGGGGCAGGATAGACAGGAGGAGCCAACGGCTGAGCCAGCCGCTGCCGGAGCATCCTTCCGAGGGATCGGGACGTGCGGCTCCTCGTGCCCTGGCCAGATCCCCGTGTGGGGGATATCCCTGATGAGCTAACCCCCGCCACATTCAGTGGGGTAGGGGGCTCCCTCCCCAAGCCCCGGGGCACAGCCCCCTTCTGCCAGAGGGGGCTGCATTTTAGGAGTGGGCAATGACTCTGGCGTGGGCTCTGCAGGGCAAGGGGCTTCGCTGGAGGGGAGGCGGGAGGGAGCCAGGCAGTAAGTGTCTGGGGGGGGGGCTGGGAAAGGCTCCCCATACGAGCAGCTGGTCTGTGTCCCCTCAGGCCTGATAGTCGGGCACGTGGGCGATGGGAACTTTCACTGCCTCCTGGTGTTTGACCCGGCCGACCTGACCGAGATCCAGCGCGTCAAGGAGTTTGCAACCCGACTGGCCAGGTAGGAAGCCAGCTCTGCCCAGCCCTGGTCTGCCTTGTCCTGCCTGGCCCAGCCTAGGTCTGCCCTGCCCAGCTCTGCTGAGTACTACCCACCCTGTCCAGCCCAGTCTAGCCCGGCTCTGCCCAGCCTAGCCCGCCTCTGCCCTTCCCAGCCCGCCTCTGCCCTGCCCTGCCCAGCCTGGCTCTGCTGTGCCCAGCTCTATCTGCCCTGCCTAGCCCGGCTCTGCCCTGCCCTGCGTAGCCCGGCTCTGCCCTGCCCGGCTCTGCACAGCCTAGCCCGCCTCTGCCCTGCCCTGCCCAGCTCTGCTGAGTACTACCCACCCTGCTCTGCCCAGTGCTACCCAGCCCTGCCCAGCCAAGCCCTGCCCAGCCTGGCTCTGCTCTGCCCAGCTCAACCCTGCCTGGCCCAGTTCTCGTGTTGAAGGGCAGAAGCAACTCATGGGATCTTGCAGGGGGCAAATGGGGCCTGCCCTGACTGGCCTTTGGGCCCAGACCTGAGGGTGGGGCTGGGGGAGGGCACAGACCTAACGGTGTGGGGGGCACACCAGGGAGGGGCCCAGAGCTCAGGGCAAGGGTAGCAGGAGAAGCAACCAGAAGAGTTCCCAGGAGCCACCTGTCCTGGGCCCCTTGCTGAGAGCACAGGCAGCCCCCCCAGGACATACGAGAGACCGGAGCTGCCTGGCACATGGGGAGCGGTCGGGTACTTGCTCCTCACACGGGGCCCTGCAGTGCAGCCAGGCTGGGCAGGGCCTAGACGGGGACAGTAGTTGTCCCAGAGGTGAAGGGTGGGGGCTGCACACAGGGTGCACCATGCCCCGGGGCCGCACCCTGCCCTTTTGCCCCCTCACCCGCTCCCCTTGGCATGCTCCTGGCAGTGCAGCATCCCCTACAGGCAACTGGCACGCGGCTGAGCCCTCCCCTGCCCCCTGCAGTGAATTCACATGCATGGATCTGATCCTGGGGTCCCTGAACCCCTGAGCACCCCCTGCCAGTTGGTCTGCAGCCCCCACCCCACCCCCAGCCATGCTCCCCGCAGCTGCCCTGCCCTCCTGCTAACACATCTCCTGCCTCCTCTCCTCCCAGACAGGCCCTGGCCCTGGACGGAACCTGTACAGGCGAGCATGGCATCGGGCTGGGCAAGCGCCATCTGCTGCGGGAGGAGATCGGGGAGCTGGGACTTACCATCATGAGGCAGATCAAGGCCACGCTGGACCCCAAGAACCTCATGAACCCTGGGAAGGTGCTGTGAGCGGCATCTCCCACCCCTGCCCAGCCAGCCCAGAGCACCCAGCGCTGGCCAGGCAGGTTCCCTCCCAGGCCTGCAGCTGTCACTCCCCTTCCCCATGCAGACAGCGACTCGGAGCAGGAGCAGGGGGGAGCCCCCAAGTCTCGGCCCTTGAGCCCAGTGGATTGTTTGTGCCATGGGAAGGAAGGACTAGAAGCACTAGAAGGCAGCAGGCTTAATGTCAGCAAACCCTTCCTTTCCTCTCCCCCCCCCCCCCCCACTGCTCCTGGCCCTGGGCTCCAACCCAAATCTGCTACTGCCCCCCTTCACCTCTCCCAGCCCGGGGCTTCCCCTTCACCTCTCCCAGCCCTGGGCTCCCCCTTCACTTCTGCCTCAGCCCCCCCACCCCCGCCTCTCTCCACCCTAGGACTCCCCAGCTCCCCCCACCACCTCTCCCAGCCCTGCGACTCCCCCTAGCTCTGCTATTGCCCCCCCTTCACCTCTTCCAGCCCCATGCTCCCCACCCTCAGCTCTCCCTGGGTCCCCCTGCCTCTCCCAGCCCTAGGACCCCCACCCCGGCTTTGCCTTGTGGCCTTGTGACAATGTGGGGAATTTTCTTAGGAGTTTGTATGAATACTGTGTGGGCCTTAGTTTCCCTTGCATGCTGCTGTTTAACCAGGGGGTGGGCGAGGGGGTTTGGTGTTGCAGAGGCCCAAGTGTGTCCCCGCCTAGCAGCCTGGCCTGGACACTGTGTAACTTGGCCACTGATGACCAGACAGCCCTGCCCAACTTGGAACCCACTGGGTCCAGCCAGTGGGAGAGCAAAGGACTGGAGAGGGCCGAGGGGATGTGTGTCTCTCAAACGAAGACAAAGGACGGACTCGGCCAGACCCAGTTGGACTGTGCGGTAACTTCCTACTCTGTGTTCCCCACTTCCAATAACCTGCTGCTTTACACGTTGGCTGAGTCAGTGCAGGCTAAACAGGCGGGGACTGCATTGCCTGCATTGCTCCCTCGGGGTGGGCAGGCTCAGGGGACGCTGACGGGAGCTCACGGGGTGAGGCCATGGGCTGGCGGTGGAGGCAAAGGGCTCACCCCAGGAAGACAGCGTGACCCTACCGAGGGTAACACTGCAAAGGGGCCTTCCCAGGATGAATAGAGGAGTGGGAGAGCACTGGGGCTGTGCTTGTGTGACACCCCTCAACCCCAGCCTTGGGCTAGCCCCCTCCCCCCATTCTGCCAGCACCTCTCCCATGAGAGGAAAACGCACCCTGCACAGCAGAGCCGTGGCTCTGACTAATGGAAATCCAGCCCCCACCCAAAGCCAGGTGTAAAGCTTGCTGTGGGTGGAGTGACCCCCTGCCCAGGGGCAGGGGCTGTGTGTGGGGGAGGGTATTCCCCTCAATCATCAGTCAATAAACTCACCTTCTGCAAAGCAGGTCCCCAAACCCGGCCGTGCCCAGGGCCCACCTGAATGGCACCTGGAGCCCAGCATGGCTTTATGCCCTTCTATGGCTTCGGGCGTCCAGCCTAGGTGCTGAGAGCCTGGCCCAGCGTGGCAGCCACTGTGCCAGCTTTCCATAGCAGGGGCTGTAACACCTCCGCCCTGCCCACCCCAGCTCCCCCCAGTGCAAAGCTCCAGCCAGGCAAGGGCAGGGCATGCTGGGCAGGCAGAGGGCTGGGGGGGGGCATGTGTGCCATGCTGTTCATGGGGCCTGCTGGGCATGGAAATTGACCCCTCTCCAGTCTATAGGGGCCTGGATGGCTCCCCACTGCCCCTGCAGCCTGGCTGCCCCAGGGCTCTGCTCAGAGCACAGCCTAGGGGCAAGCCCCGTGTTCAGCCTGCGGCTTGTAGCAAATGTGGGAATTGTTTGGAATACAGCTTTAAAGCCAATGTCTGCCTCCGTTTTCGTTGCCTGGCTACCCAGCGGGTACACAAGGGTCAATGCTGCACTTGGCCTATGCTGGCTGATGAACCAGCCCCACCTCCCTAAGGGGCCCAGAGACAATGGCAGCCCCCAAGCCGGAGCAGCTGACAGGAAGGCCCAAGGGGTTTCCCTGCAGGAAGAGTCGAGCCCCCCCAGGATCCTGCTGGGGCCTCCAGCACCCTTCGCTGCCAGCAAGCTCCTGCCTTTCCTTGCACCCCCAGGGGACTGCCTGCCCAGAAGGAGCATGCACAGCCCCCACCCTCCACTAAGGGGGCAATGGGGTGGGAGAACTGCTCCCCACTGGCACAGCATGGGGCACCCCTGCCAACCGGCACCTCCCTGGGGACTGGCACTGAGGGGCTGCAGGTTAGCTGGGCTGGCTAGGAGCCCATCCCGCCCACTGCCCCACAGCTACTTGTGCCTCCCTCAGCCCCGAGGCGCCCAGTCCTGCAGCCCTCTGTGCCCCTCCCACCTGCCCCAGCCTCCAGCGCTGCCCAGCAGAGAGAGGACACCCCCGCCCTTGGCAGCTGCACCCGCTGTCTGTGCTGGGCAGGGGCTGCAGGTGCCATGTGGCCTTCACCACCACCACCTGTGCCTGGCCCACTGGGGCACTAGCATAGCATGGCTCAGCTGGGCTCCCCAAGGCTGCTTGGGAGCCTAGGGTCTGGCCCCAGAGCTTGGGCCTGCAGAGCAAAGCCTGGTGGAGACCCATGCTGCTAGGTGGGGGGTCCTGCCATGGTTCCCCACAGTGGGAAGCTGGAGCCCCTGACCCTGCAGGGCAGGTTCCTGCTGCTGGAGCTCCAGCTGTGAGCAGTAGCCTGGCCCAATGAATGGCCAGTCTGGCCTCAGCCCCAACCTGGGAAGGGAGGCCCTGGATCAGCCCGGTGGAGTCCTCTGTCCTTGTGGCCCCTCCCTGCACCTACCAGGGAGCCCCAACGCCGCCCCAAGGCCAAACGGCCAGGGCCCTTCACCCCAGGACAGTCCTTCACGTGGTTGGGGGCAAGGAGGCAAAGCAAAAGCCCCCCACTGTATGTGGGAAAGGACATGGGGTGAGCGAAGGGGGGCTTATATATACTTCTACATAAGTGCTCCCAGCTGTAGTAAGCAAAGATGCATGTATGCGGCCATGTGTGGTGCCTGTGAGCCATGAGTGTGCACACACATCACTTTGTACATGTGCACATCCTGCATTTGCCCGCCAGAGTGTGCTCCTGTGGGTGCCAACTCACTGCAGTGCCGTCACTGCAGCACGCAGTGCCCGGAGCATCCTCTCTCCAGCAGGCACAGCAGCACAGACCCAGGGCCAGCCATGGGGCACCCCAGGGCAAGGCTTGGCTTGCTCCCACCCACTGGGAATTCACACACAGCCTGGCCTGGAGGAGTAAATGCCGCTGGCACTCAGGGTTGGCTCCAGCTGGCATGGGGCAGCACCACCATGGTGCTGGTTGGTGACTGTGGGGCCTTTTATTGCATCCAGCCCTCCCCCCGACTTGGGTAATGACCGGTACCCATTCTGGTCCTAAATTAGCACTCCCAGCAGCTGCACTTGCAGCTCCCTGGCTAGGAGTGTAGGCGAGCCCAGCCCAATGGTCGCCGGTGTGCTGAGTATTATTATGGGCTGGCTGGCGCGCACACACACACACACACACACACACACACCCCAGGGGAGTGGGGCCCTCAGCGACCTGGGCCCTTAGAGTGCAAACGCCGCAGTGCAAGGACCCCTCATCAGCTTAGCTTGCACAGGAGCCCAGGCCGTGGGGCCAAGGCCAGTCTGGGCTGAGCCCTTTGATTCTGACAGGTGCTTTCCTGAACCAAATGGCCCCAGGGCCCACCTCTTCCACTCTGGAGGCTCACCCTTGCAATCCCAGAGGTTTCCGACTGCCAATCCTGAGACCCTCACCAGGTTCGTGCTGCCTCATGCATCAGCAACAGGAATAAGCCACCAACTGAACCATACCTGAGACTCTGGTGATGATGTTAGACCAGCCTGTGGCTCTCGCCCTGTAGCCAGGCCCCACAGGGACAGGCTCCAGCTCCCTCCCCCATGGCCAGGCGGGCGCCACAGGGACAGAGTAGCTCCCTCCCCCATGGCCAGGCCGGCCCCACAGGGACAGAGTAGCTCCCTCCCTGTGGCCAGGCGGGGCCCACAGGGACAGGCTCCAGCTCCCTCCCCCATGGCCAGGCCAGCCCCACAGGGACAGGCTCCAGCTCCCTCCCCCATGGCCAGGCCGGCCCCACAGGGACAGGCTCCAGCTCCCTTCCCCATGGGTGGGCTGGCCAAGCTCAGAGCACCACAGCAGTAAATCCCATTCCCAGCACCTCCAGGAGCTCTTACTCCTCTACAGGTGGGGGCAGATCTATTACAGAGGGGCCTTTTGTAGCACAGGCACTGTTCAGAGCATGCTTGTTTTCTAGGGCTCCTATGGGTCAGGAATCTCTGGCAGTCCTGGCTGCTGCCATGGGACAGGGCGTGACCTAGAGATTTGCCATGGTGCCATTACAAAAAGGAGATCAGATCAACTCATGTCAGACATGGATTTCCAACCTGCCTGCCCATGAGAGTGGCATCACTGCCCCGACCTGTCCTGTGCTGAGCCCTGCAAGCACACGGGAAGCTGTCTGATCAACCATAGCAGCGATTACAGCCCTTGCTCTGAAATGGACAGGCCTTGCTGTGCTCACTCGCTAGCCCTGGAGGAGGGCGATGGGTCTCACTGCAGCGCCACTGACAGGATCAGGGCCACATTTAGAGCAAGGTCTGGCTTTGATGCAGTGCGCAGCTCCCAGCACCACAGTGCCCCACTCATTCTGGCAGCTTCTAGATGCTACTGTCATCAAACTAATGAGCCCCCCTTTGCACTGCTGCTTGGGGGAGCAGAGACAGATTGCTGGGCAAGCTGATTTAAGGCACAGTGGGGGCAAGGAAGGGCCTGTTATCTTCATACCACCACTTTGATCTTCTCTAGAAGCCAGGAATCCCCCCCACCACTATCACTGCAACCTTGACTGCAGAAGCAGCCACAGGGCAAGGAGGCTGTTAACATTGCATTGTGTTAGAGGGGCACACGTGGCATAAATCAGGAGGGTGCTCACCATGCCGCCCACCTTAAGGCATTTCATGCAGGTCTGCATGGGAAATTAGTTAAATTGGAGAAAATGGTGATTAACAAGAATGGAAAAGCTGGATAAGAACTGGTTAAAGGGACTACTGAAAGGGGAAAGGCTAGTGGAGTTCCTCAGGGATTGGCCTTGGGCTCAGTCTTAGTCAATATTTGCATTAATGACCTTGGCACAAAACGTGGGACTGTGTTAATAAAATTTGCAGACGACTCAAATTTGGGAGGCATTGCCAATACAGAGGAGGACTGGAATATAATACAGGAAAAGCTGGAGGACCTTGAAAACTGGAGCAATAGAAATGGGATGAAATTTAATAGTGCACAGTCATGCACTTAGGGGCTAACAAGAAACTGAGGACATATCAGTTGGAAGTGAGAGGAGAAAGGCCTGGGTGTATGGGTCAATGGCTAAGTCATCCTGTGATCAATGTGATACACTGGAAAAAGGCTAAGTCAAGCCTAGGATGCATCAGACGAGGTATTTCCAGTAAAGACAGGGAAGTATTATTGCTATTATACCAGGCCCTAGTGAGACCTCATCTGGAATACTGTGTGCGGTTTCTAGGCTCCCATAATTAAGAAAGATGAATTCAAAATGGAAGAGGAGCAGAGAAGGGCTACTAGGATGATCAGTCGAATGGAAAACCTACCTTGCAAGAGGAGAGTCAAAGAGCTTGGCTTGTTTAGCCTCACCAAATGAAGGCTGAGGGGAGCTATGATGGCTCCCTATAAATACATCAGAGGGATAAATACCAGAGAGGGGGAGGAGTTATTTAAGTTTAGTGCCAATATTGGCACAAGAACAAATGGATAGAAACTGGCCATCAACAAGTTTAGGCTTGAAATTAGATGAAGGTTCTAACCAGCAGAGGAGTGAAGTTCTGGAGCAGCATCCCAAGGGGAGCAATGGGGGCAAAAAACCCAACTGGCTTCAAGAGCTTGATAAGTTTAGGGAGGGTGAGGGTGTGATGAGATGGGACGCATGCCATTGTAGCCAATCTGTGATTGCTAGCAGCAACTATCCTCAATGGCTGCAGACAGGACACTAGATGGGGCAGGCTCTGAGTTACTACTTCCTTCTCAGGTGTCTGGCTGGTGGGTCTCGCCCACCTGCTCAGGGTCTAACCGCTCACTGTATTTGGGGTTGGGAAGGAATTTTCCCCTGGGTCAGATTGGCCAAGACCCATGGGTCACGGGTCACTTGCTGGTTTGAACTAGAGTAAACAGTGGATTCCCTGTAACTAGACCTCTTTAAACCATGATGTGAGGACTCCAGTGACTCAGCCAGAGGCTAGGGGTCGATCACAGGACATGAGGTTCTGTGGCCTGCAGTGTGCAGGTCAGACTAGATGATCATGATGGCATGTTCTGGCCTTTGGCTATGAGCAGTGTGTGGGGGGGAATCTAGTGCCCTTAGCCCCACCCCCTCACCAGCACTGTCCAATCCAATGCCCCAAACAAGGATGCTCCACCCCATACCCAGCAACTCCCACATGTAAGCTGCAGCAACTGAAAGGCATCCTGCCACTCCAGGCCCATGCACCTGGCAGCAGCTGGTTCCCATGCCACACTGCTTCACTAATACCACTGAAATAAAGCAGCGAGGAGGTTATTGAACAGTATTTTAATACCATATCAAAACACCTGGACTAATGAAGAAAGCTCCCCTCCCTCCCAAGCTCGGAACAATTTTTTTTTTTTTTAGTTAAATTTAAAAAAAAAAAAAAAAAAAAAATTTAAATATATAAATACAGAAACCTTTCCGGCAGGGCCCAAGCCCACCGCTGGGGAACTTGGCTAAAATGCTTCTCCCATGTGCTGCTCTCCTCAACAGCAGGGGGTAGAGGGGGAGGGGGGGAAAGGGGTTTGCTTGAATAAAATTCCACCTCTCCTTTTTCTGTCTGGAAGAAAAAAAAAAAATCCACATGGGTCTAATAAAAAGGATCCTCTGCAGGATGCTTGTGACTTAGAACCTTTAACTGTAATGACTGACACACCCACCCCCCCCCCCCCCCACACACACACACACCCCCCCCCAAAAGAAATAAGGAATCCTTTTTTTGGCCACTAGGTATCATGAGGCTGAGTAGGAGGCGGCGGGTGAGGGGATGAAAGCTTTTTGGGTGGCATCTGGCTATTTCAGTCACTGAGTGGCAATAGCCCAGTTCAAGAGCGGTCAGTCCAAAAACATCACCAGGCAAACACACCAGTCGACACTGAACTGTTTTGTTTTTTTTGTAAACACTTTAAAGACAGACCTACAACACCTCCTGCAGGTGAACAGAAGCTGCCCCCGTTGCTGGGGGCCGTTCGTCTCCTGTCATGTTCGGCTGATTACCGTTTGGTGTCCTCAAAAGGAAAAGAAATCCGTAGTCAGTGCAAAAGTGAGCAGGGCTTGCAGTGCCAGGCCCGGCCCAGTGCGGAGGCGCTCGCTAGGGATACAGGAATTCATCTGGGTTTCAATAGGAATAAACAAGACGTGCTCCATTTGGCCAGTCGGCCCATGACAGCTCCGTCCCGGGTCAGCTTTCCTTTCACGGCTGGAAGAAAAGGCCCTTAAGCCAAACATGATGGAATTTCATTTCAGGGTCGCAATTCACTGCTCCCGCTTCCTCTCCCTTGCTTAGCAGATTCTTCTCCCCCCATGTCAGTGGCTGTGGAGGTGAAAGTACGGGGAGAAGGCAGCTCTGCTTGCAGGGACAGGCTCACCTGTATTGATTTTTCCTTTAAATAAAAAAAAAAATAAAAAAAATTGGCAGCATCCAAGTGGATTCAAGTTTCTGGTTTTTGAGGAGTTGAAAGGTCAGCCCGAAACTCCAGCTGGGGCGGGTGGGAAGGGGAGAGGATGAATGGCAGGTACAGCAAGGTGCCCTGTAGAGAGAGAGAGAGAGAGAGAGAGAGAGACACAACCCAATGTCACCATACCTGTCTCACCTGGCCAGGCCAGCTCCATGGGGGAATGCACTGACAGTACCCCATGGCTGCGTGCCCAGAATGCATGCAGACGGGCCTTCAGACCGACCCGCCGCCCCCAGTGCATTGCAACATCCACACAGCGTGTGCATGTCTAGCTTCCACCGCCCCATGCTGCAGAAAGGACACACTCCCCACAAGCAGGGAGCCGTGCAGTGACCAGGAAAGGGTTAAACTCGTACTCGCCGAGCGTTCCGATCCCTGGAGGACAAGGAGACGTTAAGGGACAACGTTGGACTTCAGGCTATGTCTACATGGCCCCTCAGTGCGCATCGCGGCAGCCAGCCCCGAAGTGTAACTGCCCTGTGTAGACCCTGCTCAAGTGAAGTAAAAGGTACCCAAGTGGTGCTAAGCTAGCCCTGTTTCAAACAGGACTAGTGAACGTGATCTTGGGGCCGTTTAGTTCACTCTAGTGGAGTCACCATGGAGCGGTTACAGTGCAACACTTCAGCGTGAGCTGCAATCGCCCCTGTAGTCCCTGCTGCTGGGCTGTGTGGACAAGCCCTGACACACAAGGGGGGATTCTCCAATCTGCCTAGGGAAACAGAGTCCGGATTTCTTAGCTGTCTTGGATCAGCTCAGCCGGAGGGACGTTCTCTCACTTGCATTAGTCAGAGCTCTGGAACCTCCCCCTGAACAGGTCTGGCCCCATTTACAGTCGCCCAATTTCAAGGGTCGGCCCTTTGCCCTTCTCCCAGCCTGGCCAGCGTGAAGCCAGGTGGACCCTGCCCTGCCTGCTGGTCACCAAGTGACACAGGAGATGGTTCAAGTGCTAGCCCTGGTGCGGGGGCGGGGAGCTCCGGCTGTCCTCACTCAGCCATTCCCTAGCAAAGTGGCTCACTGGATAAGCCAGCCCCTTCCCCTCTTGAACATCATCACCGGGAAGGCAGGCTCCGCAGGCCACGTGCTGCGACCTGGGACCCCTGCGCACGCACCTGCAGTGGGCTGTGCACAGGTGCAGCTGATTAAAACATAGGGCTCAATTCTGGTGCTGATGCACAGGAAGGAACAGCCCCCATTCCCTCCCCCGGGGAAGGCTGGCCCCACAGAGCCAGCAGCTCTGACAGATGCCCCCAGGGAGATAAAGAAGAGGCAGCTATTTTTAGTGTCATTTTGAGCAGCAGAACTGCACTTAAAATGATGACACTTTGCTTTTGAATGTTGATAAAAACAAATGACCCCCAATTTGCTTTTCATACTAGGCCCGGGTTATTTCAAATCACACCGGCTCAGCGCTCTGACACGGTCGCTGCAAAACAAAGCATTTTCCTTACAGCTCAACCAGAGATCAGCCTCCCACCCTGGAAATGTAACACTGCTCTCATCTGGCCCCAGGGAGAGGAGATCCTGAGACAAGTGAATACTTGCTTTGGGGTTGGTTTACTATTCAACTCCAATGAAACACACACAAACACACACACACACACGGAAGAAAGCTAATTTAAAAAAATTCATCCACTCCTGACTCTTTAGTGAAGGTGTATGAGCTTCTACTAACCACCTCCAAGACCTCCTAGAGATCCTCCAACATCTAGACTTGACACCATTAAGGTAAAAGAAACCTATAGGACATACATCACTCCAAAGCCTTCTTTATCCATCATAGAGCTGCACAACAGAGCAGAAATCCAGAGGCTACAAATTCCTT
Organism: Trachemys scripta elegans; assembly: GCF_013100865.1. Taxonomy (NCBI): domain Eukaryota; kingdom Metazoa; phylum Chordata; order Testudines; family Emydidae; genus Trachemys; species Trachemys scripta. The sequence continues at coordinate 38,428,638 of NC_048310.1, read as the reverse complement.
TGGCTCCACACCCAGAGGCAGGGTGGGGTATCCTACGTTAGAAAGAGCCTCACCTTAGAGAGAAGTCAGCAGGCATGCCCAGGAGGTCAATCAGAAGGATGCTCTGGGCAAGATCTGTTCACTTCAAACCACGAATCTATACAGCTGGGGAGAGAGAGACGACAGTCATTTTGTACCCACGGAGCAGGCAGTGAGCTCGCTCTACCAGGTGCCTCCTTCAGCTCAAACTGCTTCATAAGGCAGCTTCTCCAGATGAAATGCCCAGAATTCTCACCCCAGCGCTGTGAGCTGAGTGCCAGGAGGGAAGGATTTGCTGAGCAGGTAGGAGGGGCACCCTGCATCATTGCGCCTGAGGTAGAAAGCTGGGGTAGAGGAAACTGCTATAGGTTTGTGAGGTGGCCCCGGGGATGGCTCGCTCTGGCCATACCAGGAGTCCTGGTTCAGCACCCAGGGTAGCCAGTGTTAGGAGAGGAGGAGTGGGTCAGGGCACTAGCCAGGCACTCGGTAGAGCAGGTTCAATTCCCTGCTCTTCCACAGACTCCCTGGGTGTCTGGACAAGTCCCCCAGTCACTCTGTGTCTCAGTTTCCCTTTCTGCCCAATGGGGGCCTGTCCCTGTCCCCCAGGAGGATAGATCTATTGAAGACTGGGAGTTGCTCAGATAACCCAGGGATGGGGCTCAGATAGACAGCATGTTCCACAGCCTTTCACTCACTGCTGGCGGATTCGTTCGCGCTGCTGCTTTGTCTCAGCGTTGTGGGGACAGACTGTGAGCTATGTGTACACCACATGTGCGGCTTGGCCTCGGCACAGCGCCCACCATTGCCATGAAGGCGAGTCCTTGGAGCAGGCTCAGGACAGGTGCCCCCGGGCCTGGCTCACAGCCTCCCCTGCATTAGTGGCCTGTCCTCTTCCACTCTGGGGAAATGCCAGACATTGGAGGGCTCTCTTCCAGGCACACTGCCTGGTGCTGCGATGCCAGCAGAGGTCACGAGCTGAGCAGGGTCAGGGCCTGCCTAGACTGGGGGCTTTATGAGAAAACCAAGGGTTCTGTCACTTGTGGGGGTATGCTCCCTTCTAGCCCAGGGCTCAGCCAATAGCCCAGCACCGTGCTAGGGGCCACCGTGCCACTGGAAGGATGTCCAGCTGAGGGGCTGAGCTCTTGTGGTCTAATCCCCTAGAATACCTCTAGCATTAGCCGGCGAACCAGGAAGCCCTTTGAGAGGCTTTGACTGCACTGCTACACCCAGGAGCAAACAGGGCACCACTGGGCACTCCGCAGATGTGTGCGGGAACATTTGCTTGGTAGCCAAGAGCTCAGCATTGAGCAAAGGGGTATGGGAAGGGAAATGGATTCCCGCTGGGAATGCAACAGACCCCACTCATCTGTCCTATCCATTTCCCCCAGATCCCTTCCCCAACAGCACGGGGCAGCAGCCACTCCCCACAGCCAGCGTCGGACTCTGCCCAGCTCCTGGGGGTGAAGCCAGAGCTCCCCAGCACTTTGCAGCCATCAAAGCCTGGCAATGAACACGTGGCGCGGGGATCATCACCACTGGCAGCAAGGGCAACAGTAGCACAGGGAGGGGGAAGGACCTGAGGCCACCCAGTTAGTCAGTGGCAGTGCTGGGAACAGAGCTCTGTTTGAGATGAGGCGGAGGGGAAAAGGGGCTGCGGGCACATGCCCTGGGCAAGTGGGAGGGTATGCCCAGGGCTTGCCCAATAGCAGCCGTTCTGCAGAAGAAGGCTGAGCCAGCCCTGTCCCTTCCTTCAGCTCCCCAGGAAGTGACACATGCCCGGCCCGGTACCTTTTGTGATAAATGCACAGGCAGGGCAGCCTGGCTATCGTGTCCCCCTGTAGAAGTTCCTCCAGGCAGATCACGCACTCGCCCGCGTCTTTAGTCAGCACGTCATCTAAAAGGGGCCGAAAGAGGAGAAATGAGGAGGGAGGCAGACAGCATGCTGGGCAACTGCCATCCCCAGCGAGCAGCTCCTGCGGGCTGTGCACCAGGCCCCCGCGCCACCCTGCAACTCTGCCTGCTCACCCCCCATGCTGATCACTACAGGGATGGGGGGCTCCGGGCGCTATGGCCCCACGAAGGCTGCTGCATGGGGTGGGTGGGGAAACAGATGCAGGATGCACACAGCTCGCATCGGTCATATCTCCATGCAGGATGGATGTGAACAGCTCCCTCCCAGTAAAGTGACTGGGCCCCCCAAACTGGAGCTGGCCCGATGGCCAGGCTGGCTGCAGGGCCAGGAGCCTTTCCCTTTCCCCACAACCTGTCCTATTCCCCTCTGGACTGGCCCAGCAGCTCCTGGGCCCCTTGCACAGACAGGTGGCGATCCATGTCCCCACAGAATGCTACATGGTCCCGATCACTGGGGGCACCAGGGGAGTCCTGCACCCCTGGAGGTGCTTACTGAGTAACTGTCTTTTTACTGCCCTGTGCAGATACAAAGAAAACCTCAAAGCACCCTTGCGAGCCAATAAACCATTGTCCCTGGGTCACCAGAGGGGAAACTGAGGCACAGAGTGCCCTGGCCAAGACCACACAGGACAAAGGTAGATAAACAGACTCCCCAGCTCCCAGCCCATCCTTCCTACCCGCACAGTGCATTAGACACAGCCACCCGCAACACGAAGGCTCCTCAGCAAGCTTTAGCAGCCATGCCAGAGCTGGGCCCAGCAGGAAACTGAGGTCACCAGCCGCTCCTTCACCCCCAACTGCCTGCCCTGCTGCCCAAGGGCCCTTCTATTTGGCAGGCCAGCGGCTGATCCAGGCTGCACCTGGTCTCTGAAGCAAATCCAGCAGCGGGCAGGGAGCCTTGCCTTGTGCCACCTGGACACACGCCAGGCAGGGAAGCGGGTCTATTGCCATCGCAGGGCCCTGGCTAGCTCTGAGAAATGAGCACCTCCTGCCCCCGAAGGGTTGCTTTCTCCAGTGGCTTGGCGCAGCAGCAAGAACACGTGGTGCTAAATGGTTCTGGGAGGAGAGCCCTGGGGGGTGAGGAGGCCCCCAGCGTTTGGGCACATGAAGGCAAAGCTGTTGTCCCTGAGACTGTGCCGGCAGCTCCTAGGGCCTGGCAGGAAGAACACAGGATTTCTGCGCTCTGCCTCCCGGCACAGACAAAAGGTGCCCAGCGATGGCACACCAGCTGCTCTGTGCTCAATTCCCCAGCCCATCTGGTCATGAGGCAGGAATCGACTGCCAGCTAGCCACAGTGCCTGCCCTACAGCCAGGAAAACGCCAGCGAATGAGGCAGAAGCACCCCCAGAGAGCACCCACACACTGCCCACTTCCAAACCTGCGCTGCTTTTTCCATGCCTGCACATCAGCTGGGCCCGCCGTGCGGGCTCTGCCCATTAGAACTGGGTCTCCGAGTCATTCAGGAGATGAGCTTAGGAATCGCAGACTAGTTGGCAACTCGGGCCATGGCTCAGTCCCATGCAAAGGGCCAGTTTTTCCCTTGTGGGAGGCGTGGTCTGGAACAACAGGGGGCTGGCGGAGCTGTGTGGGGAGCCCCAGCATGGCAAAGGCTGCTCAAGCAGTGCACTGCTTTTTATGCCAGCGCTATCAGCTCCACACTTTCACAAGGGCCAAAACCAGCCTCTGAATTCACGCGCTCCATGAGCCAGCAGAGACATCACCGTGTCCTTGCGGGGAGTGGCCGGGGTTGGCGGAGACCATGCAGATTGAGTTGTTAGCAAGCTCGGAGCAAGCCGGCTGCCCCCTCTCCTGAGACTGCAGTCTCCTTGCTGTCCCCCTGTCCTGCCTCCCAGAGTGTGGACAGACAGACTGCTGAGACCCATGGCCATGGGGTTCCATGGCTCTGACACAAGGAGCCCCCGGGCATGGACTGAAGGCACCAGCTACGAGTGCAGGGCACAGACCTGCCAGCCTGGGCTGGGGCTTTGCAGAGCCAACCCAGCCCCGGCTTCAGGAAGCCAGAGCCAGCCCTACCCCACAGCACACCACGCCCCTGCACAGGGGTTTCTGGTGATACAGCGGGGGGGGTAGGGGAAGCACAGGGACTGGTGCTGGAGCAAGGACTGCAGGGGCTCCCAGTGCCTCCCTTCCCAGCCACCCCAGCAGGAAGCACACGAAAATGCTACCTCCACTTGGGCACGGGGGTGATGTTGGCTGGGCTGGGGAGGGAGCTCAGAGCTGTGCCACTTCAGCAGGAGGTGCTGCAAAGAGCAGGGCAGATGAACACCCTGCTCCAGCCCCGGCTCTCGGAGAGCAACACTGCCGGGAATAGAGGCAGAAGCGCTGGCTGCTAGAACAGGTCTGGCAGACACGGGCAGGGGACATGCTTGCTTGGTTGATTCCCAGAGCCCCATGAGGGGAGGGGGCTGCTCCAGGGGAGTGGCAGGGTGATGTGCCAGAGCAGGGAGCTGCCCAGCAACAATGAAAGCGCGCTCTCTAATCCGTCACACTGGGAGGAGGGGGACCCTGCCTGCGATGCAGAGACAGTCTCCTCCCCCTGACCTGATTTCCAGCTCCCAGGGACCCAGCCCCGGCTCACAGCGTGCCAGACTCCCCCACGTGACAGGGAAGGTGCGGTGCCAGCACAGTCCTGACACAGATAGCTGGACCAGATTGCACGGCACTGGCGGGAGGGTGCGGAGGGGAAGGTGGCGCCTGACTACAGCCTCGTGCTCGCCTGGCATTTCACCCCAGTCCTAGCAGGGGGCTAACCAGAGCACAGCCTGCCCAGCTGTGGCCCACTCGATCACCGAGAGGGGGCAAGGCTGCTCCTATTTCCCATGGCAGGATCTCTCCCCCAGAGCTGGGAGGCGGCACCAGCAACGAGAGCGCAGGGCTGGCACCAAAGCAGCCCCATGCTCGTACCTGCCAGCTGCCCTGAGACGCACCTGGCCGCGCTGCTGCCCCGGAGATCCCTGGCACTGCTACCCCGCTAAGATTAGGAACACTCCCAGTGCCTGCACAGCGACTGCTCTACTCAGAGCACTGGGCAGCTAGCACCAGGGCCAAGCTTCCCAATCCCGGCTGATGGGTGAGTGCCACCCCCCAGCACAGAGAGTGCAGCCCCATGCCATTCTGCCATGCAGGGCTCTGACCTGGGCTGTGCAGAGGCCTTAGATGCAGATCAGGGCCCTGGCCCTGCCTGAGGAGCTGAGCCACCACAGAGCTGTGATGCCCTTGCCAGCATGGCTCCTGCTGCAGTGCCCATGGACCCTGGCGAGGTGCCCAAAGCTATACTGCCCATGCCTGAGGCAGGATTAGAACTCAGGACACCCTGGTTCTCAGCCCCGGGCGCAAGCCTCCTGTCACCTCTGGCCCTCATGTCTAACCCCCAACCCCGCTCCTCTCGAGCGCACCCTTGCCCTGACACCCACTGCCCAGCTCCTCTCCTCACGCTCTAGCTGCCAGGAGCCCATCTCTAGCCACGGGGGGTCACCACAACAGCAGGGCAGGCCTTGGCCTGGGCCCTGCTCATGAATCCGCCCCCAGCCTGCCAGTAACAGCTCACAGGCCAGAGCCACTGCCAAGCCAGGCCACTGGTACCATGGGAGTGACCCCAGAGGAGATCACACTGACCTCTGCAGGCCGCAGCACTGTTTGTTCAGTGACCGTGGGCTGGCTGGTTCCCCACCCCACACACTGTTCAGCTCCCTCCTGCCCCAGTGACAGCTCACCCCCGAACCTCCCACAGCTCCCAGGCCAGCCCGCCATGGCTAGCAGGCCTAGCAACTTCCTATTGCCTTCCATGGCTCTGCCAGCGTGCCCAGCCTGGACAGCCATGCCAGAACCTGCATCCACCCCTTCCCGCTTTCACCGCGATATAACCTGCACAGCCGCTCCCTTCTCTGCCAAGCAACCCCGCCCAGGCGCTGGCTACAGCTGGGCAGGTGCGGAGCCGCGGCTGCCCCTGGCCATACCCCAAGTACGGACCACAGACAAGCAATGCTCCGTAGTGCACCCAGCTGTGCCAACCCCCCATTTCCCTGGGCAGGGGGTTCTTGCTGCCCCTCAGCTCAGGAATAGGCTGGACAGAGTCCAGGTACAATGGGGCCCTGCTCCTGCTGTACCAGAGCATGGGCTGGCACCACTGCCCCAGACTCCACCTGGCCTCTGTGCTCAGGACTACAGCCGCAGGGCAGTCAAACTGACAGGGTTCACCGGCCTGAAAATGAAACAGATGCACAGGCCCAATGCCCAGAGCTAGGGCCCCAGGCTGCCCACCTTGCGGGGGGAGCGAAGCAAAAAACCCCTGCGTTTAACTCAGTGTTGTGTGCCAAGTACCAGTGTAACTGCACTTTGCATCACCTCCTGCCCTTACCGGTTGGGCTGGTGCCAGTTGGCAAATCCCTGGCGTTCCTGGGGTGGGGGGGGTTTACCTCCTCGTTCGCACAGCAGCAGTGCCAGTCGTGGAAGCCAGCAGTTTATGCGAGAGACTCGGGATGCTGGCAAGTCCCTAGTGGGGTCCCTGCGCTGGGCTCTGGGGGCCTCTGATTTAACGGGAATGGTTATAAATTCCAAGACCATTTCCCTGCTCGGCTGCAGAGCCAGGTCCCAGTCAGGCTCTGAACTGTGGGGCAGGGAGCTGTGCGAGACAGCTCAGTGTAAGCACCACAGAAAGGGAGGGTTGGCCAAGGGTCATTAAAGGCAGGCCCTGCTCTCCCGGCCAGCCCCCCTTACCCGTGTCTAGCAGGTGTGGGTCCTGGGGACAGGGCCTGGAAAACACCAGGCCTACTTGTACTGCAGCACGGGTGCAAGCCAACAACCACACTTGGCCTCCAGGGCTTTAGGAGCCATGCTGAGTCCAGGCTGGAGGGGCCCTACCCACCCTCTGCTAGGACCCATAGAAGCACGTTTCGGGGTGTCTGGGCAGCAGGGAGACAGCCTGGTTAGTTTGCTTCCATGGTAGAGTGGGGGCTGGCTGCAGCCTCGTCCCAGGTGGAAATGGGTGTGTTCTGGTGCAGAGGCTCTGCTGCCAGTCACCCCACTCCTGCTCAGCCAGCCGAGTGCGCTCACAGCTGTTAACAGTCTGGACGAGGCTCCGCCCAGCCCAAGACCTGGGCACATCCTGCCAGGCACTGCAGGCTTCTGCGAAATTCCTGAATGAGCCTTGGGAAGCGTGGAGTGCAGCTGGGCCCCTCCACACGCTGGCTGCCCTGTGAGCTTTATGCAAGGGGCTGCTCGCTCCAGGTCTGGTTGCAGCTGGGGCCAGTTTCTGCTAGGATTTCACAGCTGTGCGGTGTGCCCAGAGGAAGGTTTCCCATACCCAAGCAGGTTGTCTGGTAGCCACTGTGCCCTGTAGGGGCGAGGATACACGGGCACATCCAAGTGGAAGAGGACCTCGCTGAAGAGTTAGAACAGGGGTAGGCAACCTGTGGCACGCAGGCTGATTTTCAGTGGCACTCACACTGCCCAGGTCCTGGCCACCAGTCTGGGGGGCTCTGCATTTTAGTTTAATTTTAAATGAAACTTCTTAAATATTTTAAAAACCTTATTTACTTTACATATAACAATAGTTTAGTTATATATTATAGACATATAGCAAGAGGCCTTCTAAAAACGTTAAAATGTATTACGGGCATGCGAAACCTTAAATTAGAATGAATAAATGAGGGTTTGGCACACCACTTCTGAAAGGTTGCCAACCCCGGGGTTAGAATATCGATGCCCAGGTAAATAGGCAAGTTGATTGCAATGGCTCCTCTGGGAAACAGTGCCCATAGAATGCCCTCCAACTCCTAGCGTGCCACACAACCTCACCCAGCATGGCACTGCGTCCGCCTCTGGGGTGGAACACAGCCTAGCAGTGCACAGCCATATCAGTTCATTCCTGGACAGGAAGTGAGGACTACCAAATTTAACTGAAACTGCAGAGGGCTTCCAGCTGGAGTGTGGCCAAGGTAACTGGGCAATGCCGATTGGAAAGGCGGCACCTCCTGCAGCGCCGAGCCCCTAAAAACATGCTCTGGCGCTGGGTCACTCAACTCCCGCTCCCTGCTTGTTCACCAACGCCACTTCCCTGGAGGTCTCCTGGCGAGTACAGAACAGGATTGACACTTGTGAGAGCCCCCGAAATCCCAGCCCAGGGCTGCAGCCACTCCTCCAGCACCCACCACATTGTAAACTGCTTCAACACAGTTACGGTGGCAGCTGAACAAACCCAACGGTGCTGCAGTGAGCAACCCCCCAAGGAGAGGAGTTCAATTACACATTAACTGTATGTGGGCTACACCGCACCAGCAAGCTACAGGAGCGGAAAGATCATAGCTGAGAAGCAGGCAAATTACTCGGGCATAGGGAGTATGGCCAGATCCATTCCCCCAGTCCCCTTACCACCTTGGTTTCCAGGCAGCTCATTCGACACCATTCTGTGCACTCCAGCAATCTCTGCACTACATTATTTTGCCTTGAGTCCCCCACCATGGCTGTCAGCAGGGTGGAGAGATTTAAATCAAAGCAATTAAAAATCACAAATTTTAATCATGATTTAAAGCAGCAAGCAGGAAACCTGGGCTTAAATAATTAATTTTAATTATGTTTTAAATTTGTACTTTTAAATGATTTTTCCAAGGAAAGGTTGAGTCTCATTCACTGGTGACCACTGAAACGTGGATCTGCAGCCAGATATGTGCTTTACACTGATTTTGAGGTTCCTTTTTGCTAACCCAGAGGGTAGCACTAGCTCTGTACACATTTAACTACTCGTGGGGGAATTCTGTGCGATTGCATGCATGCATAATTAATGAGCCTTTCATATTTTTATTTTTTTGTGCAGAAAAAAAGGTTGTCAAAATGTTGCTGCAGTTCTGCTTTTTGCCCACCAGACGGCGCTGTAGCAAGAGAACACAGCAGCAGCTCCCAGCCAGCTAGGGAAGAGAAAGAGCCTGCCTTCTTCACAGAGCCTGTCACACCAGGTCAGGAGACATGAGCTATGGGGAGACAGTGTGGGGCTGCTGGGGGATTCAACCAGCTGCTAGTGGGCTGAATGGGAGTGGAGGCACAGGGCCACAAGAGGGAGGGAGGTGCAGGGCCATATGGTGATGGGGCGGGGTGCAGAGCTACATAGGAAAAAGGGGAATGGGTGGGTGGGGGCACAGAGACATATGGGGACAGGGGAAAGGGTACAGAGCCACATAGGGACAGGGGCAGATGTGTCTGACTGAAAGGGTGAGGCTAGGGGTCAGCCAGGGTCTACATGAGGGAAGCTCCCCAACAATCCCTCCCTGTCCCCCCTCAAAAAACCTGTTCCATACTTTTCCCACCCATACACAACAACGCTCCAAGTTCACAACCAGGCTCCTTCCCAGCTCCTTCCCTCTCCCTCAGCTCCTCCATTACCCCCGACACCCCCAAGCCTTTGCACTGCTTCTGAGGGGTGCAGGAAATACAGTTCGGTATTGTAGTTTAAATTAATTGTTAATCAGAGTTCTGTATTAGTATGCCTAGTACGGAATCTATTTGTCAAAAAAACATTTCCCAAATGTTTTTTTGTTGTCTGTATTGTTATAGACATACTTGCTGACAGGGATTTTGAAATAAATGACCAAAAATAATTGAAACTAGTGAGATTATATTGTGCTATTCTGACAAAATACGCAGAATTTTGCAGAAATTTAAAATACTGCGCACAGAATTTTTAGGCACAGAATTCCCCCAGGAGTAATGACATTCATTTAAGCAACTTACATAACTTATCCTAAAATTTATTCCAATTCTTAATTTTTACATTTATTGTGTTAGAAAATGCTGGATTATGTGTTCCTTATTCACTAGATTAATTTTTTAATTTGTGATCTGGATAGAAATTCAAAGTTAAAAATGCACAAAACCAGCATTAAGGTTCTGGTGTTGTTTTATTAAAAACTAACTATGGCTACCTTAAAAATGCTGGCTACATAAGAAGAAAGATTTATTGGAAAGTTTATCAAAATATGTCTTGCATTTAAAACTGACTGATCTACAAACAAAGGCAGGATAATCTGTAGTTAAGGAATTGTACTGATTGTTTCTGGTCACCAGGTCCTTCAAGATTTTAGAACTAGCAGAACTCATCCTCTCATACTTAGGTTTTTTTCCTGGATTGGAAGAAGAAAAACAAGCCTTCCTGCTTTTTCAACTGCCAACTGGTTTCTTCATTTTGAATGAACTGGCCCTTGAACTGACCAGGTCGAATAAAGTGAAATGAGGAACATATTCCTGCTGCACTTGCAGAAGAGGCTATTGCTGTCAAAAGCTGGTTTAGCACTTCAACAAACTCTGGTTCCAGGTGCTTCGCTGATGATTTCCAGCAGGTCAGGGGGGTGACTTGTTTTAAAACTTGGCAGCAACCACGTACCGCTTAATATTATTTATTGTTTTTAATTTAAATGACAATAGATATAACACATTTAGGCCTTGATGTAGGTTGTCAATTTCAAATTTAATTTGAAATAGGTTTAAATTAAAAAAGTTCAATTTTGATAAAACAATGGGATTTTTATCCTCCTGGGCTGGCAGCAGTGGGAGGGGCCAGTGCAGACAGCTCCAGATGGTGGCTAGAAGTTTACCTATCCCTTCCCCCACACACAACGGTGGTGATTAAAGCACCCAGCCCCTTGCTCACACCCAAGTTCTCCACCTGGGAGCTCTGCTCCAGGGCCTCTTCACTGGCTCCCCTCTCTGTGCCCATGCTCCGGCTTAGAACCATGCCCACTTCAGCTGAGCCAGCTGGCCCCCAGGAGGCAGCCCCTTCAAAAAACCTGCTGCCATGGAGTCGGTCCAGCTCATCACAGGATATGGCGGGGCCGGAATCCCTACCTGCTGCTGTCGCGAGAACAGACTGGGGAGCCCGCCACGCTGGGGAGAGACTGTGCTGAGCGGGAGCTGCTGTTAACCGACTCCCTGCCTCTGCAGCAGGTCCTGATCTCGCATGGATAAATGCTACACTGGCAGGTGAGGGTGCTCTCACACCAGCCTCCGGAAGCATGCAGGCTGCACTGCTGGGTCACCCGTCTCTACTCACACCTGCCAGGGCCCTGCTTGCCTGCAAAGTCCACCACCCAGGCCAGACTCAGGGCCCTACTGAGTGTCAGCCACATGTCTCGCCCTCACCAGCAGCATAACTTCACCAAGGGACAGGAGCCCTGCTATTGTCACTGTACAGCGAGGAGGAGTGCCCAGTGCATGGGCATGCAGACCATGGCAGAGCAGGGCAGGAATGGACGTGCACATATATACACCTTGGAGCGTCCCCCCTCATGCCCACGATGGTACGCAGACACTGGAACAGAACCAGGTCTGAATCTCAGCTCACTAGGCCGCGGGGGAGCAGCACAAGCCAAGCAGCAGAGTACGTACCCGCACCTCCTGCAAAGGGGCACGCGCCGGAGAGCCTATTGCTTGGCTGGACAGAACAAGCTGGGCCTCAAGGCACCATGAAGAAGGGGAAAGCCCCAGGGCCTGCATGGCAGGCAGACCTGGAAGGGCTGGGCATGCATGGAGGCAGCACACAGGGTAAGGCCGTTGGCAGAGCCCAGGACGCCAGCAGTTGAGATAAAGAAAGAAAGTGACTGAGGTCAGCGTGAGGGAGAGGACACCCAGCTGCTCTGGCAGTGTCAAAACCCCAGCGCCCTAAGCAGACTGCCAGCAGGGTGAAGGGCAGGGACATGCTGAAACCAGAGCTCCTGTCTCAGGTCGGGAGCCAAGTGGAATGCAGGAGCTGTGTGGGATCCAGAAGTGGGAGTAGCAAAGGATAGCATGGCAGCCAGGGCACCGACCGACCTCAGGAGACCACCACCAGATCATAGCCTCGCCCCGTCCCCACCCATGGACTGACACAGCTCCTAATACTCAACGCCGCACCCAGCACCCCCGCCCCAGGTGAGAGGCCAAAGGGGCAGCTGGAAGGAAACGGGGGGCTGGAGGACTAACAGCAGGAGGCGGCAGAGCCTGGACAGAGCTGCTCCCAGCTCCTCATTTGTACAGTGACTTACTCTACGCCTTGTGTCACAGATGGGCTAGAGGAAGCAGCACATCAGACTATCGGAGGGACATGAACATTAAACACATTTCAATCGGTCCCTCAACCCATCTGCCGAGCCCCAAGCACAGCACCCTGCGGCTCCCTGGCTAGCTGACATCAAACACATAGCCCAGCGTGGGGAGCACAGAACAGCCCAGGGGCTCCAAAATCACAGGGCAAACACACCCCCATGAACATGGTCTCGGCAGGGGAGCAAAGGAGGATACGGGGGCTACAGGGTAACAGCCTGAAGCTGTGACGTCTGCGTGACTGAGCTGGGAGCTGAAACAGTTTTTGCACTGAAAAAGCATCAGCTTCTCAGCTCGCCTTGACCACGTATTAACATCATTCCCCCACTGCCCAATCTCCAGAGAGAGATGGCTTGGAGGCCGATCGCCCCAGAGACTGCAGCACAGATGCTGCGCTGTGTCCGTCTGCAGCACCCCGTCTGCAGGGTTCTCCCCTTTATCACACCGCGCCCAGCTCCTCCATGCTCCAGACTTCGCTCCACCTGCCATAACTGCTCACTGCCCCTGTTCACCTGCTGCATTGGAGAATCTGCGCAGGCACCTCTCAATCTACGTTCAGTGCACTCTGCCCACCCCGATCCGGGGGCAGGGCTGTCCTTTGGTCCCAGGCCCACTAGTCTTCTTGTGCCTGCCATTCGCGCAGACGCCAAGAGCACATGACTAACCCCCCCAGACACAGCCGGTGTGCTCCCTACGGGCTGGGATGAGGGGACGCTAGCGGGGAGATAGGGGCTCCATGTGGACTGAAGGACCAGCAGCACGAAGGAGAAGGGGTCCCCATGCAGGGCTTCTCAGAGCTGCCAGGCCAAGGGCACGTGCATGAGGCACCTGGAGAGGGGGGTTGGGGTGGGAGAACTATCCTTTGAGTACAACCTACAGGACCATGGAACGAGATGGGGGAGCCCCCATCCAGGGGGCAGGCTAAGCTGCATGAACACTTCCTGTGGCACAGCTGCCCACTCAGGGACTGAGGGGATGGGCCCTTCCCAATACCAGACAAGCAGGAATTGCTCTGGCCCATGGGACAGAATCAGGGGCTTGGGCCAAGTCCTTAGCGCTCACAGCCTGGGAGCTGGCCAGGCCCAGACTGCCCTCATCGGCACTGCACAGACCAAACCCACATGCCACCCACATGGCATGGCACCAGGCCCTCCTGCAGGTGGGAAGCGGGTTACCTGGACCACCAGATCCTACCACCAGCCACAGGGCATCTCGGCTGGGTAATCAAGTTAGGCAAATCAGTTCCAAGCACCAGTGTTCAATTCTTCACTGGTCAAGTCACTGGGAGAAACGAAGTGACCCCAGAGTGCCCTGTGGGCACCCACACCCTACAAATGCTCTGGGAGAAAAGCACTTGGCCTGCCCTCCCCAGACACTACACTTCGGGGTTTCTGCTCCCAGCACAGCCACATCTAGGGCTGCCCTTGTCTTCCCCCCCAACACTCCTCCACCCCACTCCCACCTGGCAAGGCAAAGCTCTGCACAGTGCAAGCCAATAGGGTTGATCCTCAGCCCCCAGCCCCACACGTGTGACCCAGCTGGCTGCCTCCCCCCACACCCCACTGGGGCAGTTTTGGGAAGAGCCAAGTGGGGCTGGATGGGGGCTATGTGGGGAAGGGTGTAATAACCCCCAAAGGGGGTGGAGAGAAGAGGCCTGGGCACACAGGATTGACAGCCAGTTGGCCACCCCCAGCTGAAAAACTCAAGTGCGACGGGAAGTCCCAGACCTGGAAGCAAAGTGGGGGGAAGTCAGGCCCATGGGGCCAAGGGCATGGCCGAGACAGGGGCAGCTCCTGTATCCAGCGGGTGGGGCTAACTCAGAACCCAGGAGAGTGTTCGTCTGGGCATGCTCCCCCATAGCAAGGCAACTCAAACTGACCCCTCCAAGCCCAACAGCTGAGCCCTCTCACCCCACACCAGCGAGGTGAGCCAGCGGTCTCTCCTTAGAGATGCAGCACGTCTCACTACAATGAGGCTTTTCTTCGTGGCCTGGGCTGAGCAGCCTAGCAAACCCTCTGGCGTTTACTGGCCCTCCCTCAGGCTCGCGAGCCAGCTGCTGTGCACAAAGGGAGCCCTTACCGTTGTAGGAGAGGCGGGGCTTGCTCAGACACATGATAAAGTGCATTTCCATCTCGTCGGAAGCCACAGATTTGGAGCAAATGGGGCACTTGAAACCTGGAAAGAAGCAGAGGGAACCGCGATTAGACAACCTGCACCCCAACCCCACACATGGAGCCGGGCCGCAGGCTTGCTGCTGCCAGACAGCGGGCCCTGGCATACAGTAACCAGCCTGTTCCGAGCAGACAGCCAACACTGCCCAGGTGTTAGCAAAGGCTCTTGCCAGGAGCGAAGACACCCCTTGCTCAGTACCTAGAACTCTGCTAGCACCCTGTGCCCGGCCCGCCACTGCTCCCGGCATGACCCACAGGCCAGAACCCGCCTGCCAGCTGCCAGACACAGGAAATGCAAATGTATTCTGTGAGCAGTGGCGGTGCTGCCATGTGAACGCAAGCAGAACAGAGGCAGAGACCCCGTCTGGAGCATGACCACCATAGAACGCTAACTATTGGCCAGCTCACCACCCTAGTGAGCACTGCCCACAGCTTTCTCCAGCGTAGGTTTAGACACTACAAGTAATGGAGCTCCCACCTCTCCCAGTAGGCCTGAGTCAGAAAGAGCCACTGCTGGAAGCTCAGATTCCCCCCTCCTGGCAGCCACAGTGTTCGTTCCCCTCCCTTCTGGAGCATTTGTATTGCCACTGCTAGCACACAGCACATCTGTGCGGACACGCAGAGGATCCACACTGAGGAGCTTACACACTAACCCAGCTCACATAACGAACGGGCGCAAAGCCTCGGGGGGGAGGGATGGGGGGGGACACCAGCAGCATAACATGGCTGCTCGGCTAGGGCACAGCTGGTGCTCTTGCCCTTTTTCAGACCAACAGACAGGTAAGCTGAGTTACGAGGGAACTCGAATGAAGAGTGGTGCAGGCTGGGCTCAGGGTAGACAGGGCTTTCTAGATGCAGGGTGGCACGGGTCAATTGGAGCATCAAGGCTAATGCTGGGGAAGGCAATGCAAAGAGACAGAAAGTGAGCTCTGTGTTTGCATGTCCGCCAGCAGGGGTATAGCCCCTGCACCGTCTGGGTCACCTCCATGCCAGGCAACACTCAGGAGGCCTGGACTATGCGAGCAAGTGGCACTGACTGAATAAGTGAAGTCAGTAACAGCTGCGCAACGTGCTGTGGGGACGTGGTTCCTCGTCAGCGGGCAAAGGAAGCGGGCTGCACCAATTTCCAGTTGGTTTCTAAACCAATCTAGTAAAACCAGAGAAATTTTCTTATGTAGATGGGGCCCAATTCACTCAGTCTTTCCTCCTACGCCAATCCCTCTACCCCCGTCAGCCCTGCTGCTGTTCCCTAGCCATTCTGCAGTCTGTTAACCTGCCCCAGCATTCCAGGGGTAGTTCCCCCAGAGCCACGTGGAAAGGGACAGCTCTCTGGTCCATGGCACCACTAGGGTTGCCAACGCTCCAGGGCTGTCCTGGAGTCTCCAGGAATTAAGAGAGTATATAATGTGATGGAACCTCCAGGAATACATCCCACAAAACTGGCACCCCTAGATGTGACACCTCTGTGCTCTGCACCCAAAGTTGTGTTTGCTGCTACATCTCATAGCAGATGACTCTCCACTTACCCCCTCAGCTCTCTCTTGCAGCTGTCTCCCTGGCCTTGCCCTTCCCCTGGAATCTCCATCACGGCCCTCCCCACCAGATGCAGGAGCTTACCATTTCAGCTGCCACTAATTGCCCATGTTTCTAATCTCTCTAGATCCCTTTGTCTTATTTCTCTGTTAGCAATTCAGACCAATTTGGTACCATCTGGGAATTTCATTAACACGCTGTTTTCTCCTTCCAAGTAATGAAGAAATATTTACTAAGAGGGGATCTAACCCAGACCCTTGCAGTGCTCCATTAGATACCCATCATTACCCCTTGTTTACAGCCTTTCAGACAGAAGTCAACCTATGGGACTGTGTTCCTAGCAGCTGCTTTGAACTTGTGAGCAATAGTTCAGGGAGGAATAGCTCAGTGGTTTGAGCATTGACCTGCTAAACCCAGGGTTGCGAGTTCAATCCTTGAGGGGGCCACTTAGGGATCTGGGGCAAAATCAGTACTTGGTCCTGCTAGTGAAGGCAGGGGGCTGGACTCAATGACCTTCCAGGGTCCCTTCCAGTTCTAGGAGATCGGTATATCTCCATATATTAAACATTAAAATCAGGCGACAGTTGCAAAGGCTTCACTACAGTCCATGCGATTACATTCCACCTAGTGTGCTCCCTGCATGTGCCAGGACAGAGCCAGAGAGAGCAGGTAGGGTCCGTGCTGTGAACTGCCCCAGGTTCTGAAGATTTAATCATGTTCTCTCTCCAGAGTTATCCATTCCACTCGCTCACTAGGGACAGGAGTTAGACTGGCCGGGCCTGGACCGCCCCTCTTCCCCTCAGAAGAGGCCTGTCTAGGGCTTTCCTAAAAACACCCCCGTTTCCAATGATTTTTCTAAAGCAATCATCACTTGGACAAATGTGTTTGTCAATTCTTTCAATTCCTCCAGCTCTGGCCCAGCTGAGCCGGATGCATGCATACAGGTAACCCCCCCTCTCTAAATTATCTCAACTTTATTTTCCTCAGGCAGATTTACACACACCCACTCTCCTCAGGTCCCTCACACTCCTCAGGTCTCTCGTCAGTTATCACCCACTCTTCTCAGGTCCCTTGTCAGTGATCAGTGGGCCGATATCCCCTCTAGTCCTTCCTCTCCTGCTCTCCAACAGCTGCTCTTCATCCCTTTGACCCCCTTTCACTAGCGTTAGTGCATTTGGCTTGCTTGCAGCCTGTACCTTTGTCCTGCAAGCTTCGAACTAACAGCCCTGTGTGGCTGCTTACCTCACCCATTGCCAGGATAGCGAGACTTCTGCCTTCAGACCTCTAAGCTGCCCGTCATGGAGACACTGCCAGCTTCTCCTGGAGCAGAAACCTAGCCTGCTGGGCTTTTGGGCTTCTTTCCTAGGCTGGTGGGATGTCAGACCTCCTCCCACTGCACCTCACACACAAGATCCCTGAATTCCTCAAACACACTTCCCAGGATCCAATACCCCACATCCCAAGAGTCCTTCTATAACTACAGAACTCAGGTGCTTGGGAGACGCCAATGACATTTCCCTACCTCCCTCATAACCACAGTCTATTCCTTCCTGGGGGTAAGAAGCAGATCAAGGACCAAGGCTCCTTGCTTTGGATCATAAAGCTGCCCCCTCTCCTTCATTTAGGAACCTCCGCGGATTATGCCAGTTTGGATGCATGCTGTCCAAAGCTCACCCCCAACAAGCAGAGAATGCAACATGGCCTCAAATATCTCCTGGCTTTCCTAGCCATGGCTCAGGAAGAGATCTTGACTTTGGATTCCTGGATACGGACCCAAAGGAAGGGAACTAAGGCGTAAAATGTTTACCCGGAGAGTAATTAGCCACTGGAACAATTTACCAAGGGTTGAGGTGGATTCGCCATCAGTGGCGATGTTTAAAATCAAGACTGGTTGTTTCTGGAAGATCTGCTCTAGGAATTACGATAGGGCAGGTCTCTGGCCTGTGCTGTGCAGGTGGTCAGACTGCATGATCACCACGGTCCCTCCTGGCCACGGGATCAACTAATTTCACCACTGCCCTCTTTAGTGACAAACTGTAGCACGCTCCCAAGGGCCATACTTCCGACATACAATTCACCCTCCCCTCCCATCCCCCCACCTTCCTGATCTCTCCATGTCCAGACTGAAGCCATCTCCACAGGTATTCCGGCTAGGAGAATTTCTCTCCCAGTAAGTGGCATCAACCATTGTTTAATAACTCTGGCATTCCCATGCTCTTTGCGTTTGGGTGCACACAGATTAGCCTAGTGCCACAGCAGCTTCCTCTTCTGCGTCATGTATATGCTGGAAGCTCCAGCTGGGTTACTCCCAGAGAGTTAAGCAGAAGTTCCCCTCCCATCCTGCTCCAGCCTGGCGTACGGCACACGAGCTAGATGCACTCTGAACACAGGTGGTTGGTGACCAATGCTGCTTAAGAGGAGACTGAACCCTAACAGGTATCTCCCAGGAAAGCTCTTCTAAAGGGATGGCTTTAGCATGGACAATGGGTTCAGCTGCACCCACAGGAATCATGAAACCATGGGGGCAAAACAAAGCACACACTTCTCCCGCTGGGTGGTGGAGCAAGCCCGCCTCCCACTCACCCCACAGCAGTGGCTCCTGTCCCTGTCCCTGCCCCCAGCTCCCCATGCCGGCCGTTGCAACCTGGCACAAAGCCATAGACACGCTCGTTCAAATTTAACCCAAATGGCCCTGTCATGGTAGAAAGGCAGTTGGGCCAAACCTGAGTGGCGCTGCCGCTCTGTGCACCAGGCTGCAATGCCAAGAGCAGGGAACCAGGCCCAGTCCCACAGGACAAGAGCACTTACCTGTGGGGTGAGTGGGGAGCAGACTCATTCTCCACCCTCCAGCTTTCCCCTTCACACCAGGCCAGGATTAGGATGCTGTGCTCTGCTGCGAGTGGTCCATGCCCCCTCAACAGTTTAGTCTAGTGCACCCACTGAATGAGGAGGGTGCGTTCACCCCTACTGTAGTACTCCATGGATGCAAGCCCCTCCTCTCCCCACAGATAAGTAGCCCATGGGCTGGTCTTCTGGCTTTGCTCACACTTGGTACCACATAGCTCTGAAGAGATCACCCGCATCCGCCCCAGTGCGGCTCCCTTCCCAGGTACCTAACACGATTCTTCAGTGCGCCATGTCTTCCTCCAGGGGCATCACTCCTCCTCACATGGACTGTAACTAGCTCGCTGAAGGACCTCTGGGCTCTTTAGTAGATGCTTTATCCTGCCACCTGGCCCAGGTTACTCTATTGGAGTCATCCAGCAGGATTACTGCACTGCCTTCCTTGCTGGTGGCTTCCTCTCAGTGCTCAGCTCCTGGTTCGGCTGCTCTTCTCGCTTGGGCGGGAAGGGCTTTCGTACGGGGCTCGCTGCTGGCTGAGCTTGGTTCCCACTGGACCTACTGAGTTCCTGAGGGGCCTAAGGGGAGGAGCCCAGGGCTCAAATGAGGTCAAGGGACAACTAATGAAAAGCAGGAACAGGAGTGAGGTCACAGGGTCAAAAGCAGGGAGCCAGAGGGGGACACTGAGCAGAGGCCCCCGGAGAGTGCCCACTGCTCCTCTGTGTCTAGGAGCCAGCGGACACAGTACAGAGGAACTCTGCCTGGACGCATGAGAGACGGGAGAAACAGAAATAGGCCCCAGAGTCACAGAGCACCTCTCCGTCCAGCATCCTCCTGGTATGGTGGATGGCCACAGCCAGGAGAAGGTTGACTAGGAGTTCTCGTGACTTGGTGGGGCTATGGATGGGGTGTGCATAGATCAGGAGGTGCGAAGAAAAGTGCAACCAGAACCCAAGGTTCCCACTGCAGTTGATGGGAAAACACCTGAAACATCAATGGAGCGGTGGTAGGTCAACACCGAGTGTTGCTGAACATCCCCCATGGTCTTCTCCTGCTGGGTCTCTTGGAGGGCAGTACTCCTCTCGCTGGGACCAAATTGCTCAACCATTTGCTGTTCCCCACGGCTGGTTTCCCCTCACAACTCATTCTTCCATTTTCCTTCCTATTTGCGGTTTCAAATTGCAGCATCTTCCCTCTGGGACCGGTCTTTGGGCCAGGATTCCTGTCCAACTGGCTACAGTATCTTCTCCATCCAGTTTGGCTTCTTAAAATTTAACTGCTGCCCAAGTCCTCTCTACCTTTTCCCCCAAAGCAGAGATTAGCTTGCATTTCACACATACCTACAGTTTGCCATTCATAATAGGAATGTTCGCTTGTCCCCCACTGGCCATGCCTTGGATCCTTTCCTAACAGCAGTTATTTCTCCCTTCAGAATGTCATCTTGCTGGTAGGAACCGGTGAATGCCAAGGCATCTGCTGCTGCCAGAATTCCTCCTTAGCAGCCTTCTGTTCATGCCAAGGCTCAGTTTCAGGATGGCTTCATTAGCAGCTCTCCAACCTGTTCCAGATTTAACCACCCCTCTTTTTCTTCACTATGCTGCACTTCATGCTCTCAGCACCTAGCCGCCAGGGATTCCAAGTCCCTTTTTTGCTGGCATTCCTGTTCCCATCTTACTTCCCACCAAGACATGGTTTGTACCCTGATACCAACGGGCAAACCCAGAGTGCTTCACCAACCTCTGCTGACACCTCGGTGGTTTTATCCCGTCTGTACATGGAGGTAATCTCTGTCAGCGAGCGAGAGTAAGTGACTTGCCCAAAGTCAACCAGTCTGCCACAGGACAGGGGTCCCGGGTTCCAACCGCCACCTAAATCTGCCTCAATTCAGCACCGGAATTTTACAGTGGGCACACAGACACGTTTCTAACATGTCCCCTGGACACAGTGTGACATAGGCATGTGGAATCTCAGAGAGCACTGGGAGGAGTTGCCGCCTAAGATGAAAAAGTTAACAGCTCTCTCCCTAGGGAATGGCTCTGGTCAACCCAAGCCCCAGGTGGCAGGCAAAGGGGGCCAACAGGCACATGAACTCTGCTCAAATGATCCAGCCCTGCCAAGGACACCACCTAGCTCTCAGTGCCTGTCTCTGCTAGCACCAGATGTAACAGAGCTCTCAGCCTGCTTGATCTGGTTCTGATTGCTGGAGCCCTGAACAATCCCCATGGGTCTGTGAGGGGGGGAGGGGAGGAAGGAAGCAACTCAACCCAATTTTAGAGAGCTTGTTTGTTTCCAAACACGTCAGCACAAGGTCAGGGCCAGCCAGGGCCCAGGCTTTAAACAAACACTGTGTTAGCTGGCCTGTTAACCTCAGAGCTCCCAGCAACGGGACTGGTCCCAGTAGGAACAAAGAAAGGAGAGAGCAGGCAATGAACAAGGTCTGCATTGAGAGCTAACCCCAGCAAACGGAAACAGGAAGTCTCTGGGGGTGGGGGGGGGGGGAGAGAGATCTGACACCCCACTTTGACGGGAAAGCCTGTCCAATACCAGCCCCTCTGGGCCATTTCTCCTTCAGTGGTAGTGGCTCTGCAGCTGGCCTGAGATGCTGACGAGGGTCCCGTTGCTGGGTAGGCCCCAGCACAAATCCGAAGGGCTGAGGAACTGGCTGGCTCAGAGTTGATATGATGCTGTACAGTCTTCAACATCTAGGCTTCCCTGCCAGTCCATCCTAGGTCAGCAGTGATGGAGGAGTCTTTGAAGGGTTGTTCAGGGCCTGTGGGTTTCAGTCCAGTTCCTAGCACAACAGGAGTCCAAAGGCCATTTTTGCTTTGGAGGGGCTCAGCAGGAGGTATGGGGACAGTAACTCCCTCCTCCATCAGCCAGTCGGTCTCATCGGCCCAAGGCTGTAGTCTTGTCAAGCAGCCCAGCATCAGAGACTCTACCAAACCCCACACCAAGTGAAACCAGTGGCTTCCAGTCGCTTGCAAGGCTTTGCAAGTTCCTAACACCTGCTGCTCAGAACAAGCACGTCCATGCGCCATGCTGTGAGTTACCACTTCACAGTTTGGGCTCTGAGCTTGTCCTCATGTAACAAGTGAGCAGTAGACTCCCTGGGGCAAAGCTTCTAGAGGCTGAGTTCTTGCAGACATCTGCATAGAAGGGGACGTGATCATTCCCCTCTATTCGACATTGGTGATGCCTCATCAGGAGTACTGTGTCCAGTTTTGGGCCCCACACGACAAGAAGGATGTGGAAAAATTGGAAAGAGTCCAGCGGAGGTCAACAAAAATGATTAGTATCAGAGGGGTAGCCGTGTTAGTCTGAATCTGTAAAAAGCAACAGGACCCTCTGTTGCTTTTTAAAAATGATTAGGGGGCTGGAGCACATGACTTATGAGGAGAGGCTGAGGGAACTGGGATTGTTTAGTCTGCAGAAGAGAAGAATGAGGGGGGATTTTATAGCATCCTTCAACTACCTGAAGGGGGGTTCCAAAGAGGATGGAGCTCGGCTGTTCTCAGTGGTGACTGATGACAGAACAAGGAGCAATGGTCTCAAGTTGCAGTGGGGGAGGTCCAGGTTGGATATCAGGAAAAACTATTTCACTAGGAGGGTGGTGAAACACTGGAATGCGTTACCTAGGGAGGTGGTGGAGTCTCCTTCCTTGGAGGTTTTCAAGGCCCGGCCTGACAAAGCCCTGGCTGGGATGATTTAGTTGGGAATTGGTCCTGCTTTGAGCAGGGGGTTGGACTAGATGACCTCTTGAGGTCCCTTCCAACCCTGATATTCTATGAAGGTGGACCAGATTGTTAAGCATAAGGAGTTAACATGCCTTGCAAGAGACAATTCCAAATGAAGTGGCTATTAACACCTCTGCAGAATAAAGGAGAGTTACTGGGTTACAGGTCCTTGTAATGTGAGATAAAACCACCATCTCTATTGAGTCCATGATTTTTGAATTATGAGTCCATGAGTTATGAATTTCAGCTCTCAGGTTCGTCTTCTGAAGGTGTTGGGAAGGTTTCCTTTGAGGAGGAGGACTAAGAAGTCAGATATGGAGCAATCATTTTGTGGTGTTTGTCTTATTTTTCTGCGTGACTTCATTCGAGCGCACACTGATCGTCTGATTTCACCCACGTAGTTGATGCACTGCGTGAGGTACACCATGTGTTGTGATAGGCATGCGTAGGACCCCTGGATCCTGAAAGGCATTTTGTGGGGAGTGTTGATCATCATAGCAGTGGAGATGTGGCTGCAGGTTTGGAATCTGTTGTTCCGGCAGGGTCTGATGCCGCTATTAGTTGGTGTGTCGTGATCTGTGGGGAGCTTGCTTCT
The DNA here is from genome assembly GCF_013100865.1 of Trachemys scripta elegans. NCBI lineage: Eukaryota > Metazoa > Chordata > Testudines > Emydidae > Trachemys > Trachemys scripta. The sequence continues at coordinate 38,405,749 of NC_048310.1, read as the reverse complement.
GATGAGCTTGGTGAGGTTGTTTGAAGGCCTGAAGAGGTGGTTTGGGAAAGGTTTCTTCCAGGACATGGTCACCGTCAAGCGTGGGCTGTAATTGTTTGATGATACCACACAGTGATACTGGCTTTATGTCTCAGTAACACAACTGGTAATCCATAACTCTCCTTTAAAAGGTGTTTCTTGCAACATAATTCCTTATGGAATTCCTTATACTTAAGGAAGTGTCCTGCCTTGTATTTAGCTGTGACACAGATGACCCCTCCCCTTCCTCGAAAGCTTGTCTCTCTCACACACAGAAGTTAGACCAATAAAATATATTACCTCACAATCTACATGGAAAGTTCGTACGCTGCAAACAAGTGTGTGAACATACTGCACCCTAGCCCACCTGCGCACCCCAAAAGCCCTGTGCAGACCCTGCTGCCGCACTCCAAAAGCTCCCTAGTGCACTTTGATGTACTCCCATTTCAAAGAGCAGGGCATCAAAGCACACAGACGCAGGGTCCATGCAGCCACTTAGCCCGCAGCAGGTCAGCGCGCTGTATGTTCAGACCCTGGCTCGCCACGCACTAACTCTAAGGCTCCTGGGAGCCTCATGAGTGAGGACCAGCACTGTGTCGGAAGCAGGGGCATGTCCTACCTCCCCAGCTCTGCATAGGTCTATATGCTCGCTCCACTTTTTGTCCCCCACCTCCTCCAGACTTTGCATATAATGTGTCAGCATAGATAACATTAGATGTGATTTACAACTTTGCATCCCCCCACCATTTTTCTGAAATGATACCTCAGCTGGGAGCACGCTGCCAACATGCCACCCTGGGGCACTCCAGCTGCATCAGAGACTTGGATTCATTTCTATGAACATAACTGTGGGAGAGAGGGGATGGGACAGAAAAGGAGAGAGGGAGGGTGTTGATGTTCTGCTCTAAGGGCTCATCTACACAAAGTTCTTCCCGATTAACTCCATGTATGGACACTTATTCCAGAACAAAGTCTCCACACCTGCAGCTAACGAGGAACAAGTATGTGTGTAGACAAGCCCACAGTGAGCAACAGCACTGTGTGCAGTGTGTACTACCAGGCCCCAGGCTGCAGCAAAGGTCGAGGCTGACTGAGGGCCAAGGAACAGCAGCTTCCCCTCCCCCTCCAGTGCAGGCCTCCAGGAGCAAAAGCCACATCCCAACAGCTATTCTTGCTCCAACAGGTTTCCACCCCCACCTGCCCTTGGGGCCCCTCCCCCAGCCTTTTAGTCTCAAACTGTCTCAATCTCACACCCCCTCCTATCTAGAGGGCAAGGGGGTGGCAGAACCTTTGCTCCCCCAGGGCTGGTGAACTGCTGTTGTTGAGCAGTGCAAGGGACTCATGCCAATTGAGAACTTTGCCTTCACAGCCCCCCCAGACCCCAGCCCTCCTGCATTGAAAGGGCAAGTGCTAACCCTAGGCCAGGCGGGCTGGCCCTGCCTCTCCCCCACCCGCGTGCAGTCATGCTCAGTACTGCCCAGTCCAACCCTTTACCAACCAGCCACCTCTTCCAGCACAGAGCTCCAGAAGGCAGTGTGCTGAACTAGCGCAGGTGTGGCCAAGCTATGCAGTCAGTTACCGGTTTGCCCGCCCTGGGCTCAGTGGAGCAGAGCACTCTGATGCGGCTGGCGCCCATAAGCTACTGACGTAGATCTGTATCAGAATATTCGTGCACTTCAGGAAATTCCCTGCCTGCAGAGAGGGCGAGGATAAATCACTTTAAGAAGACAGGTCCTTAGATTACGTCTGACTGCAGTGCTAAGAGCCTTCTGCATAACCCGTAGAGGCGAGAGAAGGAACGTATACAAATTGACTAAGGATGAATCAGATTTTTCTCTGCTACCAAATGGCTTTAGTTGGGTCATTTTCGCTCTTGAAGGCAGGTCAATATGCAAATCCCCCTGGTTTAACTAGAGTGAGAGTTTAGACTCTTGCTGTGCACAGAGCCGGAATAACGATAGTACACTTAAACTGGCCTCAATAGGAATGCAAAACATACGTTATTTAGCACTTTTCAGCATGAAGAAGGCCAAAAGAATTACAACACACACATCACTCATCCACCACTGAAAGGCGACCATCTCTGGGGTGCCACACAGCGCTGTTGAACCGCGCACAACGCCGCCCTGGTCAGGACAGGAAGTTAAGAATCTGGTCTCTGGGGGACAGGACAGGAGGCAGAAGGTACTTGCCTGAGCTGACATTAGGCCTGGAAATCTGCACAGAGAATCATGGCACCTTCAGTGGTCATAAAATGGATAGGGGCCTGTGTGTTGGATCTCATCCCGGCACCGTGGGGAACGCAAAGGGAGACCCAGCACTCCATGCAGCACTGTTGGGGTTTCCCCGGCTACCACACGATGGATGTACATAGGCCACTAGTGCAGCTCTCTGTGGGGCCATCAAGAAACTGCCAACAACATAAATCAAAGAAATCCCAGGACAAGGTAGTGAGACCTCAGCCAGACGGGCCCACAGAGGAGGGATCTGTGGTGATTATCGGTATTACCAAGGATGCGATCAACATACCATCCTTCACCCCTGTAACTCATCAAGCCTCCCTGAGAGCTAGGTATGTACTTAGCAGGGAAAGAGATGAACTGGCTTGCTGAGAGGCAGTGAAAAATCAGGGCCAGACCTGGATTAGAACCATAGGAGTCCTAGTTACCAGTCCTGCACTTAGATCAGTACACCAAGCCCCACAGCAGAAGCCACAACCACTCCCAGTTCTTAGATTCTCTAAGCAAAGCGGCTGGACACTCTGAAATGTGCATTGAAAGTTATTGGGGACCTCTCCACAATGAAGGAGAGGGCAGGCTGGTGACCCGAGGGCTAGGTAGTCTTCAGGGATCAACAGTCACACGGAAGGCCAGTCTGCACAGGGCAGTTCTCTCGGAATGAGCAAGGTGGGAATTTAAACAGAGTCCTACTGGCGTAGCCCCACACTTATTTCGGAATAATAGTGGCATTTTCCCCATTTACCTAAGTAAGCTGCTTAGGAAGGAGCTTAAACAGAACCCGGAAAAGCCGCTCACACCAAAATAACCCCACCCCTGCGTGGACACTTATTCCTGCATGACTGGTTAGGCCTTCCTGTGTAAGCAAGGCCTGCAGTAATCCGCTCTTCTTCACAGAGGCCCCTAATACACCCCCCACGTCTGGGGCCGAACACCCCAGGGCTACCTTTTAAATAGAGCAGGAGCTTGCAGCTTTGTAGGAAAAAATCAAAAGCTGCTGCAACTGACAACGAAAACAGGATGCGGAGCAACACTCGCAAGCATACCGAAACCACAAACAGACGGTTTTAAAGGAACAATGGCAAGGGCTAAGATACATGCAACAACCCACCTACGGGGGCTGGAGGGGCGGGGGGGAGAAGAACGGGAGCACCCCTAGCCCAGGAAGAGATCCGTAAGTCCTTGAACCATGTTTGCTGCGAGAGTGAGTCTTAGCAACAAAACACCGTCCAATGGCTACCTTGCAAATCTTCTGCCTAGGAATGGATTAGAGGTTGGCTGCAGAAGCTAGCCTCCTCCCCAGGCACCGGGTAGGTCTACACTGCAATTAGACCCCTGTGGGTGGTGTGGCTTGGGCAAAGGAGCTGTTTACTGTAGCAGTTCCAGCTGCAGCCTGAGCTCTGGGAGGGTCCTAGAGCCTGGGCTCCTACCAAGCCTGGATCCCTACCCTGCAATTAAACAGCCCTGCATCCCTGAGTCAGCTGACACGGGCCAGCCACAGGTTTTTAACTGCAGCGTCGATATTCCCCCCAATGTGCTTTAGACATGACCTGGAAGTTGCAAGGCTGCAATGGAGCAGTGATCACAGAGCCAGTCATGTAGACAGGGCTTCTCCTGGACAACAAAGGGCTTGTTGAGCTAGGGTGCAGAGAGTTCATATCCTAGGGGAGCTTTAAAGGCTGTCGACCCCTGCAGGCGGAAGCCAGGGGAGTTGGTGAAGAAGGGCCTTGCAATAATGCCAGCATATGAAGGGAGAAATCCACCAACATCTTGGGGAAGAAGGTCAGTCTCCCTAGCACACTGTCCAGACAAGCGGTGTACCCCAAGAGTCAGTCCTGGGACCGGTTTTGTTCAATATCTTCATTAATGATCTGGAGGATGGTGTGGACTGCACCCTCAGCAAGTTTGCAAATGACACTAAACTGGGAGGTGTGGTAGATATGCTGGAGGGTAGGGATAGGCTACAGAGGGACCTAGACAAATTAGAGGATTGGGCCAAAAGAAATCTGATGAGGTTCAACAAGGACAAGTGCAGAGTCCTGCACTTAGGACGGAAGAATCCCATGCATTGCTACAGACTAGGGACCGAATGGCTAGGCAGTAGTTCCGCAGAAAAGGACCTAGGGGTTATAGTGGACGAGAAGCTGGATATGAGTCAACAGTGTGCCCTTGTTGCCAAGAAGGCTAACGGCATTTTGAGCTGTAAAAGTAGGAGCATTGCCAGCAGATCGAGGGATGTGATCATTCCCCTCTATTCGGCATTGGTGAGGCCTCATCTGGAGTACTGTGTCCAGTTTTGGGCCCCACACTACAAGAAGGATGTGGAAAAATTGGAAAGAGTCCAGCAGAGGGCAACAAAAATGATTAGGGGGCTGGAGCATATGTCTTATGAGAAGAGGCTGAAGGAACTGGGATTATTTAGTCTTCAGAAGAGAAAAATGAGGGGGGATTTGATAGCTGCTTTCAGAACAAGGAGTAATGGTCTCAAGTTGCAGTGGGGGAGATTTAGGTTGGATATTAGGAAAAACTTTTTCACTAGGAGGATGGTGAAGCACTGGAATGGGTTACCTAGGGAGATGGTGGAATTTCCTTCCTTGGAGGTTTTTAAGGTCAGGCTTGACAATGCCCTGGCTGGGATGATTTAGTTGGTGATTGGTCCTGCTTTGAGCAGGGGGTGGGACTAGATGACCTCTCGAGGTCCCTTCCAACCCTGATATTCTATGATTCACACTAGGGTCTGACGCTGGCTCATTGAGCTGCATAAGTGCCAGCAGGAAAAGTGACCTGCTGGGTAAGAAATCCCAGCGTGGAGGAGAGTAGCCCCATCACCTTTGTATGGCATCCTAGCACCCCCCGACCAGGCCTTTCCAAGGATTGTGTCAAAAGCAGTAAGCTTCTCCACCCCAATGGCTAAGGGCAAGAGAAACGGGTCTGCCTCCTCTATGATCAGAGGATGCTGAAGCAATCACTGCCTACCTATCCTTTGAGAACATTCATAACCAAACTCCACCAGCTTGAGGGGGTACATTGAGCAGTCTGATGTGGGGCACATGCCAGCACCCACCTGGGCCTTCTGCACCAGGCCCCAAAGATTTCCCACTCAGTTAGGCTCCTTACAAGCTGTGAGGAGGGCATGCTGTCCGGGAGGGGGTCCCAGACTGGGACAGAGACACATCCTGGTTCTGATTGCTCCCGCATGTTCTGACTCAGACCAGTACAGAGCATGTTTATCATGGGACCGGTGCCTTTCCAGAGCTCCAGATACAGGAGATTGGGGGCCAGACATACTCAGGCCTTGGCTACAGCTCTCACAGCGCTGCAAGTACTCCATCTCTCCGAGGGGAATAGCTTGCAGCGCTGCGAGCGAGCGTGCAGCGCTGCACTCAGGGGGGGTGTTTTTTCACACCCCTGAGCACAGCAAGTGCAGCGCTGTGAATTGCCAGTGTAGCCAAGGCCTTAGGGAAGGTGTATGTGAACCTCTCCTGCCCACCCCTGCAGGGAGAGTGTGTCTCTGGCTGCGACAGGCTGTGCTTACTACCTAGTGCAGAGCACTGTCAAGCTGCGCTTCACAAAAGGTGGCGACAGATCTCTCCAGAACCCTTTCCTGAGAAGCCTGGCCAGCACTCCCCGATCCACAGGACGCCAGTGCGAATCTACCCATTGGCTTGCTCTGCCTGCATTTTCCTTTGTCGAGCTGCCACTGCCCTGGGGGGAAATGTCTTGCCAAAGTTGGGGTTTTCCTCCAGGAAATGACAGCAGGCAGACAAGAGGAACGGGGCACTCTGCAGCTCCTCCACACAGCAGCGCCTCCTGCTGGAACCGACTGCCTTACACCATACAACTATGGTTATCCCCTGGAAAGTGACCAGAAATAAAGGCATCTTCTTACCCAGACACTCAGGACCGAGTCAGAGCAGCTTACTTCAGTGACTAAAATAAGTTTTCACTGCTTCCCATTTCTGTTAGCCCTGCCCAGCCAGCCGAGCCCCAGGAGAGGGAACTGGAATCTGCAGGCTCATGCTTTGCCAACAGACTAGTTAGCCAAGCTCTGATTGCAGACTCTTTACTGTTGATGAGCCAGAAAGAACCCAGCTTGATTCTCAGATCCCAAGCAGGGGTGGCAGGAGCTGCCATATAGAACAAACAGCATGAGCTGTAAACTGGGCAGATTTCAAACTGGAATTCACAGAGAGAGGACAGATACCAAGTCCACAGTGGCACTGTTATGGTTACTTCCCATAACGTAAGAGGCTGTAAGCGATGGGTGTGTTCCTTGCCATTCCTGGGCCAGGAGCACTGATCCAAGAGTGGTGACATATTACACGGCAGACTGGGGGGCAGGGGAGAGCGACCCATTTCCATGCTATTCCATTCAGATACAAACTCGGGGGTGCCCCCAGGCACAAAAGGAGGAAAGGCTGAATGGAAGTGGTAGAGTTTGAGGCACCCCTTCCCTGGAAAGGCAGTTTAAGCTTCGGTGGAAGAGGCATTAACAGGAATCAGCAGCCCAGCGTTCAGAGGGGTGAAAATACCAGACCAAACAAAGAGCAACCTAGACCACAGACACATCCTGACTGCCAGGCTACCAAGGGGCATGCCTTCCCAGTTACCTAGCAACCAGGCACATGTTGCCCTGCCTTCAGTGCCCTCTTTATTGCATGCCAAAGTCTCTTGCTTCCTTGTGGGGACAAACAAGGAAAAGCCACTTTGAGCACAGAGCTCCCTGCCGAAGCTGGGTGAGCTCCTCTAGCAGCACAAAGAGCTCCAGCGTGCATCAGGGCTCCAGCAGGCTGCATCCCCACTGCTCCATCTTTGTCCTCTGCACGGACTCCCCTACAACCTACACTCTCCATGTCACTTGTTTCTGTACACCCCACTCGGTAAGCACCTGCAGTGACTTCAGCCCATCAGGGGCCCCCCACCTGCCCATGAGGAGGGATTCTGGGAGTGCATGGGGGGGGGGGGAACACTCCCACACCCCTGGCCATCTCAATCCGGATTCCACACAGCCACAGAGACATCTGCAAGAACGGCAGCCGCAGGAGAGGCTGCAGCACTCCTCTGGGTGCAGGAGACAGATGCAGGCTGGCCCAGCGAGGTGAGCAGCAGCCTGGGTCAGCATCAGACCCAGCTCTCTGATACAGGAAGGTGTTCCACTGCTCCCACTAAAGGAGAGCGGAGTCTCCCATTGACTGATCAGTGCTTTGGAATGTCCCAGGCAGAGCACGCTGGATGGGGGCTGGGCTGGCCACCCCCCGAGGATGGGGCCCGCCCGAACCCTATGGCGATCGGCAGAGGCTGATGACAGCAGCTGGAGCCTGGTTCCAGTGAGCAGTCTTGCACACACTGAGTCTTTTAGTCCTTTCTCCCATTTTAAAGAAAAACAGTCCAGGGCCGACAACTCCATATCCAGTTCAGGGCAAGATTCCCAGTTAAGAGCTGGGACTGCAGATCACCCTCCCTGCAACCCATGAGAGTCGCCCCGGGGCCTGTGGGTCACAGGGAGGGAGAGGAAGAGAAGATGGTATGTATCTAGTCTGCCTGTACATCACAGTGCATGCAGCTGGTGCTGTCCGGTCCAGGCCTCCATCGGGAGCCCACACTGGTGTCTGCATGCCAGGCCGATGGGCACCCTCAAACGCTTCAAAGATCCTCTGTTTGCTGCATGAATGCCAGATTCCAGGAAGAATAGGAGTACTATTTTTATAGTATAGTTATATACTATAGTAAATTGATCCCAGGAACAATCCTTTGAGCCCATTCCAGTCAGTGCCCTACAAAGGGGCCCTGTGCATCGTTAAAAGCAGCATCAGAACAAGGCAGCTCCATGCAGGGGCTAACAGCGACTGGCTGACAGATGGGCATTCTCCATCCCTGCAATGCGTGTCCACTACTCACAGACTTTTAGCGTACCAAGCCCAGAACAGGTACGTGTCCCTTTAAAGACCTGATTTCTCCCTGAACTTGGCAGTTGCTAAACAGCGTTTCACAGCCCCAGCCCCCCACCTGACGTGCTATTTTAACAGCTGCCCCAGTTCTGCCCCCCTCTGGGATCACCTGAAGGGATCGGTCAAGCGGCACAGCAAGAGGAAGAGCTCAGATGAGATCTTCTGCTTCTGATCTGCTAAAGCCACAGCCCTTGCGTCCCTGCCAGGCCAGCGAATACGACAGCAGGAGGTTGGCTCGATGTCCTCCAGCCACTGCCTTAAGGGCAGGAAAGAAACAAACCCCCTCCCTATAAAGCGATTCCAACTCCTTGGCTCTTGATGTCCCAACCACATGCTCACGGGGAGAGCAGCCCCTTCTCTGGGGGATTCGTTACAGCTAAAATAGCAGGGTAAAGAGGACAGCGAGTGCACATGTGCTATGGGGAAGGAATTTAACTCTAACACGGCACAGGAGGACCATCCTAGGAGCTGCTGTGGGAGGGAAGGGGGGAAATGGCGAACAGTGCAGTTTTGCTGGTTTGGGTGAAGATGCTGGAAGAGGGTGTGATGTCCTTGGATGGCCCTAGCAGCTGCAGGGCAACCTTTCCCTACACAGACATGCCAACGTGCCTCCTCTCAGACTGGCAGGGACTGCATCTACGGGACAGCCCAGCCCAGGCCTCTCCACTCAGCTGTACCCATCATGCTGGAGGGGTGCATGATGGGGGACGCAGGAGCACAAATAGGACCCAAAAGCTCTTTTCCAACAAGCCGGCCTCCAGCTCCCTGGCTCCTGATGCTCCAGAACAGCAGGCTGGAGTCAAACCAGTGCCTGAGGAGTGGGACTGCACAGCTTCCTTGTCAAAAGAAGCCATTGCTACATGAGAGGCCCGAAGGCTAGGAGATCCCACCCTGTTCGCCCTGCCCGAGGCAGATCTCACAGCCAGTCAGCCCTTTGGGATCGAAGGGCCAGGTCCAGAGCCCACTGAAGTTCTATGGATTTCCATAGGTTCTGGGTCAGATCCAGTATTCCCTTTGGTTTGGCTTGCTTGCTTTCATCCCTTTGCAACAATCCCTTGCATTTCTGTGAGCCCTCTGAAGTCTTACCAGTCCCAGCCTGGTGCCAAGACTCTCTGGCATGGCAATGCATAGGGTAGTGCTCTGCTCTAACATCGGCTGGCCCCTGATTGGTACTCTGCCGCTGCTCTGCATGGACAAGTGTCCATGCTGATGGCACAGACACAGCCGGGGTGGGGGTGGAACTACATAAGGCATGCTCCTATGGGGCTGGTTACAGCAGCAAAGCAATTTCCACCCCCCCCCCCGCCCCCAAGCCAGCTGCCAACAATCCTGTGCCTTGTCCTCGAAGCATTATCGATCACAGCCTGGCAACAGAGAGACACTGCAGCAGCGCAGGGAGAAGGCAGGGGAGTCCTTGGAGGAGGCTGCAGCCCCCAGCTGTTTGTTAATACAACAGGAACAGATGAGAGCAGTTAAAGTGTTACTCAGAGCACACTTTAAGATTGCCTCAACCCCTATCCAAAGTCAAGCAACCAGTCGGGAAGGCAAAGAGGCGGGGGGAGGGGACCGCAGCACCACCTCACTCCTTACCCCTCCCAGGAGGACTGTGGGCATGCATTGCAGGTATATTTGGCCTCAGAAGGAAGAGGGAGGAATAGGGAGGGAAGGGGGAAATGGGGAACAGGGACACAGGCAAGGCTCTGCAGTGTGAGAGCTGGGAACGGAACACTGGGAAAGACTCTGCTGCATGTAGAGCTCTGGATATGTTTGCTTGCAACTAACCCCAATAACCCTTGCATTGTCCACACTTCGGACTTCTGCTTTCTGTCTGCGTGACAAGAACCAGGGGAGGGGGTGAAGGGAAAGCCCTCTAACACCCTGCTAAATATACATGGAGCGCGAGAGGGGGTAGAGGTCAAAGTGCACCTCACAAATCATGTTGCCAACAGTGCCAGGAAGGACGCGTCAACTTTGGAAGCTCTCTGGGATCGGGACTGCAAGTGTCAAACTCCTTTCAGGTCCAGGTCACCAAGCAGTCTTCTGATTGCACCAGGAGTGGTTCCTCTCGCAGCCAGCATCAAATTGGGAAGCGGAGGGGACACGGCAGCCTTATAGGCAGTTCGCATTTTGTTTAGGCCACATTAAGCCTGAAGAGCGCCCCCTGCAGCTGCCCATGCGGCACTGTCCGGATATGCCAGGAAGGGCTTATTCTTGGGAATTTTCAAGTTGTCAGATTGTTGGGAAAGCCTCAAGGGTACTGGGCTACTCAGGCCTGTAGCAAACAACAGGTGTTTCTAAGCAAGCAACAGATCCCAGGCGCCTTCTCCTTTGCCCTGCCAGGAGAACCCCTTGCCAACTGCCAGGTCACTAGTCCCTTCCCTTGCACCATGCCACCGTCTGGGACATGCTGAGGGCACCTGGCAGACCTGGCCCGTTCTGCAACAGCTGTTATTTCCAGGGGCAGGAAAATTTCGGAGGGGAGGGGGCAGAATAAAGCAAAGCTGGTGAGAGACAGAGCTAAAGAGAGCAGATGACACAGGTTCAAAGCCAGGGCATGACCCCAGCAGGTTTATTTTAGAGATTTACTCCAGTAAGTCACATGGGACACATCCCGCTCCATTAACATGCGCCATACGCACATTAAATAGAACCCACAGACTCCAACAGGTGGCTTGCCTGTATTTTACGTACAGTCACTCACACAGCCCTGTACTATCGCAGGACCCCTCAGCAAAGGGCTGGCCACCCAGCAGGCAACAACTAAGACAACACACCAGGCAACCGAGTAACGAGAGAAGAAATACATCCCCAGACACTAGACAGGCAGAGGCTACTAGAGGCCAGAGAAGCACAGAGTTTTTACCCTGGACCCCCTCACACAAGAGGGCTTAGTGAACGACATGTGTGAGATAGCGCTGAGGGGTCGTGGGGGAGAATGAGACATGCCAGCCCCCACAAGGCATGTCTCTGTGCACTAACAGCGCCAGTCCCAGAAAGGGCAGGGTTGGGGGGCTGTTCTGACCTAAGCCCCCAGCTGCTGGCACAGTCTTGGCATGCCCAGGCAATTCTTTAGATTTGTATGAAAACTAGACCAAGGTATGTCAGCATCCCATGCTTCCTTCAGCTATACTGACCCTTCCAGGGCCCGGAGGGTGATCTATGGTTAGGAACTTAGCCAGACGAAGCTTGCTAGCTGAAATACCACGTGGCCACCATGGTGGGGAGAAGAGACTGACATGGTATTTAATCATCAGTGTTTATGTAGGGCTTTCTATCTCAGAAGCTGGGACTTACCAGCTGCAAGAAGCAGCCCCATTTTGCAGATGGGGAAACTGAGGCACAGGGTGGGGAACAGACCTGCCCAACTTTAAGGGCAGAGCTGGGACTAGAACCCAATCACCCAACTCAGCCACAAGGCCATGCATGGCATGGGGCTGTAAGAACAGACAGATCAGACTGGGGGAGCTTAGCATTTCAGGTGGATTTCCTGGGTTATCCCAGCTCTGTTGATTTCACCCTGAAGCCAGTTCCCAGATACAGGCTATTTTCACACAGTGGAGCCAGCAAAGAGGAAGATCAAGAAACCCGACGTGCCAACTGCTCGCTGGCTATTTTGGGATCCTGCTGTTCAGCTGGTGCTCAGGTTCTGAGTGCTGTTGAGCTCAGCGAGGCCTGCTGGGACTTTCAGGCACTCAGGCGTTCTAGACAACCAGCCGCGAGCTGCCAGAAACATGTCAGCACAAGCTGCTGCCTCCTCCAGCTCTGAACAGCTCCATCTGCCTTCGTCTCGTCCCACCCCTTAATTCCAAGGAGGCCAACCGGATCACTGCACATGGATGGGTCAATTCAAACAACTCACCTGGGTAACCCAAGGTTTAGTACTTCAGCCTCCAGCTGCTTGCATGGAATCCCCCAGCACTCCCCCAGCAGCAGGAGAGTCACCCCAAGGTAGCAAAAGCCCAGCTGGCCTCTGGGGTTATGTCCATGGAGTCCCAGGCAGCTAGACAGCTGCTGCATGCCCAGCCCCCTCACTGACGATAGTGCCTGACCCGTTCCCTATTGCTCTGGTGCAAACCAGGTTAGCACGTCCTTGGGTAATAACACTCTTGGCACTGGCAGAGCCCCAGGACACCCCAGACCGTTGTCCTTTCTCAGGCTCCCACAAGACCCTGCACTGTGGCCACTGGCCTGGGGGTGCTGGCTGGGACAGGATGTGAGACGCCCTAACAGAGGTGGGCACGGGGCTCTATTATGGCGGGAGCTCCCCAACCACACCCCCACTCAAGGCTTGCTTTCCAGCCCTCCCCACCCCAGAAAGCTGTCCCATGCAGCCCAGTTTTCAATGACCTGGTCCCACTTAGCCAAGACCTGCCCACACGCCTGGGACCAGGATGTGCTGGTGCCATTAAGTGGTTTGGGATACAAAGTTTGCCAGCCCCAGACAGCGAGAAGCGGGACCGGGACACAGGACTTGTGTAGGCAGCACAGAGCACTCGGCTTGGACACGCAACCGGCTGGCCTCCCGCTTTGTTTGAAGCGGAGTTCGTTACCTGGCTCAGCCCCTGCTTTATAAAAATCAATGAACGCTTGGCTCAGGCACCAGCCCTGCACGCTGTTCTGGCGCTGGCTGAGCTGTGCCAGACACCACCAGCTGGCTGGCTCCCTGCCCAGCTGTGAGCAGCTCGCATGCCCAGCTGTACCTCCACGCGGGAGGGAAGAACTCTGCCCCCCCCATGCAGTCTCTGGGTACTGAAAGCAAGAGGCGATCTCAGAGAGGGGAGAGTCCTGTTGGCCCGGCTGCATGGTGCTTTGCTAGGGTCGAGGTAGGTGGATGAAGCTCCCCTCCCAAACACATCCTGCTTCCGCAGACACATTCCCCACCACCACCAGAGTAAACCCCAGCCCTTCTGGCTTGGCTGCCAGATCTCAAACTAGCCTGTGGAGACAGCAATGGAAACGCTCCCCCGGGTACTGGTGACCCAGCAGGGGGCACTCTTCCCGCCCAGTCAGTGCTGAACTATGTCCTGGAGGGAGCTGAGACAGTGGCAGTGCTGTGCTGTGCTTTGGGAGACAACCATAGGATGCCCTGGCTAGCAATCCTGGAGCATTAACCTTGGTGTCCAGGGGAAATCCCAACTCCAATCTACCAGCCTCAACACCCCCAGAGGCTATAGTGAGTAGGTTACTTGTCATTTACTGCCCTGAACCTCCGCATGGCTGCTCATGCCAGGGCTAAGCAGTTCAAGACATGCTGAAGAAGACTGGCGGCAGCAGCTGCCAGCACCCAGAACACAAACCCCTCTCTGTCCATCATTTCCCCCAGAGCAGAATCCAGGACAGCTCTTTGGAGGGCAGGGGACTGGGTGGGCAGAAGTTCTGCAGGTAGAGACCTGGCCTGGCTGGCAACTGCAGTGGGTCTATTCTAGCATTCCCAATATGGCCAGCTGCTCCAGCTAGCCACACTGCAAACACACACAGACACCAGTGGTCATCCTCTGCCAGGCTGTCCTGACTGGAGAGCTGGCAGGTAGCCGTCCTTATCCCGGTCTTAGACCAACTTGGGGCTTGTCTGCTCCCTCCCTGGGCAGCAGGAAAGGCAGTGCCCTCTGTGTGTGTGTGTGGGGGGGGGGTCGTCTTCCAGTGTGGGGTGGAGCATTTGGGGGCTGGCTGATTACAGCAGACAGGCTTGGGGGTTGGCTTTGTGGGGCCAGATATGAAAGGCTGCTTGATACCAAAGATTCCACAGCCCACCCGTCAGTTCAGCCTCCCGAGGTAGATCAGTGGAGCGCCACACAGTTTGATGGCTCTAGTGTCCTTCGCCAAAGCTTCTCCTGGCTCCATCTCCTCACTCTGTTCTACACTGCAATGCTGCCTGCCTGCAGCCTTCCACCCCAGACTCAGCCGCATTTCAGCAGTGCAGGTTGCAAATATCTTGGCTCTATATGTGTACGGACATACATTACAGCCATTCGAGGAACACTTGGTGGGGAAGTTATGTTTGACAGAGGATGCTTCCACGCAAACAGCAGCTGGAAGAGGTGGTTCCCCCCCCCCTCCACTGACATTAATTTGTAATAATTTTGCTAATCTCAGTCAATCAAAAAAGCTTCAAGGTTTGTTTGGCAGGATGGCCGTGGAGGATACCAATCAGGGCAGAAATTTGAGGGCTCTGAATTTTTGGGGCTAGCAGCCCATGGGACAGTTCAGAACAATTTACAATGGTCGATTACCATCAACATGCTTAGATTACTCACATAAAGCAGAGATTAAGAGAGGGGAAATGAACCTTAGCTACAGGGTATTAAACACCACATCAGTTCAGAGCTGGCCCTGGAAAGAGGCCAGGCAAAGCATGCAATTTGAGGCTTTCCTGGCTTCCAATTACACAAGGAGAGAGAAATCCTCGTGAAAGTGAAACATCGAAGATTCCCCAGCCTGAGCTGGAGTCAGCAAGCCCAGGGCCTGGAGCAGCCAGGCAGCCACCATATGACACAAGCAATGGACAAGCCTTCCCACAACTACAAGGAGCTCTGCACCCCAGCTGTCTCCACAAATACTTGGCATTGCAAGAGCAACTGGGAGTCTGCCCCAAACAAGAATGGAAGGGAGTTAGCTAGATTACAATGAGGAGAATGGCCTGTATTCAGGGCTGGAGACAATGGGTTTCAGAACTGGAGGAAAGGGGAAAGGTTTGAGAATAATGATAAGCTTTCCCTCCCTCTTTCAATACCGTTGAAGGTGGAGGAGAGGAGAGGGTTAAACCGAGGCTATGAGACTGCGAGCTGTTAAAGCAGGATGTCTGTTCAGAACCCACGGAGGTCACAGCTTCCGCAAGACCCGGGGTGGGTAGGCTGCAAACACTGTTCTGCTTGGGGGGCTCCCAAGCTGCCCAGCAAAGCACCCTCCACTGTCTCACAGCCCCTGCAGCAGGCTGGGGTGCTAGCAGGGTTGGATGTGCGGAAGCAGTTGAGTAACCACCAGTGCCCCTGTGCAGTGAGTCGAGGGCTTTGGCTGGAAGAACCATCTGTGCGCCTGGACCGGTCAACGTGCGTGACCTGCACCTCTCACCACGGGGCTCTGCAAGGAAGGGTCTGAGAGCAGGGCCTTGGGTCACAGGGCAAAACCATCGATAAAGCTCTCCGGGGAATGAACAGTACAAGGTAGCAAGAGACCATTTAGCGAGACACCTCAGTCCCTTCCCCACCCCCAACATACCTCCTTTCCACACAGTACCAAGCCCTGGAATACCACCCTGAATTCCTGCCTGCCCACTGCACACCCGAGTCTCTGGCAGGCAGCAGGGGAGGGGGGTGAGGTACATGCCATATATGGCTTAGCACATGGCCCAGGGGATAGCAACCACAAGATCGAGGCTCTATTCCCACTGTGTCATTGCCCGTTGGGTGATCTCAGGAGAGTCACATCCCTCAGTTTCCCTATCTGTAAAACAGGGCTAGGAACACTGACTTTTCTCCCTTGGGCACTGGGAGGAGAAACCCTGAAGTACCAGGAGGCAGTCAGCCATGGGAGCCAGAGAGATTTATACTCTGGCTCCCCAGGCAGAGGAGCTGGTCACAGAAGCACCAGGGGCCAAGGGCACGTGGGTGCCCTGGTACCAGACTGCAAATGGCCAGTGAGAAGGGGTCCTGAACATCCAACCAAACCCCTCTCGCCAGGTGGGAAGGGCACCAGAGCTAGAGGGGATGGGAAATGCTCCTGGCTCTCTGCTCACCATTACACATCTGTGCGCACAGACACAGGCATGCAGGATACACAGCAACATGCAAAGCCACATGACGACATCCTGCCTGAGCCTCCCCACAGCCAAGAAAGGAAACCAGGGTCAGTCTGAGCTAGACAGCAACATGACACACGCCACCCCTCACCCCCACCCCCAGCCGAGCCAGGAACAGGAAAGGGGTGGGGTGGGGTGCAGACTCATTTGCATGGTTGTTGGGGTGGGGGAAGGCAGGGAAAAACAGTCCATTTGGGATCTGATCCTAGGTGGTGCTGAGCCTTGAAACCCGCACAGTAGATGTGGGGGCACAGCCCTCAGCGAATGGTCCATCTCCTGGGCCGGGTGATGCTCTGTGCCAGGGGAGTCTGGGCACCCCCAACAGCAGGAACAGAACACTGCTGTTCTCAGGAGTGGGGGGAGGCAGAAGGGACATCAAGATAGACAGTTACATCTGGGGGGTGCCAGCTTTGCTAAATTCCAGGGACCCAGCCTGCACTCATCCTATCAGGCTCCTGCCCCCGGCCACAGAGCAAGGTGCAGCATGTTTTGTTACTCCAAGAGCAGCAATATGAACCCACTGTGTGCCGGCAGTGGCAGACATCTCCCCGGGCTTTGTGTGGGCCCAGTCATGGCCAAACGCCAGCTCTCTGCTTCCCAGCCCAGCCAGGGGTTAGGGATTCCAAACGGCTGAGACAAACCCCAGAGCTGGCTACTGGAGCAGGAAACTGACTGGCACGCAGGGCTACCACGGTGGGCAAGCAGCAGAAGCTTCCCCAGGGCTCAGCTCTCCAGCGGCCTATCTTGGATCACAGGCACGGCAAGCAGGCCAGGCCCAGCCTTTGCCAGCAGGACTGACTCTGGCTGGTGCCCGCCTAGAGCTCTTCCTGAAGCCAGAGGAGTTCAGATGCCAATATCCCCTTGAGCCCATTCCAACTGTATGGTGCTCAGGCAGCTCCCCTGCGCTCCCCCGAGGCAGCAAGCACGCGCCAAGAGAGCGGCTTCCCACCCCTCTGGGCCATGGTGGGTATTTTCCACACTCCCAGAGATCTCCAGTCAGTTTAAGCTGCCAGCCCGAGCTACGCTGTAGATTACACTGACAATTGCTTATGGAAAAATTCGCCTGCCTCCCGTCCTCCTCCCCCATGCTTTAAACAAGCTTCCCAGAGAGGAAGGATCTGCCCAGCCATATGGAACGAGACTCGCCCTCCTCACTCTGGCCCTGGAAACTCAGATACAGGGACCACAGCAGGCTCCCAGCTCCTCCCCACACCCCACCACGAGCACCGAGGCAGCTGGCTATGCCCCAGTCACTCAGCCCTGCCACATAAGCCCCAAAGTGGCCCCATTCCCATCAGGCCCCTGGGATACAGGAGAGGCAGCAGAGAGCCTTGCCACCTCTCCGCCCTCCACGCAAACCCCATCCCACCCGCAGCTGCTTTCGGACACAGAGGAGGAAGTGAGGAGCGAGGTATCCAGGGGCCACCAGCACCCCGTGGATTCTCTGCCGGCAGAACAGCAGGCACTGGGCTCAGCCCAGCAGCTCAGACAACATGGGAAGAAGCCTCACTGGGGAGCACTGGAAAGGAACGTCCCTGAGGGGCCAGACCTCCCAAGGACTGGGGCAGAGTCCAAACCCCAGGCACCCGCCTTGTGGTGCACAGGACAGGAAGTAGCATGACCTAGTGGCTAGAGCACCAGACTGGGACTCAGGAGAGTTGGGGTCTAGTCCTGGCTCTGCCACCGACTTGATGGGTGACGTTAGGCACGTCACCACCTCCAGGCGGTTGGGGAAAATAGTGAGATCCAGTGCTGTGCTCAGCCACATCCCCACTTTCCAGGTCCCCCCCAACACCGAGAGAGGCACTGTGTGCCAAGCCTTTCAAGCCTTGCTCGTCCCACCTCACCCACCATCTCAGCTGACCCATGCAGCTGGCACAGCAATGGGAATGGAATGGACAAGGAGTTCCTGAGAGAACAGGCTTCCCTCAGCGCAGACTCAGGGATGAAGAGACAAGGCCAAAGGTGCAGGGAAGAGACACCAGGTGCACTTCAGTGGGGCTTCAGCCACAGACCCCAAAGCGCTTTCCTCAGCTCAACAAGCAGATCAGGAAATGGAGGCACAGGTTGGGGAAGCGATTTGCCAAAGGCTTCAGCAGGTCAGAGTCGTGACGTTAGCCACCAAAGGCAGTGGATACTAGCATGCTGAAAGCCCAGGTCTCCCAAACTCCAGGACAGCACACGAGCAACTAGGTCGCCTTAAGAGCGGGGAAAATACAGTCAGTCAGTCAACTTCGCCAACATCGAGGCAGGAGCCCTGGCCCGGAAGCCATGTGCTGGGCAAGCCAAGCTAGTACAGAGGCTGGGAGGAGGCACAGTGCTAGCGCCAGTGCTGATTGTTCACTGGAGACGCTAGAGCAGCCTCTCCTCACACTGTCCCGCGAGCCTGCCTGGCCACGTGTCTGCATTTGATCATTTCTCTTTAGGAGTCTTCACCTCCTCCTAGGTCATGGCAGCTCTCAAAGCTTCGTTCCCTGGTTATCAAGTCTCTTGGTAGACAGAGAAAGGAACAAGCCTGGTCCAAGGATGAAACGGCAGCTCACCAGATGGGGAAATTCCCGCAGAGCTGATTTCCTTCCACCCCTGCTCTATCTGCTGGGGGTATGTCAGTTACCTGGGGTGACAACGCAGTCTGCTTCTGGAATACAGCTACCCCCTGGATCAACTCACTGAACCCAGGGACACCTTCCACCTGGAGCTGCTTAGTGGTCAGCTACATCCAAGAGCCCTCTGCCCTACTTTGGTACTTGCAGGGAATCGTTCCTAAGTTCAGGGGAGATTCCTAGACAGCCCAGATCAGAGCCTGAGTGAGGACGACGAGGAACAAAGCATGCTCACCCCTTGCACCAGGTGCGGTGACAAAACAGGACATTCCCCAGCTGGCTGTCATGTAACCCAAGGGACTGTCTCCCCAAGACACACGCAGCTGAGTTGCGCTGGAAATAGCCAGCTTCAGATAGATTCATTCCAGTTTCCCTTTGCTGTGCTGCTCGCTTAGCATTTCCAGCCACCCACCAGACTCCTCGGCGCACACACCTGGAGAAGGCGGGAAGTTGCCGAAGCAGAGGAGAGCGCAGGATGCTGGGTGGAGATAAAGAGCAGATAAGAGCTTGCCCAGCTAAGACAGAGGTACGAGACTGAAGAGATGGGACTAGCACAACACACCTGTTCCTCAATTATGGGCTGAGATGACAGGCTTCACTGGACAAAGTACAGGACTGGAGGAGGAGCCCAGTTCTAGCCCAAGGTCTGGACACTGAAGGAGAGAGTCTAGCTCAGACTTCTACAGCGCAGAACACTGCCTGTCAAATTTGCTTGGTCTGCGATAGGCTGGCCAAAAGAGTCTCACTGTGACCCACCACATCCCATGATCCTTTGGGGGCACTGGGATTATGGGGTGACTTTGGGCCATCTGGTGGGAGGCAGATCGCTAGTGGGGTGCAGCTGCTGCTGTGTGGGTGCCCCACCCAGCTCAGCCAGACCAGTGCTCATCTCCAAAGCAGCACTGACCCAGCAGCTCACCTTCCATCCAGAGCAAAGCCCCGCTGCTCTTGGACCAGGGGAGGACAGAAGGGCAGACAGCCAGGCTCACTGCTTCACCCGGCACATAGCGTGCACAGCGCACAGTAAAACTGAGCCAGTTGCACTGACTGAACACCATACACTCCTTCCTAACCCAAATGACACAGCCAACAAGCCAGGAGTCCCATGGCCACTGCCCAGGGCAGAGCAGAATGCTGTGCCCCAAGGGGGCTGCCAGAGGGAGGGAAGTGCCCGAACGCCAACCTGACTGCACAACTAGCTTAGCCCTGCATGTGTGGGTGGCCTTCCTAGACCACAGACAGAGCTCAGGGAAGGCAGGCGTGCAGCGTGTCCTGCGCCCAGCAGAGCACCCACCTCGAAGGCTGCTGCTGGGACACACGCAGCATGGACCATTTCCCTTCCAAGTCGCAGCACATGCCCAGCTGAGGTCTTGCCCTGTGTAAAGCCTGTCTGGCTACGCTTTTGCTGTGCGGAAAGCATTATCCATGGGAGGTACTTATCTGGGCGCCTCTCAACCTCTATCCTCGCTACACCCCCGGGAGGCACAGCACTGCTGTCAGCTCCATCTGACAGGGTGGGAAAACCAAAGCACAGAGAGGCTAAGTGACTTGTCCAAGTTCACCCATGCAACCTGTGGCCCAGCAGGGAAACGAACGCAGGTCTCCCAAGTCCCACGCTGGTATCCTAACCACTGGACCATCCTTTGTCGCCTCCTCCGCAACTTTTCAAAACAGGTCACCTTTGGGCAGAGACCAAGGCAGGATGTTGTCCTGTCTGAAAGGGAGCAGATGTGAGCAATGGGAGATAGGGACTTAGAATGGAAACACTCATGTAACCTCAACTGTCACTACCAACTTCCTCTAGAGACACGCCAGGAACAGCCAGCCAGTCCCAAGAACCGCCTGCCATTCTCCTCCTGGGTGCTCCGCTCCTCTCCTCTCCTGCCAGGGGCCCCAGCAGCAGCAGCACAGCACCTGGAGAGGGACACTACTACACTGCCTGAGGGATCTGGAGCTAGGAGCTTTAAGTGAGGAAAGGTGCCACCTGACAGCCCAGGAGATGGAGGCGCTCTTTATTCAAAGCATGCACTGAGGGCCAACAGCATGCACACTGCCATCCCACCACAAGGAGCATGCTGTGTCCCCATCCTAACGGGACCAGCTCTGGGGAGTTCGATTTCCATGGCACATTCAATCCTCAGACCTCTGCTCAGCCTGTCACCAAGGGACCAGTTGCTGTCAGATGAACGCTGTGTGCACCTGTTCAACTCCCAACTGGCCTGGAAAGCCACCCTTCTTTCCCACTGGCCACCGCCCATTGCTGGCGGGTAAATGGGTTCACAGCCAGGCTGGTGAGCCAGGGGTCACAGGCTCCATCACCCTGAGCCACCTGCTGCCCAGTCTCCTCCAGCTGCAATGACATGGCTTAGAACACCCCCGGGGCAGACAGCTCCAGCCCCTGCCCTCAGGGAGGGGCCACTGCTCTTTGCTGTCCCCCTCCATGGGGGGATGGAGGAGGCACGTCCAGCCCCCCAGCCTCAGTTCCAGCTGCTCTAGCCCCCAGCCTGATTGTGTTGTTCACCAGGGCTGCCCTGCCCTTGGAGCTCAGCACACTACTGACTCTTCCTTGCACCAACTGCCCAACAGGGATTAGCTGGGGCCTCCCTACACCTTCCACATTACAGGGGACCTTCAGCATGCTGGAGACCGCTTCCAGCCTCCTTTGCCCCACTGCCAGTAGCACAAGACAAGCAGGACCCTCTGCCCACCGGGAGTGGGTCACGCAGACCTGGGATCCCCCCCACCTCACTGTCTCCTGCTAGGGCTGGACCATGCCTCTGGCCATGCACTGCTTGCTCTCCCCCAGGCACCCACGACAGGAGGCTTTGCTTCCACACCCAGAAGAGAAGCTGCAGCAGAGGTGTCTAATGAGCCTCACAGCTGGATGGCTCCCAATTCCCACTGGCAGCTCCCACAGAACCTCGCTTTTCTACTTATAGATCAGCTCAATAATCGGCCACCCACAAGCCTCCTGCATGCCCCTCCTTGATTTTATCACAGGACCTACCCCAGCCCCAGTCCCAGGGCTGCCTTCACCCAGAGATGGACAATAGTGCACAGGGGAAACTGGCAGCAGCGCACTGCCCCAGGATGGGTTGAGGAGACTGGCCCGTGCACATGTTTAGCCTTTGCAGGAAGAGGGCCAGAGAGAACCCACAGAGATGTCAGGCAGCTGGGTCTCTATGCTCAGAGAGCAGGCTTTCCACCCCTCCCCTGGGCATTGGTACCGTCTCCCCCCGCCCAAGGGCTGTAGTCATCCTGCAGAGCACAGGCACTAGACAGACCACGCCAGTCACTGAGTAACTGGACCCATAGCAAGTGGGGGTTAAACCCCTTCCCTACAGTTGCCCTCGGCCCTGCTAACTGGTTATCTACTTCTCTAGCTACTACCTGGCAAATCAAATCACTTCCTGCTCCACTTCAACAGCCCCTCATGTCTGCTTCCCCTGGAAGAGTTTCCTCCTTTCCCATGCCCCTCCCACACCCAGGTCCTAAGATGGGAGCCAGCTACTGGCCTCCCCACCTATCTCAGCCCATCAGGCCTCTCGCTCCCCTATGGCCTCTCATATTACATTCATCAGCTGCCCAGAAAAGCCCAGGGCATCTGCTCTTCACCCCCGAGTCTCCCACTCTGCATCCTTCTTGCACAACTTAACCCTTCCATGTGCTGCAGCATCCAGAATGCTTTGGGAATTGCAATGGCTTTGGGAAGCAGGCTGCTGCCACAGCAGGGCTCCAGCGAGCCATGGATCAGAAAAGAAGTGTCACCTGATGATTTGAGCACAGGCCTGGGAGTCAGGAGTCCTGGGTTCCAATCCTGGCTCTGCTCAGGCAAGTCTCTTCGCTTCTCGGTGCTCCAGGTGTAAGAGGGGGTTGACAGCACTGACTGCTCCCTGTAGGTGCTTCAAGCTCCCTTGCGGAAAGGCACTATAGACATGCAGAGCGCAGCCAAAGCAGGGAGACAGAATGAAGCAGAAGGATGACCGATAGCTTCCCTGCTGCATCCCTGGCTAACAGAAGCAAAGGCTTCTGTACCAGCTGACATACGGATGGCCCGGACTGTCTCTCTCCTACCCCACACCTCCATACCCATTAGCCCTTTCCAAGCAGGCAAAGCCAGTTCTATTAGACCAGGGCTATTTATACGGCTTCCATTAGCAGAGACACCAAGCCCCTAAGACAGAGCAATTACCCGTGTTTAATAGTTAACTACCCCACCATGCACATCCCCAAACAGCAGGGCCTGGATCGAGAGCCATTACAGAAGAACAGGCCCAGAATCCCACAGCCCCTGCTCAACGCTCACACCACTACAAACCAGGTCAGCCACCTCACTACCCCCATGGAGAAACTCAACAAGCCTAAGCTTGAGCTCCCAACGTAGAGGGAAGGATAACCAGGTTGGGCACCGGGGCATTCTGCGCGACATTCCCACACCGGAGCCTGCATACTGGGTTGTTTGTTGGGGGGAGGCATGGGAGGAGGGTCCCTGCTTCGTCCCAGTCACAGCACCGTCCCACTCACTTGCTCTGCCCAGTCTGACTCATAGTAGGTGGTGTCCAGGCAACAGCTCTGATCTGCAGCCAGGACAGAGGGAGCAGATGTGACCCACCCCTCTGCATCATACTGTCCATTGATAAGAACAGGAGTCCTTGTGGCACCTTAGAGACTAACAAATTTATTAGAGCATAAGCTTTCGTGGGCTACTGCCCACTTTTTCAGATGCATATAGAGTGCATCCGATGAAGTGGGCTGTAGTTCACGAAAGCTTATGCTCTAATAAATTTGTTAGTCTCTAAGGTGCCACAAGTACTCCTGTTCTTTTTGCGGATACAGACTAACACGGCTGCTAGTCTGAAACCTGTCCATTGATAAGGGACAGTGACAGTCTGTTAGTGCTGGTGAAAGTCACTGGCTTGACTGCCCTGGAGACTGATGCCCTCTGTCCACAGAACAGGTGCAGCAGAGATGCAGCAGGGTAAGCGTCCCCCACCCACTGCCCTCTTCCCCAGCCCCGACCGGGCAGGGTGCATTTCTAGAGATGGGAAACAGCTGAGCCTCACTCACCCAGGTGGCTCTGCTGAGCCTGCAGATCCAGCACCCACTCCAATGGCAGTGGCCAGCTTGGGAACTAGACTGAGCTCCCCTTCCACACAGGAACAGCTTCTGAGCACTACTGACAGCCACAGGAGGGGTTCCCCACACAACGCTGGGCCCGCGAGAATCCCCCTCCCCCACATACATGTAAGGATAAGATAATCGTCACAACTGGTTTTATGAGCAACCTCAGCAAGCAGGGGAAATAAGCCTCTGGCCCCACTCAACATCAGAACTGCCTGGAAAAGGTGCAGGGAAACCTCCCCCACCCCACCCCACCCCCGACCTGCTAGCCTCAGACGTTCACGGCCATGGAGGTGTAGGTGAGCGGTACCTAGAGGCCCATTCCAAACCAGGGCACCATACAGATTTTGCAGGGAGATTCCTGGAGTTACTCCCCCTCCTACTGCTGCTGCACACCCCCCCCCCCGATCCCAGGCAGCTCCAGCATGGGGTGCAAGCCACGACAGAGATGCAAATGATAAGCAACTGGAACAAAGGGCCAAGAACTGTCATTGTGCTCAGCAGCCCTACACTATGTCCCACACACCTTCACCTCGTCCATGCCTACCTGTGTTTTACCCAACACGCTGCCATCTCATTACCTAGGCTGGAGAGCCAAGCTGGTCAGTGGGCTCGGAGGGACGGGGGAGCTATACAGCTATGCTGCAGGCAGGGAGCTCTACTGGCTCATGCAGCCTCTCCGTATTGCTCCCTCCAGCAAACACTGCCTGCCCTGGGCCCAGTCTGGCACAGTATTGCTAGCTACTGTAAAAAGTGCCAAACCTCTGCCGGAGGTGACTGAGGGTGTGACTTGTCCCTCCGCTAACCACCTCCAATAGAAGTCAGGCTTCAAAGGCCAAATCCCTCCCAGACTGGAATTATCAAACTACAGAGAGATCACTTAAGAGCCCATAGATTCAACTCCCCAGTTCCTCCAATAGGTTTCCCACAGCACCCTCTGTTCTGACCCCCCCACCCAGCTAATAATCAGAATGGCTGTGAAGTTCTTGTGCAGTTCCTCTAGCCAGAGAGCTCTCCTCGTGGTTAAGCAGAATTTGAGGAGGCCTCTTGTGGAAGAGGCTTTGAAAATCCAAGGGCTTGCTGCTCTTGGAAAGGTTTGACTCTGCTGTGATGTCATCTCCCCGGTGGCCTGGTCTAGAAATGCCGAGCACGCTGTGCTCTGAGCCCTCAGAGTATTTTTAGGAAGGTTGGAGGATTAATTTTAGAGAGAGAGTTTAACCTTCCAGGTGCCAGGGCAGAGTTAACCTGGGACTGGCTAGTCTAGGTTGGGGTGCAAGCATCCACACTTGAACCATATATGGGTATGTGGCGTGGTGATGGTTCAATCCAGCCACTAGCTGCGCAGCTCTTAGGCCTGGTCTACACTGGGGGGGTGGGGAGGAAGGGGGGATTGATTTAAGATACGCAACTTCAGCTACGAGAATGGCGTAGCTGAAGTCAACGCATCTTAGATCAACTTAGAATCACTTACTTCGCATCCTCGCGGCGCAGGATTGATGGCCGCCGCTTCCCACATCGACGCCGCTTCCGCCTCTCGCCGTGGAGGAGTTCCGGAGTCGACGGCAGAGCAATTGGGGATCGATTTATCGCGTCTACACTAGATGCGATAAATCGATCCCCGATAGATCGATCACTACCCGCCGATCCAGCAGGTAGAGTAGGCATACCCTTAGCCCCCAGCATCTTCCCATCCCTAGAGCTCCCACCAGGAGGGCTGGAGAGCAGGAACTGGAATGGGGCAACCTTGGCCAGAATCACCACCACTCCGTTAAGACAAGCGTCACACAACCTGGAGTGACTCTTGGCTCCTGGACTCACGGCCCCTTGTGTTTTCATGACTAAGTGCAGTGAAAGCAGCACCACCATTGCTCTGACGTCAGGAACAGGGAGCCTAGCAACACGACTCACTGGAACAGACTCCTCCTGTCTCCTCCACAATGCACTCCCCTCTGCAGTGGCTCAAAGAGAGTCACCCACACCAGTGACAATGCAGTTCTGCCGGGTCATTGGGCTCTCGTCCCTTGGGGAGGAGCAAAGCATGCATCCTACCCTCTCTGCATGGTAAGTACTAGCACATAGCCATGACTCCAGATTTCTGTCTCTGCAATACACCAATGAGCTCTTTTAGACAACGCAAGACTGAAGACAGACTCAAGGACCTGGTGGTCTCTAGGCAGAACTACAGGGGCAGCAAGGAATGGAAAAGGAGGATAAATGAGGAGTTTGCTGCACACTCCATTACAATGACTGCGTGCACAAACCCGCACCAGTAGCCAGTTATGCATCTAGCTACCTGCTAGCAAGTACAAATGCCCAGTTTAAATGAGTAGTTATGTTACCTGCAGGAGAACACTTGCTGTGGGTAATCCGGCTGCTAGTTTAACCCATTTAGGGACAACGTAACAGGAAAGCAAGGACCACAGGCTTTGGAAAGGGATTTCTTAACCGTACTGACTTCACTCTTAAATATCTGGAACTCTTGAGAGCTTGTCAGCCACAAGTCTGATCTCACCCCTTCTAGGAGTCCAAGGGGCGTCAGCACTTCAAGCTGGGCAAAGTCCCTCCTACCCAGCCGCCTCCTGTGTGGTGATGGCTGCTGGCTGCCTGCATGCTGCTCTTAAATAGTATCTCTTCTCGCCACATGCTTCATCGGGATGCTCCAACAGCCCCTCCCCCAAACCCCAGTCATGGGTGCCCCACTGGTCCACAGAGGTGGGCCAGCCAATGAGACACAATCCAACTTGCTGGCTCTGGATAGCTTCGTGATGGCTCTTCCCACTGGTCCTTGAAGGAAGTGCCAGACCCCTTCCCCAGACAGGGCTGCTGTCTGGAATGCAATTCAATAGGCTTTGAATATAACAAGTTCTGACATGCATTCACCACAGTGCAAAAGGGAGTTCGGCATCTGACACCCCCACTCCATGCCACAAGGTTCTGCAAATACTGCTGGTGTAGTTATTTACTTCATGGTACCCAGCCCAAGAGCTCGCCTCCTAATTCGTACCTCGTTAATACAGTACAGTTCCAGTGCAGCCAATGTAAGCGTAGGGACTTGGGGGGGAGGGGGGTTTAAAACACCCATAAACCACAGCCAAAAAAGTTGCTTGCAATCTCAACTCCCTCCACCAGCTGCAGTGCAGACACAGCGAACCAAGTGGTTCAGAAACCTGGCCAGCACTCAGCTGAGCAATTGCCACAACCGACCACCTCATTTATGCTCTCGAAGCCCACCTTCCCCACAGCTCTCTGAGTTACTCTTAGTAACATTGCCAGCCTTATAAGACCCAACAAAACCAAGCCTGCACAACAAAGACATGCAAAATCTCATCTGTTCCTATGGAGAGAAAGGCCCAGAAACAAAACAAACAGGAGAAACCTGACAGCCTGTCACCTACATGACACCGATTCTGGAGTGGAAAGAGGCGCCAGAGCAGTGACAACAGGATCAGAGCCAAAGACAGAAGGCTGACATGTTTGCCACAAGTGCTTAGAAGCCCTTGTTGTGTCTGTATATGTAACCGGGGGGCTTATATGAACAGAGCACTATTTCACACCCTCCCTACTGAGCAGAGAGATGCTCTTTGAATGGCTTCTTCCTCTCAACTGTGGAGGACGGAGCTTATTATATTCCACTGCCCATCACACCAGAGATGTCACTGCTCTACTAGAGCCTCATGCTGCAAGCAAGGCAGGGAAAGGGACACACAATACGAGGCACCATGTACCTTGGTGAAATGACTCAGGAGAAAAAAGTCAGCAGGAGTCAGCAAGGTCTTCTCAAGACAGAACATGTACTTTAAGAAAGCAGAGAGTTAGAGTTACAGGACGGGGGACTCTATCCTGGGAAGAAGCTACTCTGATCTGGGGGCCGTGGTGGATAATCAGCTGAACATGAGCTCCCAGTGCGACACTGTGGCCAAAAGCGCTAATGTGAAGTTGGGATGGGAATCTCGAGTAGGAGCAGAGAGACTATTTCACCTCTGTATTTGGTACGGGTGTGACCGCTGCTGAAAACTTGTGTCCAGTTCTGGTGCCCACAGTTCAAGGAGGATGTTGATAAACTGGAGAGGGGCCAGAGAAGAGCCACGAGAATGATTAAAAGTTTTGAAAACCTGCCGTATAGCAATTTAGCTGAATGAAGTAGTTTAAGGGGTGACTTGATCAATAAATACCTACATGGGAAACCCATATATAACAGGCTGATCAATCTAGCAGACAAAGGTCTAACATGATCCAATGGCTGGAAGTTGCAGCTAGACAAATTCAGACTGGACATAAAGGTGGGTATTTGCCCATAGAAACGATATATCAAAGGTCACTGGTGGATTCTCCATCACGGATGGTTTTTAAAGCGAGACTGGATGTTTTTCAAAAACATCTGCCGTAAGCATCATGGGGGGCCAGGTCTCTGGCCTGTGCTATACACGAGGTCAAACTAGATGATCACAATGGTCCCTTCTGGCCTTGGAATCTCTGAATTAATAGCAGTAAAAAGCAGGGGACACAATCCTCAGGCATTTCATTTTCCAGCCGCTAAAGAGGCCATTTCACTCAGTGCCTTCCACAGCAAGGTGGGTCCAGAGGAACAAGCTTATGCTGAGAAAGGAGAAAAGCAAGGATAGAAATATACAAGCTGCCATAACTGTAATAGGCTCTAATTTCGAGCCAACTAATGGCAGCAGCAAGCCTCAATCCAGAGTGGAACTGGGCATTTAATTCTAATCTAACAGCAGAGCAATAGTGCAAAACAAAGAGGGATACATTACAGTCATAAAAGAAAGAGAGATTGCCAGGCACTAGTAGAAATACCACCAGACCTAAGGTCAGGGATGATAGGCCAGGCCTGACTACCCTTTCAGGCAGACCTCCTGCAGGAATGGATCTCCTCAGCCCTATAAACAGAAGCAACAAGTCACTTCAGAAGGCATTTCAGTGGAGCCCAAGTAGAAATGCTGACTGCCAACTGTACTGTAAGCACTAAATGCCCCAGCTGGCACATGCATGTCTGAAGGACACTGTGTTGCTGTTCTCAGGGCACGTTGTCACTGCTCTTATCCAAGTGTTGCCACAAGCCTCCCTGCTGGCCACACCCAAAACCCTCTCTCCTGAGTTAGGTGATGCTTTCAACCCAGGCTGGAACCTGTCCACTTTGCAGCAAGGATGCAAGCTAAATCGCTCGGGTGCAGATAGTCCTCCCATGTCTTCCCACCATTCTCCCCCTTCCTCCACCATGTGCCCACAAGAGCAGAGGAGCTTTCCCAGCAAATTGCGGGAGAGAATCCAAACCGCCCAGCTGACTGCAGCCCAGACGGATGGGACATGGCCCCTGCAGCTCTAGTGAGCTACACGTGGGAGCATGGCACCAGAGAGGATGCGGCAATTTGGACAGGGCTTTGCAATGTGGCTGCTTACTCTCCTGGAGCTAACTCTGCAGTGAAGACATCCCTGTGAGGTGAGCTAAGCACAACAGCCAGTGAGATCTCCACATTCTGTCCTTTAAAGAAACTGACTTGTTAGGGGAGCCAGATACAGCAGTAGGCAAGGCCAATCCAGGAGATGCAGCAGACAGTTCTAACAGCAGTTGAAGATGGCTCTAGTATTAGCCAGAGATGCTTCACACCCGCTGTGAATCATTTGCTAGTAAAGCGTATGCCCTGATGGGCTAAGTGTAACCAGATGCCGTATATTAAAAATTCCCCCCTTTTCTGATACCATGCTAGGTTACTCCTAAGACGTCAACTCCTTCCCCTCCCCCCAAACTAGACCAGTGCTAAACACACCAGTTACAAGCAATCTGCTTTTGCTGATTGTAAAGATCGTTCCTTTAGAAGAGGCACGTATCCAAAGGAGTCCACAGGGTGCTGTGACAGCAATCAAAAGCATGTGCACCTGCTGGCTGCCCTCCCATCCACAGTGTCCTTACCACCTCCTGGAGCAGATGTGCCATCGTACGCACGATGAGCACAGTGAGAGACCTAGCACTGGGTTGAACAAAAGCCTCCCCAGACACCATACAACCCGTTGCTGCTGAACATTTAACACAACCTGCGCTAACCCTCACAGCTGTGGAGCTATTCCAGGCTGCACAGAATCTCTTCTGACAGTAAAAAAAGAAATGCTCCCAAAGTTTCCAGCTTTTTCCACTGAGCCCAGAACTTTCATGCTGTGGACTGCTCATGACAGAGACCTAGTTGCTTTGGGGTATGTTGGGAGCAAAACACAGCGGAGCGGACTGGGCAGTGTGGGTTCTACTCCGGAAGGACAGCCCACTTGTGGGGAGTGACATCTCCACCTTTGCAAAGCACTTTCATCTACGGATGCCAAGTGTGCTGATCTTTCAGAGCCAGCAGCAGATCAATGGGCTCCAGCTTCCCTTAAGGAAGGGGGAAGACAGTGACTGGAGGGCTTGGGGACCTGAGGGGGGTGTACCTTCCTTTAGCCAATTGGGGCCCTGAAGAGCTAGGGAAGGAAGGCTGACCCCATTCAATGAGACTCTCTGGGCATGGCTTGATCGCAGGCTCAGGAGATGGGGTCTGGTCAGCCCAGAGCACTGGCTTTTCCACTGCTTGCACCACTCCTCCTCCCCCAGCCCAGGCTCCAGAGATGGTCACAGAAGGGCCCAGTAAAGAGGTAAATGGCAGCACGGGCTGAGGAAAGGGACAGGGAGAAGATGGGAGTCATGCTCCATCTCCCCACCCACACCCCTTCCTCTTTCCCACGCCTCTGTCCCTCTCTTGCCCACTCAGACTCCAAAGTGAGAGGGAGGGAGGGGATAAGGAGAGCAGCTGTCAGACTCTGGGGCACTTCGGCCAGGACAGCTCTAGCCCACTGCATGTGATTGTCATTTTGCACTACAGTTCCCTCGAATTACAGAGACAGAACCTTCTCATACATGAGCGTCCCCAGGACACCCTGCAGCCTTGTGGGCAGGAAAGAAGAAGCAGATTTGCCCACCTTTGTTCAGCCTCCACTCCCCTGGATACCTTGGGCAATGCAAAGAGCCCCGCCCAGTGCCCTCCCACTGGGAGCCAAGGGCAATCTAAGTGCAAGCCTTTTTGGAACCCAGGAGTTCGTGCACAGGGTCTCTGCCCTCCTGAGCCTGGCCCTTCTCCAGAATCTGTTGGGAGAAGAGACTCTGCCAGAGCAGTTTAGGGGAGAGCTGGACTCAGCTATGCACAGCTTCAGCAAAAGGTATTTCTTGCTCTTAGAAGAGCTGCTGGAGTCTCTGAATCTACTGCTCCCGGATATCTCTACCCAGCTCGGCTGTATCAGCATGCACAGGACATTACACCTTAACAATTCAATGCAGAAACAGAACAGAGGGTAGTATTTACAGAAAGGATTACCGCCTGCATAGAACCCTGCAGAATCCTTCTAGCAAAACCCAGCACTGCCCAAAGCTCGTGCAGGTCATCAGCAGTTGACAGTGTTCCTATGCTTTACAATATTATGGCTCAACAGGCTTTGAAACAAGCAGGTCCCTCTCTGTGCCCATGCTGATCTGGGGTCCGTCACAAAACCCCTCCTTCTCACCTAACCTTCTCCACAACACCCAACCTATCCCTGAGCCCCTTGACAGCCCCAAGAGGTATGGGGACGGACAGGTTGGGTCACACAAACCCCCTTGGGACTGCCACCTGATGTGCTGAGACTACCTCTAAGCCTGTTTTCCCTGGCAGCTTGGCACTTCAGTACCTCACCTGGTTGTGCCAGACATGCTAGCTTGCTACAAACACAGACCCAGGTCAGAACCATGTCCCGCAAAAGCTGCGGGCTTAACCAAAAACAGCTTAAGAAGTGCTCCTGTCTCCAACACCCAGATACCCAGTTCCAATGGGATCCAAACCCCAAATAAATCTGTTTTACTCTGTATAACGCTTATACAGGATAAACTTTGTTTACCCTCTATAACACTGATAGAGATGCAAAGCGGTTTGCTCCCCCAGGTATTAATTACCTACTCTGGGTCAATTAATAAGCAAAAAGTGATTTTATTAAATATAAAAAAAAACAGGATTTAAGTGGTTCCAAGTAATAACAGACAGAACGAAGTAAGTTACCAAGCAAAATAAAATAAAAACACACAAGTCTAAGCTTAATACAGTAGGAAACTAAATGCAGTTAAAAATCACCCTCACAGATGTTCCAATAAGTTTCTTTGACAGACTGGACTCCTTCCTAGTCTGGCTCCAACAATCACTCAGACCCCCGTAATTACTGTCCTTTGTTCCAGTTTCTTTCAGGCGGAGAGGCTCTCTTGAGCCAGCTGAAGACAAAATGGAGGGGTTTCCAGGGGCTTATATAGTCTCTCTTGTGGGTGGAAACCCCTTTCTTCTCCTGTGTAAAATCCCCTCAACAAGATGGAGTTTTGCAGTCACCTGGGCAAGTCACATGTCTATAAATGATTACGCTTTTTGCAGGCCAACGCCATTGTTTACATGTTAGTTTGAATGTTTCCAGGAAAGCTTAGATGTGGATTGGTGTCTCCCAAAGTCCATTGTTAGATAAGTACTCCCAATTACTTGAATCACCCCTTCACACTATGTTGACCAAATCTGTCTTATGTGCTTCCTACAGCAAACGCTTTAAATACGAGCAGCGCCAATGCTCATAAATTCAGATATAAAAAACGATACATGCATACAAATAAGATGAATATATTCATTAGATCATAACCTTTGCAAAGATATGTTACATGGCATATCTAGCATAAAATGTATTCCAGTTACATCATTTACACTCATAAGCATATTTCTATAAAGCATTATGGGGTGCATGGTCACAGGGACCAAGAGTCCATTACATGGATAATGGAGCTGTTTTACACGTGGTCAACTAGCTAGTTGTTACTACTGACCACTTGGGTGCCAGAAGCACCTGGGTGTCCCAGTGAAGACTGGGCCCCACCGGGTCCAGCACTGCACGCAGAGTCCTACTGCCCCGAAGAGCTCACAGTCTGAAAACAAAGGCCAATTATTTCCGTTGTCCAGATGGGGAAACTAAGGCACAGAGGGAATCTTGTGGCAGAGCCAGGCACCAGAGTCCTCCTCTATCCCAGCCTGGAGCTTTAACTGCAAGGCCACCTAGTCCAGCCTTGCCCCTGCTAGCAAGCTAACCCATGTTCACCCAAAGCAGCTGTGAGCAGCAAGCCAGATCCTCAGCTGCAGGCTCCCTGACTTCACTTGAACCGGGCCGACTGACACCAGCGGTGGACGAGGCCAGAGAGTTAGAGCCAGTGGTGAGCTGGAGCTGGTTCGCACCGGTTCGTGGGAACCGGTTCTTAAAATTTAGAAGCCCCTTCAGAACCGGTTGTCCCTTGCAAGACAACTGGTTCCAAAAGGGCTTTTAAATTTAACAACCAGCAAAGCTCCAGCAACTCCCCGCCCCCGGCCCCAGCTGACCTCCGCTTCGCCTCCTCCCCTGAATGCTCCGCCCTGCTTCTCCTCTCCCCCTCCCCCAAAATCAGCTGTTTGCACGGGAAGCCTGAGAGGGCTGAGAAGCAAGCAGTGGCTTTGCGCTCAGGCCCAGGGAGACGGAGCGGAGGTGAGCTGGGGTGGGGGGGCGTGAGGAGGGCCATGCGCTGCGGCAGGTAACCCCCTACTCCCCCCCTAGCTACACTACCCCGCCCCTAGGAGCCAGGGGGACCTACCAGATGCTTTCCAGGACTCCGCACTTCGCCCCCTGGCAGGTCCCTCTGGCTCTTAGGGGCAGGGTGGGCACCCACTACGGTAGCCCACGAGACCCTCCTGCCCGGCCCCTGAGCTCCCGGCCAGGGAGGCTAGTCCCCAGCTGTTCCCCCTCCACCGCAGCTTCAGCTTGCCCCACGGCTGGCCCGGCTCCAGGCACTGCGAGGCGGCCCAGCCCTGGCCCCAGCCGCGGTAAGGGAGCAGGTGTTGGATAAAGAGCAGGGGAGTTTGGGAGGTGGGGGGGATGGATAAGGGTCAGAGGGCAGGGAACGGGGGGGGATTGAATGGGGGCAAGGGCAGTCAGGAAGGAGCAGGGGTTGGATGGGGTGGTGGGAGGCAGTCAGGGGCAGGGGTTCCGGGGTTGTCAGGGCACAAGGAGAAGGGATGGTTGGATGGGGCAGGGGTCCCAGGGGGCCCATCAGGAATGACAGGAGAGGTTGGATGGGGCAGCGGGGGGCAGTCAGGGGACAGTGAAGGGAGGTGGATGGGGCAGGGATCCGGAGGGGGGGCGTCAAGGAACACGGGGGGTTGGATGGGGCAGGAGTCCCAGGGGGCGGGCCATGACCCCCTTGTGGGGTGAGGAGGGAACTGGTTGTTAAGATTTTGGAAGCTCATCACTGGTTAGAGCTACCTGAGGAAAGACATGATTTCAAAGAGAAGCCACACCTGCAGGCATTTCAGCCCACGTGGCCTTTGCCCCTCACCCCTCCCTGACACAGGATCTCCTGCCCCCTGCAGGAAACGGCCAGCTGCAGATCTGGCAAACTGAACAACACTTCATTGTCAAAATTTAACAATTCCCACCACTCCCTTCCCGAGACTCACCTTGCTCCCTAAGCTCTTATACTGTTGCCACACGAATAGGGGCTGCAGGATGGATGCTGAAAGAGACAGATTGGCTTTAAAAAGCAAAACCAATATTGGTGGTGGGGGGGAATCTTTAATTCAGGCTCCAGTCCATCAGTCTGGGAGGGAGACATGTTAATTTAATTAAAAGCCTGGCCTGGACTCTGCTGCCTTTCAGACATCCTGCTGTTGCTGGAGAGAAGTCGGATGGGCTGGGGGATGGAGCAAGTTCTTCCCTGCCCCAGGGAATAGATTTAAAATTATTAAAACTAATGTTAAAACTAAATATATAGATTACACAGGTTAAGAAGAGAGTGTCTGTACATATGGGTATAGTGCTTAGATTATCCACAATACAAAGTTTGTTTTTTAAAAAAGTCATAAGATACATATAGTGCATAATGAGCAACAAATTTAGGTGAATAAATGTAACAATATAGTTTAGATATTAGAATCCGAATACTCGGGTACATCACTCATGACAAGTTCTACAGAGAGTTGTACTACACAGCACATTTACCTCGGCGGGAAGTGGTGAGGGTCAGCAGACTAGAAAAAGGGAGGGGATTCCAGCAGCCTTATGCACTTTGGTCCTGGCTGGAGGTCCCTCCCAGCCCCACATTTCTAGGATTCTCATAGCCACCTGCAACTGTAAGCCGTGCCACACGAATCCCTCCCCCGAGCACAAACGCCTCAGGGTCCTACAGCCTTGACCCACAACACTGCTCATGCTCTGCACACAAGGGTGGCTCTCCATATTCCACAGACTGGGTGCATTAGAGAGGCAAAGCTCCAAGAGCGAAACCCCACCTCCCCACTGCCATCTCTCCAGGCATTTCCAGGGAATGTGCCTCTCCTCCCATTCCCTGCCCACGTGTACAGCAGTGCATCCCAGGGCACACTCAGATCGGACATTCTAATCCCAGACCTAGAGTTCCCTGCCTCTAAAGAGTATAGAGAAGGTGGGAAATGTGTCCCAAGAGGAAGCGCATTTCCTTCCTCTGGGGAACCTCCCAGCATGGAGGTTTAGTCGGATACTTCTGCAGCTCAGGGTACAGGTGGGAGAAAGGAGGAAGATGGCGGATTTACACTGCACACATGGAACCTGTGTTCACAGCAGCAGGGAGCTGGCTGACAAGGCCAAAGGCTCAGTGGGTCCATGCGGGGCTAGTAGGGAGAAGCAGGGTGGAGTCACTGCCTTTATGGCTGGGGGAAGGAAGTCTGCAGAGCAGAGATCTTCTATCCCAACTGTCCCAATCTGGTAGTGCATGGAAAATGAACAGTCCATTACTGCCTGAAGGCAGTAGTCCTCACTCGGAGCACGCCGCAAGGGAGAAGGAAGGCAAGCACACTGTGCCTGAGTTGGTCCATTTGAGGGATTGTTTGGCAAGGTAGGATTAAAATACTGAGGAGCCCACAGCTGAGGACCTATGGCAGTGTTCAAAGTGTTCAAAGAGAGTGATATAGCATAGGCAGAACAGGAGGCTGCAGAACATAGGAACTGCCCAATAGGATCAAATCAGCACCCCATCCAGGGTGATATTTAGTACTGGCCACTATCAGACAGCAGATCTCTCACTGGGAGGTCCAAGAAACCGGCTACTGAGATCGGCAGGCCGCTCCAGCGCTCAGAAGCAGTCTATTGCTAACCCCTGCCAGTATCAGGTCTGCTGTAATGCTCAGAAGCAGCTGGGTTTCCATTCCTTACAGCAATCTATCCTAGCTAACAGAACTGTGGATTTCGCACTTGTTCAAAGCCTAAAGTGCTCATTGCCACAGGATATCCTGTGGCAATGAGTTCCACAAGCTAGTTGTATACTGTGTAAAAATAAAAGGTGTTTCCTTTCAACGCCCCCTTATTCCCTATTATGAGAGGGGATTTGCCACCTCTGTATCACTTGCTAATGTGCACACAATCATGTTCCCTCTTACCCATCTCCTCTCTAAACAAGAGAGTCCAAATCTTGCCTTATGTGGAAAGTCTTTCAACACTTCCAATCATTTTCATTGCCTGTTTCAGGGCCCCATTCCTACTGTCAGTTTCTGTATAGGCCTCAGCGTGGCACTGTTTTGGTCACATATTGGTTTGAAGAGGCCCTGACAACTCTGTGTGTGGTATTTCCACAAGAATTAAATGGTTCACGGTGCTCTAAATAAAACCAAGATATCATATACACATTCAATAGTCACACGGCAGCCCTATGATAACAGATACCAGCATATGCTTGCAAACGAAGAGGGGAATTCAGTAGGGGAAGATGGCAGTTTCGAGTCTGGGGAGTGGATAGAGGAAGAAAAAGAAAGGGGTTTCTTAACATTTTCAAAAATATGCACTCAGCGTCCTTGTAAGCCTCCTTTCTGGGGTTTGTTTTCCAGTAGCTATGTCAAGGCTGCTTCCCCACTCTGAACTTTAGGGTACAAATGTGGGGGCCTGCATGAAAACTTCTAAGCTTAACTACCAGCTTAGATCTGGTCTGCTGCCAGCATCCCAAAGCTAATTCCCTTCCCTGGGTAGCCTTGAGAGACTCTTCACCAATTCCCTGGTGAATACAGATCCAAACCCCTTGGATCTTAAAACAAGGAGAAATTAACCATCCCCCTCCTTTCTCCCACCAACTCCTGGTGGATCAAGATCCAACCCCCTTGGATCTAAAAACAAGGAAAAAAATCAATCAGGTTCTTAAAAAGAAGGCTTTTAATTAAAGAAAAGGGTAAAAAAATCATCTCTGTAAAATCAGGATGGGAAATAACTTTGAGCTCTTTAAGTTTGATTACGCTGTAGAGGACCCCCCTCTAGCCTTAGGTTCAAAGTTACAGCAAACAGAGATAAACACCCTAGCAAAAAGGTACATTTACAAGATGAGAAAACAAAGATAAAACTAACACGCCTTGCCTGGCTGTTTACTTACAAGTTTGAAATATGAGAGACTTGTTCAGAAAGATTTGGAGAGCCTGGATTGATGTCTGGTCCCTCTCAGTCCCAAGAGCGAACAATCACCAAAACAAAGAGCACAAACCAAAGATTTGAAAGTATCTTGTCCCCTTATTGGGCCTTTGGGTCAGGTGTCAGCCAGGTTACCTGAGCTTCTTAACCCTTTACAGGTAAAAGGATTTTGGAGTCTCTGGCCAGGAGGGATTTTATAGTATTGTACACAGGAGGGCTGTTACCCTTCCCTTTATAGTTATGACAAGCTAACATATTGCTAAGCCTGAAAATACCAAACTCTGTAGGAGCCAGCTATTCAGGGAGGAGGCGCAGTAGCTCCAAACCAGCGATGTTCTGTTGGGCAGTGATGGGAACCCCAAATGCAATGTGTTTGGGACAGGCTCGGTCTTAGCTCGTGCAACAGGCTGCCGCTTCATCTCCAAGAGACATGAAATTCACCTTCACATCCTCACCCTAAGGCGTGCATACACAAACATGCTGCTGAGCTAGTGTTGCACAAGTGCCCAGAGATTATGAATATATGATCAAACTTGGTAGTGTAGACAAGGCCTTAGGTCACCAAAAACTGCCTTTTGGTGACAAAACAGCAAGAGCATACACACTACAATGGGACTTTTGGCAACAAAAAACTTCCACTCCTACGAGAGACTTTTGTCTTTTCCCCCCTTCACTGTCAACAAAGAGCCAGTGCAGACGCTGAAAGACACTAGCAGAAACACAGTTTTGTCGACAGAACTGGCTTCTGCCGGTATCCCACAATGCCTGCGCTGATTGCTCTGCTCAGTGTTTTGATCTCCGCTACCCTGCAGGTATGTGCCCTCCCCTTTCAAAGCTCCGGGAAGTATCTGTGTGCTGCTCCGTTTGGGAAACAAAGAGCAAATCATGGGACGGCTCCTGTTCTGTCCGGCACTAGGAACACAGCAGCAGGCGGAGGGGGACAGACTGCTGTGCTGCTTTGCCATTCCTCAACATGGAGAGCTCACAGAGCTACTCGTGATGCGGCTCTCGGCAGCGGAGGGGGCTGTGGGAGAACTCGGAGAGAATCCCAAGATGCGCAGCGACCAGCTCTTCCTTCCCACAACACTGCACTGTGGGGCCTTGGCTACACTTGCGGATTCACAGCGCTGCCGCGGCAGTGTAGTCGCACCGCCAGCGCTGCGAGAGCTCTCTCTCAGCGCTGCAAGTACTCCACCTCTCTGAGGGGAATAGCTTACAGCACTGCGAGTGAGCGTGCAGCGCTGCAGGCGCTGATTACACTGGCGCTTTACAGCACTGCACTCACTGCGCTCGGGGGGGTGTGTGTATTTTTTCACACCCCTGAGCGCAGCAAGTGCAGAGCTGTGAATTGCCAGTGTAGCCAAGGCCTGGGATACATACCCACAGTGCACTGCTCACCCTGTCGATGATGGTGTCCCCATTGTGGACATGATCTGTCAGAGGGAACAAGTGTAAACACCCTTTGGCGATTTTTGTTGTGTCAACTTTTGGGTATCAATAAGTTGTCAACAAAACTTGGTAGTGTAGACAAGCCCGAAGAGTCAGTCCCACCACAGATGGGAAGCTCAGGTGCATTTATACTGACAGAGCCAGACAAACATGCTTGTTTTCTCAGATGAGCGAGGCCGGCCAGCCTGAACACACAGCATCTCAACAGGATTAAGAGATACCAGTGTAGCAGAACCCACACCAGTTCACACTTACAGCTATGTTCTGGATGCTCAACCCACCCCGCCCTTCCAAAGTTGGATTGTTTAGCAGAAAAACTTCTGGTCTATGTCAACTATGAGATTTGGGGGGGGGGGGGGGGGGAAGGAGGGGAGAAGCAGCACCAAGTGTACGGGGGAAGTGTGTATGGGGGGGTGGGGGAGGAGGAGGAGGAGGAAAGAGTGTCATGAAGCCACAAATGAAAGGGAAAAAAGCAGCAGGAAAACCTGTCTGCCACCCTGTCACTTACACAAAAAGGGGAGGTCAGAGCAGAGAACAACTCCTAAGGGTGCCACACTGCACACGTACACCCCACCCAGACAGACCTTCTCAGCACCGTGCTGTGTACCCAATGCTCATGTAATGAGGGCGGTGTAGCGGTTTGCCTTCACGCAGCAAAGTACATACTACCGCAGCCCATCTCCCCTTCCCAGACAGGCTGCAGAAAGCAATGAACAGCTGGCTCCAACCAACAGGGAAGCAGGTCACACTACAGTCCTAATTCCACAAGAGGGAGGGGAAGAGCTCAGCCAATTATGTTTAATTTTAGTCTAACCTAGCTTTGCATCTCCTCCCTCTGCTGTATCACCAGTTGTACCTGAAAGGCTGGCAGCCATGCACAGAGAGGCAGCAAACAGCACTTGCCATGTGTCAGCCTCCTTGACTGTGCAGGGAATCCATGGACATTCAGCAAGGAAAGGAAGCATTCTGCTGACCACTCCGCTGTCATTAACTCCTCTGGTAGCTGCTCCAGTAGGTGCCAGTCTCTCCAAGAGCAGGCTCCCAGTGAGAGACAGTACATTCACACCACCACAACCAAGCTGGAGCGTTTGCATAGGAAGCAGGTCAGGAGGAGGAGGGAGAGTTACCAAGAAAGACACTAGCAGAAACACACAGGTGACTTCCAGCATTACAGCCCCAGCAACTGGCTCCAGAGCTGTGCTACCCATGACAGAGACCGGCGTGGGGTCTAGTGCCTGGGACACAGCTCCTGCGTTCCAGTCCTGGCTGCTCCGAGCTGGGAGGGTCACTGCCTTTCACCACACCTCTGCTCCCTGCTCCCCCTCCCACACTTGGCCTGTCCAGACTGAGCTCTTTGGGACAGAGGCTGTACTGCAGTTGGCACAAGGGGGCTTCCATCCTGGCTGAAGCCCAAGAGCATAAATAGCACCATATGGGCCCCAGTTCACCTCCCAGTGGGAGCCCATGCGCACAAGCAGAGTCAGGTAGTTGGGGGTCTGACTGGGCAAGCGGTAGCATCAGATTAGACTCAAGCCATTCACCCAGGCACTGGCTGAGGGCAAGCACTGGAGGAGCAGGGAGAGCAGCCCTTGAAGGAAGCCAGGGCAAGAGCGGAAAGTGCCTTCCTTCCCAACCCTTTGTCTATTTCAGTAGCCATGCTGATGGTCCCACAGAAGTCACATCTCGCCTTTCAAAGCAGAGGGACTGTCACTCTCTAGCAGTGGCCAAGGGGTGGGCAGGATCCTCGAGACAGGTGATTAGAGGTGCTCTACCCTGCAGGCAAATCGTCTGCAAGCCTCAGAGCACTTGGGAGGAAGAGAGTTTAGCTAGAGGAGAAGTGAGATTCTTTTAGAAACATGCTACTGAGGCCAGATCTGCTTTGCAGTGAGACATCTGGAGCAGCAACAGTAAGGGGGTTGCAGGCAGCTGCACGAAGATTTATCCTGCAAGGTGCTCAGCACTCTGGTCCCAATCTGGCAAAGCATGTCCCTAAGAACTTGGCTGGTTTGGGGCCAGAAGGCTCTGCGCCTTGCAGAATCCAGCCTTGCCCTGAAGCTTATCCCATCTTCCCCACAGCTCCTTCTGCTCTCCCATGTGAACGCCTAGGGAGCAGTCAGTCTACAGGCATGACCACATACCCAGGCCTCCTGTAAGAGATCACCATGAAGGACAGAGAAGCAGTCTAACATTTTGTTACGATTACCTGCTCCATCTGCCTGGCAATTGTTCGTGTGTAGCTGGCCACACGATTACACGGGTAAGTCCAGCACAAACAGGAAAGCAGCCCACACCTCATTTACTCGATATTTAAAGGGTAATGCAGAGCTCATTCCCTTTGACATTCATCTCTGAGCATGCTGAGTTCAGCAACCTGCCCTAGCACCAGAGGGGAAATCCAGGACAGAAACAAAGAACTCTGGGGTGGAAAAAAAAACAACACAGCCCCTGAAACACAAGGGAGTGAGAGGCTGACTGCTGGGGAGCAGGCTGAACCCCACGCCCCAGAGTTGAGATGCCTGGGATAAGCTGGGCCTATCTACGCCTTTGGGAAAACTGGGATGTGAAGAGCCCTTTTCTCTGGTTCTGTTATGTTCCTGCTCAGCGAGGCAAACCCCAAGGGGTGGTCACCCCTTGCAGATCAAGTGTCATCTGGACCAATCTCTTACTAGGTCCTTATGACAATCTGGCAGGCTGTTCAGCCTGGCAATCATTGGCGATATTCCTGCACCAGTGAGGCTTCTGGTGTCCACTGGATCACCAGCCAGATAGCGACATCCCTTGGTGAATGCACTTCATTTGCTGATCTTCCACCCTAACAATATGGCCGTACCAAGCAAGCTGCCAACAGAAGCTATGCTGATGGAGTTGTGTTCCCATGGTCACGACCTCTTTGCGCAGCACTCGGATATCAAAGGATAAGAAGGCTTAATACGAGCTGGGTGTTACTCATTTGGAGAAGGCTGGTTTGGGTCACTAAGTCAGCGCTGCTCAGAGCTCTCATAGGGAAGATATGCAGGTTGCCAAACCCAGCCACGTCTGCTGAGCCAACAGTTTGTGCCCAGACACTGCCTCACAGGGACCCAGTCTGAAACTGGGAGAATCAAGGGATTCCACCCCAGGCCAGGGAAAGGCAAGAGGCCCAACACCTGGAAGGGTGGGCTCAAAAGAGATTGAGGGGGTCAAAAATGGAGCTAGCTCTGGACCATGACAGTTGCAACTCCACGACACCGGTGCCAGCTTGGCTCACCATACACAGCAGCAAAGATCTTACATTGCACTGTTAGTATCCTACTCAAAGAGCCAGAGTTACTAGGCAAGAGTTAGTCGAGTGCCAAGAACTCCACCAGACAAGCACCGCTCACTGCCCCAGGGACCAGCCCCTGCTGCTATCCCACACCGATTTTTACCCCACGCTCATCACCATAGTACCCACTATCCAGCAGTGAATCAAGCAACATGACCAACATCTGTCCCATGTTTGTTCTCGCCTCCTCACCCCAGAGGAAGAGGCATGTGCAGTGTTTGGTAGGGTTTGGGGGGTTAACAATACATTGCTCTGTATTTACATTCAAGAAGGCTCATTAAAATGAAAGGCGGCTTGCACTTGGAGTAGAAGGTGGTGAGGTTTGCGATCACCGAGGGGACTCTTTCAGTGGTATGGAGATACACAAATATGTGGAAAGAGGGGTGCGGAAATCAGCTTTACAGTCATTTTCTTTAATTTAACTCCATGATGCCACCCCACCACCCGCAGATTGCAGAGAGAAGACGCCCTCAGCCAGGATGCCCTCCTCTCCACTGAACTTGGCCGGAACAGTTCTGTCCCTGACACCAATTTCCAGGCCAACCCTCCTCCCCAAAAAGGATCCCACCCTTAAAACTTTAATATTCAAACTGAACAAGTGATATGCAAGTGACAGAAGAGGGAACCAGCCCTCCCAGGACATCACCATGCGCCACAGGCACAAGGGCCTCTGCTATTTATTGCTTGCCATTTATTTTAGGATTGTTTCTGCTTGCCCCTAAAGGGAGAAAAATAGACCCATCAAGAGGGCTAGGGGAGGGGAGACTCACGACATGTACATGCACGCGCACACATGGGCACGCTAGTTCTGTAGCAGGGCAGAATGTTAAGGCTCTTTGTGCAGCCACTCTTCTTTAATAACTTCTATTCAGAGGCTTTTCTGATCCCCATGGCAGCTAGGCCCATGGGACAACAATGGACTCCTCCCACAAGAAAGGGAAGGAGTATTCATGTGCTACAGGAAGGGAAGTTGAGGCATAGAGGGATTAAGTGACTTGCCCAAGGTTACACAGAGAGTCTGAAGCAGAGCCAGGAATCAAACACCTCCTAGTCCTGTGCCTTAACTACAAGGTCACCCTTCCTC
Organism: Trachemys scripta elegans; assembly: GCF_013100865.1. NCBI lineage: Eukaryota > Metazoa > Chordata > Testudines > Emydidae > Trachemys > Trachemys scripta. The sequence continues at coordinate 38,362,714 of NC_048310.1, read as the reverse complement.
TCGTCACAGGAAAGATTTCTAGGACAGCTTGGAGATACTTTAGATATTTTGTGGCAGCTACCTTATTGCAGATTGAGCCAAACTATCAGCTATGCAATACAATATGTTCGGCCTGTAGATTCCCTTCTCACAGGCTCTGTTTTGTTCAAAGGTTGGCTAGGTGTCCATCTCCCCCCTCCCCCTGTTTATGGGTGCAATCTGCCACCTACAAGTTCCCACACAGCCTGGATCCTGGGGATTTTCATTCACATGCACCAAGGAGGTGACAGTGCAGTCAGGAGGCTAAAGCTAGTGGTTCCCAGACAGGAACTCTGGGGAGCAGCTGGCAGGCAGGCAGGATTTGGCCCTGGAATTCATGTCCCATGCAGCCCCAGCTCAGTACCTCCAGGGCACGTTGCAGCACTTTGAACGGAGGGAACAGGGCATACTTTCCTGCAGGGAGGGTTGTGTCAGTTTTCCACTCCGTCCCATTTAGGATTCTCCTTTAATCAAATGAATGCCCCCAGAGGCTCTTGGGAAAGAGGCGTTTTAAAACAAAAGTTACTGGGAGCACACAGCCGCCAACTGCTAATGTGACCATCGGGATGAGCAGCAAGGCTAAGTGGAGGGGCAGCTGGTGACGGGAAAGAGACTGGATTGACACCAGAGATTCTCACCACGGAATGGCCGAGTTCAAGTTTATTCTGAGTCACAGGTTGAGTTTCGGGACTCACTGGAGCCATGAAACCCTGGCATGATGGGCGGTGTGGACATGTCAGTGTGGGAGGCACTGGGGGAGGCTGAGCAGCACCTAACAACCAAGTCATTGAAATGCACTCTTTTTTTTAGTCACACCTGCTGAGCACGAGGATGAGAGCGTGCAGGGGCAGAGCCAACGTCTCTTTCCTGGGCCCTAAGCACCCAGAGATGCTGGCCTGACTTTCTCCCCGTCTCCCTGCCGGGCTGTCAAATAGGGTTACCATACGTCCTCTTTTTCCCGGACATGTCTGGCTTTTCGGCACTCAAACCCCCGTCCGGGGGGAATTGCCAAAAAGCCGAACATGTCCGGGAAAATGGCAGCTCTGCTCCTCCCTGACTCTTCGGCTCTGTTTAAGAGCCGGGCTGCCTGAGCACTACCGGCTTCGGGCAGCCCCCGTGCCTCCGGACCCTGCGCCGCCGGAACCCGGGAGGGGAAGTGCCCGGCTGGGGGCGCAGGGTCTGGAGGCATAGGGGCTGCCCAAAGCCCGAGCGCTACCAGCTTCATGGTTTGCTGGGCAGCCTCCAGACCCTGCGCCCCTGGCTGGGCGCTTCTCCCGGGCTCCAGCTGCGCTGGGGAAGCGCCGGCTGGGAACGCAGGGTCTGTGGGCTGCCTGGCAAACCCTGAAGCCAGTAGCACTGGGGCAGCCCTTTCCCCCTGGCTGGGAGTGGAAGGGAGGAGGGGGCGGAGTTAGGGTGGGGAAGGGGCGGGGCTAGGGTGGGGAAATGGGCAGGGCCAGGGCCCCTGGAGGGTCCTCTTTTTTTATTTTTGAGATATGGTAACCCTATGTCAAAGCCACCAGCAGGCAGGAGACCCAGAGCGCTCACCGGGAGAGGTGTGCTGAACAGCAGCAGGGCAACCGGCTGCCTGCCAGGTGGTTACATCTGTATTTATATTGCAGGGCAGTTGTAGTGAGCCTGGCACCTTCTCACCTTGCTGGTCATCTCTGCTTACTTTGCAGTGCCAGCAGGAGAGCCTTGCTTATCTACACACCAGGCATGGGAGATTTCACACAAAGCAGGTATGTTTGAATTGGCTTTGTTGTACTTTCTCCTCCCTTTTGTTAGTCTCTAAGGTGCCACAAGTACTCCTGTTTTTTCTCCTCCCTGAGTCTCAGCCCAGCACCCAATGCATTTGCACAGACACCAGGACTACTACTTTTGCTTGTTTGCTAGATTCACCATTAGTACCTTAGCGGATTTCCAGGGGGGTAGAGAGTTCAGTTTTTACTACCAGCCCTTAGGGGAGAAGCTGGCCACGGCTCAGCAACAGGAGTGATATACTTAATCTTGGCTTGTTAGAGGGCGGAAGAACACACTGGGTTGGCAGGTACTGGAGGGCTGTGCTCTACCAACACAGATTTTGGCTTTGAAATCTTGGCAGAAGGGGACTAGAGGAGATTGAGATGAGACCTCAGCACAGGGAACCATAAGATGAGTCACTTTTCTTACTATGCCATTGTGACGAACTGGAACTATTCTTACTGTGGTCTTTAAATGCTGACAGGGGATTGTGGCTAGGATAGTCTGCATTGGGGGATGGGAGACTGACCTATGGAGAATACCTGAGCATGTAACATGAGAACCCAGGAAGGGGTTAGAGGCCAGGTGACAACTTTGCCCGGGAAACTGAACAAAGGGCTGTGGGAGGGGTTGCTGAGGAGAGAGTTTTCAGGAGCTGGCTGGTGATATGGCTGGGAGATAGACGGGGCTCTGACCTCCCAAGGGGGCTGAGGTGCCCGGGGACCCCAAGATGGACCTAACTGAGGGGGATCCCGTTGTCTGTGCCTGCAAGACCTGTCTTGGACTGTGTTCCTGTCGTCTAAATAAACCTTCTGCTTTACGGGCTGGCTGAGAGTCATGGTGAATTGCAGGAAGCCGGGGCTACAGGGCCCTGAGTCCCCCACACTCTGCGACAACTATGCCATCCTTTAAAAAGCCTACTGTGCGCACTTCCTGTTTTAGAGGCCAATCTGTTTCACAGCCTGTTACAGTAACCCAGTGTGAACAGTTAACCCCCTGACCAGGAGACAGACAGTGCGAATGTTCCAATGGGTAAAATTTGATCAGGTTCAGGAATCCACCACCAGGACACATGGGCAACTTTGTCCGCTGAGACAAAGCTCATTCTGAAGGAAGGTGCCTCGTCAATCCTCAGATACAGAAGTCCCCTGCCCTGGTCCAGTGGGCACATTTGCCTCCAACCTTAGCTAAGTCTCAGGCTGTGCATTAGAACCCTGCACAGTGACACATGGGATATTGCTGATTTGCTGGCACTTGCTGCTCATTCAGGGCCCAATGCTGCACTTGATTGAGCCACAGAGATCTGCCACTGATATCAACGGGAGCAGGATCAGTTCCTTAATCCCTGGCCATTTGGCTGACATGCCTCAGGATGAAGGCGACAGTTCACCAGACACACGACAGGCCACAGGGAGCAGAGCTCAGGATACTAGCCAGCAATGGCTGGACACAGGTGCCCTCTCCCTGCAGCAGTCTGGCAAATCTGCTCCGTAGGCCAGGAGAGAGGAGGTTGTTTGGAAGAATTCAAAGCAGCAGCAGCAACTGCATAGTCTCAAACCAAACGCAAACAAATGCCATCCCATCTGCATCTTAAGACACGTGCCAAGCAGCCACTTGCACACTAGGCTCAGGCTCCCGACCCATTCGGCCCAGTGCCATTCCAGATTACACCAATCCTCCACTTTGAGCAGGGAATAAACCCAGCTTGCAATCCCAGCATCACTCTACCAGGCATCAACCCTGGGCTATTTCCGGGAACCATGCCCCCAGGTTCCTAGACCCCCGCCGCTGGCTTCTGCCCACCTGGGTCTGTATCCTGGGATGATGCTCTTTGGTCCCAGCACTCGGCAAGCTACCCAGTCACGTCACACTTTACCCGACACACAACAAGTAACTAATGCCATACAGACGAGTCAGCCCTCCTCCCTGCCTGCTCTGGAGGTGTATTGATGGGCATTACCACCGCGAGACAGGGCACCACTGACTGGGACAGGTGTTTCTGCTGCTCCTACACACACTGCATGCAGGTGGACAGCAAAAGCCCTATGGCTAGAGTTGCCATGGCAACTCCTGACAGCTGTGAACCACTCCAGCATCAAGCCTGCAATATGCAAAACAAGTGCCCGAGGGAGGAAACACTGTTCCCAGGCCAATCCGATTGCAGCTACAGAGCAGAGAGACAGACATCCCCTGGGCTGGTTCCCACCAACCAGTCCCAAACCAGACACTGCTTGTTTCAGCGCCAACTAGTGGTTATCAGAGCGCACATCCTGTGGGCACAGGTACTGCCAAGTATGGGAACGGTGAGGAACCAACAGCTTCCAACTGCAAGGTAATGGCCCACCACCCCATTGTCTCAAGGGTCAGCCAATACCAAGCTTCTCCAAACCAACGAGACAGCACGTGAGCATGCTCATGGGACCTAGGATTTGCCAAACAGTTCCAGAGAGACTGACAGTATAGAATCATAGAATATCAGGATTGGAAGGGTCCTCAGGAGGTCATCTAGTCCAATCCCCTGCTCAAAGCAGGGCCAAGCCCCAGACAGATTTTTGTCCCAGATCCCTAAATGGCCCCCTCAAGGATTGAACTCACAACCCTGGGTTTAGCAGGGCAAGCTCAGTGCTTTGAGCATTGGCCTACTAAACCCTGGGTTGTGAGTTCAATCCTTGAGGGGGCCATTTAGGGATCTGGGGCACAAATTGGGGATTGGTCCTGCTTTGAGCAGGGAGTTGGACTAGATGACCTCCTGAGGTCCCTTCCAACCCTGATATTCTATAATTAAAGACAGTAGACCAGAGGGGTGCAGCCACATCTGTCAAGCCCAAAATTAGATGCCCCTTCCCAGCAGTCCTTCCCTCTCTCAGCAGCTTTGAGCAGTTGTGTTTAACACACAGATCACTGTTGTAACTTAGAAATATCTCAAGGGTCCCAGGAGAACTCAAAGGCAGCAGACCACACCATCATCCAGTAGCAGCCTGCGCCCACGAGTCCTGCAGCACTGCAGGCCTGAGCATTTAAAACGCACAACCATTTGAGAGAAGCATCTAACTGCCTGGAATGCTCAAGGAGACACCAGCAAGGTGACTGGGCCCACAATTAAACTGGCACAAGCAGGCACACCAGGCTGGGTGGGGGAACTTCCACAGACAGAGCAGAGGGAAGGTGTGCCACGCGTGCATTTCAGGGGGTGAAGGAAGTGGGGTTGTGTGGGTGTTTCAGGATCAGGAGGAAAGTTGGGGCACTTTTACAGTAGATTCAAATTTGAGGCCATGGCAGTTTTGTGCTCCTTTAAAAACCCAACCCTGGACAGAGCGAGCAGCAAGGACTCAGAGCAAGCCAATCAGCCAGGCTGGCATTCACAAAAGAGAGGAAGCACAAAGCAGTGCTCTAGTGACACAGACCCCCACCCCCCAAAGGCACCCTCTGCAGCCAGGTTATTTATGAGAGTCTCCAATTATAAGAGCATAAGAACGGCCGTACCGGGTCAGACCAAAGGTCCATCTAGCCCAGTATCCTGTCTACCAACAGTGGCCAATGCCAGGTGCCCCAGAGGGAGTGGACTTAACAGACAAAGATCAAGTGATCTCTCTCCTGCCATCCATCTCCACCCTCTGACAAACAGAGGCTAGGAACACCATTCCTTACCCGTGCTGGCTAATAGCCATTAATGGACTTAACCACCATGAATTTATCCAGTTCTCTTTTAAACGCTGTTATAGTCCTAGCCTTCACAACCTCCTCAGGTAAGGAGTTCCACAGGTTGACTGTGCGCTGCGTGAAGAAGAACTTCCTTTTATTTGTTTTAAACCTGCTGCCCATTAATTTCATTTGGTGACCCCTAGTTCTTGTATTATGGGAATAAGTAAATAACTTTTCCTTATCCACTTTCTCCACATCACTCATGATTTTATATACCTCTATCATATCCCCCCTTAGTCTCCTCTTTTCCAAGCTGAAAAGCCCTAGCCTCTTTAATCTCTCCTCATATGGGACCTGTTCCAAACCCTTAATCATTTTAGTTGCCCTTTTCTGAACCTTTTCTAGTACCAGTATGTCTTTGAGATGAGGAGACCACATCTCGAATACTGCATACAGATGTGGGCGTACCATCGATTTATATAAGGGCAATGATATATTCAGTCTTATTCTCTATCCCCTTTTTAATGATTCATAACATCCTGTTTGCTTTTTCGACTGCCTCTGCACACTGCGTGGACATCTTCAGAGAACTATTCACGATGACTCCAAGATCTTTTTCCTGACTTGTTGTAGCTAAATTAGCCCCCATCGGATTGTATGTATAGTTGGGGTTATTTTTTCCAATGTGCATTACTTTACATTTAGCCACATTAAATTTCATTTGCCATTTTGTTGCCCAATCACTTAGTTTTGTGAGAGCTTTTTGAAGTTCGTCACAGTCTGCTTTGGTCTTAACTATCTTGAACAGTTTAGTATAGTCTGCAAACTTTGCCACCTCACTGTTTACCCCTTTCTCCAGATCATTTATGAATAAGTTGAATAGGATTGGTCTGAGGACTGACTCTCGGGGAACACCACTAGTTACCCCTCTCCATTCTGAGAATTTACCATTAATTCCTACCCTTTGTTACCAGTCTTTTAACCAGTTCTCAATCCATGAAAGGACCTTCCTTTTTATCTCATGACAACAATTTACGTAAGGTGAGGGACCTTGACAAAGGCTTTCTGGAAATCTAAGTACACTATGTCCACTGGATCCCCCTTGTCCACATGTTTGTTGACCCCTTCAAAGAACTCTAATAGATTAGTAAGACACGATTTCCCTTTACAGAAATCACATTGACTATTGCTCAACAGTTTGTTTTTCTATGCGTCTGACAATTTTATTCTTATCTATTGTTTCGACTAATTTCTCTGGTACCGACATTAGACTTACTGGTCTGTAATTGCTGGGATCACCTCTAGAGCCCTTTTTAAATATTGGCGTTACATTAGCTAACTTCCAGTCATTGGGTACAGAAGCCGATTTAAAAGGACAGATTATAAAGCATAGTTAATAGTTCCGCAACTTCACATTTGAGTTCTTTCAGAACTCTTGGGTGAATGCCATCTGGTCCCGGTGACTTTTAATGTTAAGTTTATCAATTAATTCCAAAACCTCCTCTCATGACACTTCAATCTGTGACAGTTCCTCAGATTTGTCACCTACAAAAGCCAGCTCAGGTTTGGGAATCTCCCTAACATCCTCAGCCGTGCAGACTGAAGCAAAGAATCCATTTAGTTTCTCTGCAATGACTTTATCATCTTTAAGTGCTCCTTTTGTATCTCGATCATCAAGGGGCCCCACTGGTTGTTTAGCAGGCTTCCTGCTTTTGATGTACTTAAACATTTTGTTATTACCTTTGGAGTTTTTGGCTAGCTGTTCTTCAAACTCCTCTTTGGCTTTTCTTATTACATTCTTGCACTTAATTTGGCAGCGTTTATGCTCCTTTCTATTTACCTCACTAGGATTTGACTTCCACTTTTTAAAGGAAGTCTTTTTATCTCTCACTGCTTCTTTTACATGGTTGTTAAGCCACGGTGGCTCTTTTTTAGTTCTTTTACTGTGTTTCTTAATTTGGGGTATACATTGAAGTTGGGCCTCTATTATGATGTCTTTAAAAAGCACCCATGCAGCTTGCAGGGATTTCACTTTAGTCACTGTACCTTTTAACTTCTGTTTTACTAACCCCCTCATTTTTGCATAGTTCCCCCTTTTTAAATTAAATGCCACAGTGTTGGGCTGTTGAGATGTTCTTCCCACCACAGGGATGTTGAACGCTATTGTATTATGATCACTATTTCCAAGCGGTCCTGTTATAGTTACCTCTTGGACCAACTCCTGCGCTCCACTCAGGACTAAATCTAGAGTTGCCTCTCCCCTTGTGGGTTCCCGTACCAACTGCTCCATGAAGCTGTGCCTTGGCCCAAGCACCAGCCTGTGAACTGCCATCCAATACAATAGAGATCCTACACAGACTGACGGCATTTGTGGCTATTTAGTACACCTCTACCCTGATATAACGTGACCCGATATAACACAGTAAAGCAGTGCTCCAGGGGGCGGGGCTGCGCACTCCGGTGGATCAAAGCAAGTTCAATATAATGCAGTTTCACCTATAATATGGTAAGATTTTTTGGTTCCCGAGGACAGCGTTCTATCAGTGTAGAGGTGTATAAGCCCTGAAAGCTCTCCCCACATCAATATTGGCTGTCAGTACACTGTAAGGACATGGCGCAGGGGAGATTGACTTTTCTTTGCTTTCTGGGCTGAAATGGTTCAAAGAGCTACCCCGCTGGCCTATAGAGGTGGTCCAACTGCAGTAGTGGATGAACTAGTTTCTGTATGTTGTAAACATGCTTTGCACTTGGGATCCTTCAGGATGAGGGGCATAGGTCGGTGACTGCCTCCCCTGAGCACCCCTCGTGGCCTGGGGTGGCTTTACGGAGTCCTGCCTCAGTCTCCCCTCAGATCACAAGAGATCTACACAAATCCAACAGCCCTTCTTGGGATCTAGTCTATTAACATAGTTCAAAACAATTCATACCACCCTCAAAGTCCTGCAATAACTCAAGCAGCCACTCTAGACCTCTCCTACCTGAGGCCCTGCCACAAGCCTCAGCTAAGTCCAAGAGATCAGCAGGCAAACCCCTCTGCTCAGGCATCCCCCTTACTTATCCCAGAGGACCTGACTGGGTCACATGACGCGTTTTCCACACCTCGGGCCCAGTCCACCTGTGAGGAGCCCATCTGCCCTGAAGGGGCCAGCCACCCCATGACAAGGGGCATTACAAAAAGCCAGATTTCACAGAGCAGAATATAAACTGTGCTGGGTTTAATCTGGATGGTCTCTAGGGACCATTGGGGTGTCTGAGTCCAAACTGACAGACACTGCAGGTCTCCCCAGAAAGGTACCTTAAAAAATAGCTTTAGGTGGGAGAAACTGCAGAGTTAGTTTCCAGTCTTGTCTTTCCCCCAGTCCCACACCCAGTACATATCCTTCTATCCATCCCTCGCCTTGGGACATCCTCCTCATACACAGCAAGACAAAACCTGTTGCTTGGTTCCACCCTCCCAGGGGGTTCAAGGACACTACAGAACTGGGATCACCCTGAGACAGTTTGGCCAGTATCCAGTTGCTTTCAGATTGCATTTCCCCCCATTACGTTTACAGCAGGGAGGGGGACAGCTTCCATGGCACCTTTCACACCAGAGCGCTGTACCAACCAGCATACAGCAGTGGCTTCATCTACCCCATCCAGGGTAGAATACAGCACAACAATGCTACACAGCTGACCTGATCCCACACAAGTGCCAACTATAATATTAAAGAGTGGCCAAAAGCCAGTCCTGATCCACACTGACTGTCTCCCCTCCCCACCAGCCATCATTTATTTAAGGGCTGTGCATCCAGAGCACCTGTGTGTGTGTTTGGTATTCGTGCCTCTTTCCCATCCTTGGCTAAGGGAAGTGCAGACGCTTTAATGAATGGTTTGAAAGGTTGGGCTAGCTCCTCTGCAGCATACTTCTGAGGAAATGCAACTCCATCACTTCCCACAGAGAGACTCCAGCATGAATCACAGACACAGCCCCGCCTCCAGCCTTCTCTCCCCAGTGGCAGAGGCATACCCAAGAGATTGTGCTATATCAGGACTGACCCACGGTCTTTGCAGACACTAATAGATCCTCAATTTGAAGTGCAAAGATTTGAAAGCAGTCTCGCTTGGGGGATGGCAAGTAACACAAGCAACGGACAGAGAAACACCCAGACATTGCAAAAGCCAAGGGTGAAATTCACTGTAGGTCTTTACTACTATTTATGGTAAAAGAGAAGGACCAAGATACACATAGGCATGGAAATGTCTTTGATACCAAGAGCCACAAGAATAAAGCAGGAAATAAAACACTTTGAAATTTCAACACTGACCGTGCACTCCAGACAGCACAGCCTCCCACAAAGCAGAAGTGACCTCCTCATTACCGAGTCCATGCAGCTCCAGCTGAGTGCCACTGGAGTGAGAAGGGTAGGTACAACTCTGGGAGCCACTAGCCAAAGACACATCAGCAACACCCCACACATCCAAGTGTCTTGGCATCAAGCTGTAACAATGCCCAGTTGGCAGTGACAGCTAGCCCAGTATAAACGTCCCATACACGAGAGACAGGAGATGTGGCGGATGTTTCTGTCCATTCACACCTGGACCGATTCCCACCCCACGCTGATGGGAAGTGGGGAGAATTTCAAAGGCACAAATGGTCATGAGGTGCCTAATTCCCACTGACTGTCCATGGGAGTTAGGCATCTACATCTGTCTCTGAAATTCTCCTCCTAAGCTCCTAGCACAAACCAAGCCCTCCCTGACCCTGATCACGGCTCTTGCACACAAAGGCAAACTGGAAATTCAACGATTAGCTCCTTTATTAACAGCATATGGGAATCAATGAGACTGTAGCCAGAAACAGGGGGTATCAGACAGCAGGTTGCAGAGCACTCGTGCTTAAGGGCACAAGCCTGCAAAACACAGCAGGTGCCAACAAACAGCTATTCAACCTGGACATTAGTTCACCATCTGGACTGTCCACAAGCCAGAAGAGATTCCCCTGGAGTCACAGCCCTGTTCCAATTCAGTGTGGCCAGTGCTTTGTCTGCTTAAATATTTGGTATATTTTAGTACTGCAGAAAATGAGACGCTGCAGCCACTTTTGATGAAGTAACAGCCTTAGAGCTCCGGGACAGGGAGAGCTCCCAGCACATAGCTCTGCTATTGCACCCCAGACTACAGAGTCCTCACAGCTCTACCACCACCCTGCTATTCCAGCCCTGGCCCTGCTCTCCTTCTGCACCCACCCACACAAAGAGTTCTGCCTCCAAGCTCTTTCTGCTCAGAGAATGGCCACCCCATTGGTTAGAGCGGTGTTGGGAGAGGGGCCCAGTGTCTTCTAGAGAGCAGAAAAGACCAGTCTCAACACTGACCAAAGGCACAGCTACCCAGGTGCAGACGTTAATCCACTAGGGCACCTAGCGATGGCCCCTCACTAGCCCACATGCCAAGCAGCCTATCCCTCTCAAGCTATACCCAACAGAAGTGCTGCTGCCTTTGCCTATAGGTCCCAGACTGCTGGAAACTGCTCCCCATTGTTCGAAGCCCAAGGCATGCCATAAAAATCAAGCCAGTTAGAAACTGAATTGGGGAGAAGAGCCCAAAAGGGCAAAAGGAAGAAAAGGTATTTAGAACTGATGCTCCCCAAGGAAGGCCCTCCAGAAATGCTCCATTATTAAACTGCTCCACACTACGAAATCCCAAGTTTGATCTACCCCAGCCAGCCACGCAAGCGAGGGAGCCAACACAGCCAGCAGGCTCGTTTTAATTCAGGTCAGTGGCTGCTGACGGAATGAGAAAACCAGCAGGCAGCCGCAGTGGGGTGCCGGATCCTTAACTCCACTGCAGAGCTCATTAAACACCTTTGGCCCTGAACAACAATTACCAGGTTTCAGACATAGGCTGCTCTCACCTCACCCCACCGTACCCTTCTCCACTCCCCTTGGCCATCACCTGGTGTCAATACCCTTGTTTGGAGACGCTCAACAAAAATGCACAGGCAGCTCAAGCTTCACACCTCTCAAGAGGGCAGAGTTACCAGATACAGGAACAAATGGCAGGGCAGCAAGAGACTCTGGAGGGCTTCCAGAGAGCAGTGAAGAGACTGGAGCCTGAGGCCACTCACTTGTAAGGGCTGAAACAAAGGGACCACATTACCTCTTTGTAACACGCCACGAGTTGCACAGGAGCGTCATTGTGCTTCCAGCTTCTGCAGTCTGGAGCGAATGCAAGCCAGAGCTGGGCATGCACATCTGCGGCTATTGCCAGCACAGAGTGGCTACACAAAGCAGGCTGCTACGATAGCTTCTCCATGCTTCTCCCTCTGCCACACTCCACAGACAAACAGCCTCTAAAAATAGCCGGCCATTCATTCAACACACTCCTGCCCTTTCTCTCTGAAGCCAGGTAAGACCGGTTAAGTTGCATTTAATTATATTCTTCATGTGCATCTACTCTCCTGGTTGTGCCAAGACCTGTTTTCATTCCTTACTAAATTCAAGAACAAGCATTGAAATAAATCCAATATTCTTATGAAACTATGGTTACACACCCAAAGTAGTCCTGACAAGGAAGAATTATGGGTGTTGAGTGGGGCAGTGGTTCTCAACCAGGGGCACATGTGCCCCTGTCGGTACACAGGGTCTTCCAGCCGGGTACATCAACTCATCTAGATATTTGCCTAGTTTTATAACAGGCTACATAAAAAGCACTAGCAAAGTCAGTACAAACTAAAATTTCATACTTGTTCATACTGCTCTACATACACTATATCAGGGTTTTGCAACTTGGCGTCTGCAACCCCCAACAGGGTCATGGGATGGGTTTGGGGAGGGTCACAAATGCAGGGCGGGTGTTAGAGGGTGGCAAGCAGAGCAAATGACTGGGGCCCCAAAAGCTAAATTACATGCTTCCGCCCCCCAGGCAGCAGAGCTCAGACTTCGGCCTGGGGCTGAAAATCAGACTCCTGAAAGGGGTACAACAGTCTGGAAAGGTTGAGAGCTACTGGAGTGGGGGAAATACAGAATCCAGATTTTGGCATTTTCTGCTACTGGTACTAACCTTGCAACCGGGTAAAGATTTCCATCATCATTCTGAGCTTTTAGAGGATATGTCATTGTGACCTCACCACAAGTCATGATCTCTAGAGGTGGCAGATAAACTGTTTATGAACCAGTCTCCCAGCCTAACGAAATTCACGCTGCGTTGTGGAACTATTTGCCAGAGTAGAGACACAGAAAAGGAACCCCAATCATCACATTGTGAGGGAACAAATAGCGAACCTATCAGCAACTTCCATAGAAAGCCTGCCTCTGTATGCTCAAAACAGTTCCCAACCCGGCTAGCTCAGGCTGGTAGTTATAGAATGCCATCCTAAGGCAGAGACTGGGGTTGTCCGAGTCTGGAATGCAAGCTTGCCGAGCAATTGTATTGATGTGTGAAGCAGAGCAGAACACAGCTCATTCTTCTAGCAGCAAACCAAAGTGAGGTGGCCCAGGAGACACCTTGGGAGCAGGTAAGTCCAGAAACAAGGGGATACTCAGAGTCTCCTCCAGTTCAGAGCTCTGCATCAGACTCTGTACAGGGCCTCCATGTTCCATACCAAGCTCAGTGCTCACAAGCCTGGTCTCCTGTGGAAACGTCTCTTCTGCACATAGGATGCAAAAGAGCGTGTTGGGGGTGGGACAACGCAAGTCACTCAGCAATGCCTGCCTGTGCTTGGCTGGAAGGAACCAAGGCAGTGTCTAGGAGTGGGCTTGGCGACGCATCACTGCAAGCTCTCTTACCAGCACACAGGTGAGCACTGGCATCTCTGCAAGCATTTAAAGGGTCGACTGCTATGTGAGACAAGAGTTTTTAGCAAGCTGCAACAGGCTTTGGGGTCCCTTTTGGATTCATTAACAAACATGGAAATCCCTCCCTTTCATCGCAGCTCCCTTCAGATCCCCTACAAGTCACTGCACTCTGCTCAGAGTAACCCCATATGCCAACCTCCCTTCAGAAGCACCCCACACATGAATGTCTGCACAGCCAAGTCACAGAGGGTTCTTAGACACTGCATCTGCGAGCAAGCGAGCTGCTCGGCTCAGGCAGACAGCCTCGCAGTATAGCCAGCCATGTGTACTGGAGCTCAGACTCAGCTGGGCACGTAGATCCATGCTCAGGCAACTAGCCCAAGATGCCACTGGTGCCACAACATCCACACAGCTATTTTTAGTGTGCTAGCTTGAGCCCTGTCAGTGAGTCTGTGAGTTTAATCCTTGAGGGGGGCCACCTAGGGATCTGGGGCAAAATCAGTACTAGGCCCTGCGAGTGAAGGCAGGGGGCTGGACTCTATGACCTTTCGGGGTCCCTTCCAGTTCTTGGAGATATATCTATCTCCATATATTTATACCTGGCCTGGGAGGCTTCTGTACCCAGAGAAAGTGAGCAGCGCTTTACACAGCCACTAACACAAGCAGATAGTCACTGGCTCCTGACCAAGATAATCCAGAGATCTGGGTGGCAGCCACCCAAACTCCTGCACCTTCCAGTCTGTGCCCAGTGGATGCTGGCTACGCAGGTGTCACCCGAGCTCTTGGATTATGGTTACGATCTCAAAATAGTGCAGAATAAGCAAAGGTCCAAGCAGTCTCCTCTTGAAAACATCCACTGCCACTGGTGCCTTGGATACAAGCTATGGGCTCAGGCAATGCCGAGCATCTTGAACTCCCTCTCTCTCGGCTAGGATCTGGGTGCGCAACACCTCACAGGATCAGCCCTCTGCACTACAGGCACCAGCACTGGGAAGCTGTCCAGTTTTGAGGGGGAGGGGGAGGGGGAAGGATTGCTGTTTCCTCTTAGTGTTCATCTCCCCCTCCCCCTACCCCCACAGGAAGTCTGCTAGGCCCCCTCCCATCCCACACTTCAGCAGAGCAGCACAGGAAACCTGCAGGCTCTTTCGTGCTTTGCCCAAAGGAAGTGGTGTGCAACTGTACAAGGATCAGGTGGTGTGTTTTTACAGAGACCAAGCCACCATGATCACTGACTTCCTGCAGCTGCTCCCCATACTCCTCCTTGGCCCTCCATTTCCCCTAAGACATTCCTCCTCTTTGCAGAGAACCAGTTGATCAGAAGAGTTTGGAGGAGGACAGTTTGAGCAGTCAGACTAGCTACAGGCAAGGGAAGGGAAGGGATGGGGTTCACAGCACTGCACACTCCAGGCAGCCCAAGAAAAGACTCCAGAGGAGGAAGGAGGGGACAGCCCATGAAACTCCTCCAGGCACATTCCAGAGACTGGGCCTGTTCACTCACGCTCCGGCAATTCCCAGGCACAAGGTCTGACAAACACAAGCCACTGCGACTGGCTCACAAGCACAGCGGCAGCATGCCAGGGAGCGAGCAAGCTTCCAGAGTTATTTTAGCCCTCCAAAACTGGAGTTAGTGCAAGCCCCAAAAGCACCCGGCAGCAACCCACTCTGGGGCTTCTCTTTGGTGATGCAGCCACAACATCAGCCTGAGAAGACAGCAAAGGTACAAGAAAGTATTGCTTCGGTGTTCCCCATCGCACTCAGGTCTGACAATGGAGAAGGGACCCACTGCTTCTGTTATGTGCCGCACTCTTCCAGACTCAGTCTCCCTGCAGCAAATGAGCAACTTCTATTGCCACCAACACTTACTGGCATTCATCTCTTTTAAAGAGTCACTTTCAAAGAGGAGGAGTATATTAGCAGTTAGAGCAGGGAACTTGAGTCAGGGCTCCTGGGTTCTACTCCCAGCTCAGTGTCACGGAGTGTGGGGGAGTCAGAGCCCTGCACCCTCACTTCCTGCGATTCACCATGACTCTCAGCCAGCCAGTAAAACAAAAGGGTTATTAGACAGAAACACAGTCCCAAGCAGGACTTCTAGGTACAAGCAGGACCCCTCAGTGAGGTCCCTCTGGGGGGCAAGGAGCTTAGACCCCAGACTTGGGGTTCCCTGCCTCTTCCCAGCCAGCCCAAAAGCAGCCCTTTGTCCAGTTTCCCCAGGGAAAAGGTGTCACCTGGCCCCAACCCCCTCCTGGCTCATGTTACAGGCTCAGGTATGATCCCTCAAGTAAAGACATCCCCTGCTCTCCCATCCCCCATACAGACAGTCCAGTAAAACATTGTACATTGGACAAACTGGACAGTCCCTACGCAAAAGAATAAATGGACACAAATCTGACATCAGGAATCATAACATTCAAAAACCAGTGGGAGAACACTTCAACCTCTCTAATCACTCAGTGAGGGACTTGAAGGTGTCAGTTTTGCAACAAAAAAAAACCTTCAAAAACAGACTCCAAAGAGAGACTGCTGAACTCGAATTAATATGCAAATTAGACAATTAACTTAGGTCTAAACAGAGACTGGGAATGGTTGGGTCATTACACTAATTGATGTATTACTAATTCCCCCTCCCCCCCATGTTAAGTTCTCCTCACACCTTCTATGGGTCATCTCAATTATCACTTCACATTTTTTTCCTTCTGCTGCTACTGATAGCTCATCTCAATTGATTGGCCTCTTACAATTGATATGCGTACTTCCACCTTTTCATGTTCTCTGTATGTATAAATATCTTCTGTCTGTGTGTTCCACTCTATACATCTGAAGAAGTGAGCTGTAGCCCACAAAAGCTTATGCTGAAATAAATTTGTTAGTCTCTAAGGTTCCACAAGTATTCCTGTTCTTTTTGCGGATACAGACTAACACGGCTGCTACTTTGAAACCCGTAAAACTAGAAGACATTCCCAGGTCAATCCGCCCCGTTCCCTACTGCGTCACACTCAGCCATTACCTGCACTATTGCGGGCAACCTATTTCACCTCTCCATCTGTAGCTCCCGCATCTCTTAGGGTTAAATCTGCTAACCTATCTCACAAGGGCACTGAGAAATAAGAAAAGGGAGTTGGGACTTAATTCTGACTGCTACTCTGAAACTTATATCTGGGTAACTCAAGAGTAAACCCATGGACCTCAGTGGAGTGACAGACATCTTGACTGCAGTATTTTAAGGAAAGCTAGACCTTGGGCTGTCTGTTTTACAATGTTCCTCTAGCCTTTCTTTCATGTGGTTTTCAGCAGGTGAGTTAAGCTTGAAATCTCTTGTACATTACTCATGAGTCTCTGTGATCAGAGATATTAGCTCAAATCCAGTGAGAAAAACTGGTGCATATTTGTTCTAGCAAAGGGAAAAACTCACATTGTTTATTGGACACATCTGGAGGCTACCACAAGTTAATGGCGGGTTAATTAGCTCTATCTTGTGGTAGCCCACTTGGCTACTATGGTGCCAAGAGATTTGTTCCTCATCTCAGAGGTATTCATTAAACGAGCTCTCTACAGCCTGTCTGGTCTGGCACAGAGAAGACTAGATCTGTGGGAAAAGGCACTCTCTTCCAGGATTTCAGAGTAGCAGCCGTGTTAGTCTGTATCCGCAAAAAGAACAGGAGTCACAAGGTTCCACAAGTACTCCTGTTCTTCTTCCAGTATTGAAATTCATGTTCCCCGTGTAACTGTATTTCCTCCTATTATTTAGTCTCATCTCCTCACTGAGAATGCTTGTGTTTGACTGACTCACAGAGCAATGAATGAGACACACAAACCCTACCAGCACATTAATAAATAAGCGATACACGAAAAGCCTTTACAGCATTTCCAGGCAGTGGAACATAAACAAAACAAGTCTGGAATAAATCTAGGGGAAGACAATTCAGACAGGGAAATGGGTTGGTCAGATCTCCGATAAGCATGACTGAAAATCTCTATATGTAGGGAAAACATGGAATTTAGGAGAGAAACATGAACCAACCAAATCAAATCCATCCACATGTGAAGTTAATGCCCTCCTCAGTGGGCTCAGCAAAAAGGCCAAGGGACCATCGCCAGAGCAGCAGCAAGACTTACTGGCCAGCAACACAGAGGAAGCTAGCCCTGCCACTCCCAGTGCTGTAAGCTATTCTGGAAAGAGAAGATTCCAGTCTCCAAGACAGATAACCCACTGTGAACGTCACACACAACTTCAGTATCAAGTTAGACACCCTAATAACACTGCCATCCCCAATCCACACACACGAGAACTATGGGGGAAGGAAGAGAGTGAAAAAGCAATGCAGCCAAGCCAGCAGGGCTGAGCTGGGACAAAGGAGGCACTAGGGTGGGGTTTCGTGGTGGGGCAAAGCTGTTGGGGGTGGGTCAAGATCAGACCTTTGATTCTCCCTCTACAAGTACAGTCCCAATGGCCAGGTTGGAGATCAGATCTGTAAGCCCCAACAGATAGTTAGCAAGAGTAACAGGCACCGTGCTAATGTACGGTGGCCCAGATACAGCCCCCCAGACATTTCCACTAATAAAGATGAATTCTTGGTGGTGACTGCCTCCCGACTTGGAGACACTCTTCTCTAACTTTGACTATGGAGGCTGAGGGGGTGAGCAGAGGGAGAGGACGAGTGGTTATATTTATGTACTGGAGATCTGTACAAGCCAACCAAAACAGATGCATTCTGGGCTTGGTCAGCAGCTTGCTGACCGGCAAGTCAGAAGGAAGCTCTCTTTTTGTGACTGGGCTGGTTTCAGGTCTTGAGTCAGAGGGTTCAAATGGAGACCAGGATCTTGGAATAAAGTCACTCAGCAGCTATGAGAAAGCTCTGGGACTTCAGGCCCCACAACATCCAAGTTCTACTACTACAGCTCATCATCCTATGCCTCCTCTCTAGCTGTAGGGAGCAGGACTAGAGGGAGAATATGCTCTTCCAACACAGACACGCACAAGCTGGGACTCTCAGCTTGCCTTCTGAAGAGCCAACCAAAAAAAACACATACATGTTCCTTTGCAAGAAGACTAGAATCAGAAACTTCCTGCATATTGGGCTTTCTACCAAACCTGCCACTACCCTGATCTTGGTCTGTCGCCTCCAGACACCCACTCTCAGATGCGCATAGTGCGCATCTGTAGCCCCTCTGTGCAAGGGTGGGAGAAGCTGCAGAGAACCCATTGGTTCACTTTAAAAATACAGGGTGGAGACTGTCACAGCAAGAATGGGTTTAAATGGCTCAACGGCTTACAATGCCCAAGACATTTAAGACAACAGTTTAACCACACATAATGTGTGTCCTGTCAGAGCTGATGCCTAGAAAACTTATGATACTCCTAACACCAAGACACAGCAAACCAAAACAAATGTCTGGGCATCTCCAAAGATCAGCAGAGGACTATCATATAAAGTGATCTGGCTTTTCAAGGAGCTTCAGACCTTCAAGGACTGGGAACTCTGGGGTGGCTGCTGGTGGATTTTCCAGGTACATTTAGGGCATTTACATCTTGTACAATTCTCACAACCTCCTGTGATGAAGCTGTGCGTGAGGTCAGCATGACATGGATTGAGGTACGCATGCCCAAACAAGGCTGGGGATATGTCAGCCAGCCATACATTCCTCATTTTACTGTGGCCCTTCATAATTATATATTAGCACTGGCTTCTGTGAAAAGGCCTAGAGGAGTTATTCCCTGCCATTTGTTCTCACCCACAAAAAAAACCAAACAAACCATCCCCTACTCTATCTTATGAAGATAGAATGTCCTAAAAGCAAATCCACAGGTTATCAGAGACTTTGTGGCCTCCTAATCAAATGAAGCATAAGAAAGGCCATGACCACCAAATAAGACCATGACTTTCCAATCACAGCTCCAGTTAAAAGGACAACCACAGTTAACTGTTGAGCTAGACCCCCCCTAAGGAAACCCCCTGAGTAAGCAAAATTCATTTTAGTAAACAATGGAGACTCCTTCCCTAAGGAGAGGACACTCAGTCTGACAGGAAACTCTAACCAACCCACTCTCAGGGCTGTTTTATAAAATCATTCTGTCGGCAGTCTCTTCACATCTCTCCTAGGAAGATCTAGAGGCTGTTAAGAGGTAATATTGTTCCTGTGTCACTGTACCCAAGAAATAGCAGTACAAGGGAGGCAGCTGTTCAGTAAAAATAGCCTGTCTCTTCTGAGGAGTTTGCAGAGTGCCAAGCACAAGGAGGCTCTGATCTCATTTGATGCCTCTTGACACTGCTGCAATATAAATAAGATCCTCAGACAATCAGTTGTGTTCTGCAAGGAGGGAACATCCTCTGAAGGTTCCTCCTTGCAGAAGGAGATTAAAATCTATTCTAACAAAGGACCAAGTGCATTTAGGACCAAATGTATGGACTCCAAATGCAGTTTGATGTTTCAGCAACTCTCCCTGTTCTCATTTTCAAGTCCCCCTAACAAATGAATGGTAAAGTCACCCAAGCCAATATCAAGGCTCCTCTTCATTTACCAAAGCTTTGTTGTTTCAGCATTTTACTGTGGCTAATAGGGAGTGGTTTAGCTCCAGGCAGCAGTGGGACCACAGAGGAAGAGGTCTCTCACAGACCTTCGGAGGCAGGCCAGTCCTCGCTTACAGACAACCCCCCAACCTGAAGCAAATACTCACCAGCAACTACACACCACACCACAGAAACACCAACCCAGGAACCTATCCCTGTAGCAAACCTTGTTGCCTACTCTGTCCCCATATCTACTCTGGCAACAGCATCAGAGGACCCAACCACATCAGCCACACCATCAGGGGCTCATTCACCTGCACATCCACTAATGTCATATATGCCATCATGTGCCAGCAATGCCCCTCTCCCATGTACATTGGCCAAACCGGACAGTCCCTCCGCAAAAGAATAAATGGACACAAATCGGACATCAGGAATGGTAACATACATAAGCCAGTAAGTGAACACTTCAATCTCCCTGGTCATTCTATTACAGATTTAAAAGTCACTATCATTGAACAAAAAAAACTTCAGAAACAGACTTCAAAGAGAAACAGCAGAACTAAAGTTCATTTGCAAATTCAACACCATTAATCTGGGCTTGAATAGGGACTGGGAGTGGCTGGCTCACTACAGAAGCAGCTTTTCCTCTCCTGGAATTGACACCTCCTCATCTATTATTGGGAGTGGACTACATCCACCCTGATTGAATTGGCCCTGTCAACACTGGTTCTCCACTTGTGAAGTAACTCCCTGCTCAACATGTGTTAGTATATAATGCCTGCATCTGTAACTTTCACCTTATGCATCCGAAGAAGTGAGGTTTTTACTCACGAAAGCTTTTGCCCAAATAAATCTGTTAGTCTTTAAGGTGCCACCAGACTCCTTGTTGTTTTTGAGAGGAAGAGGAATTGCAGAGGACTATCTATTGTGGTGTATTGAATCCCCCCCCATTCTAATCATGGGCAACAAAAGGCTACAGTAGCCAGATAGCTTGCTTCCCCCTCCCTCAAACTGCTCCTCTACAAAATTCCCCACACACGTCTGCACACGGAAGACATGGGAGGTGAATACCAAAAAAAAAAAAAAAATCAGACAAGTTTCCAAAATTATTAGTTTTTTGTGCTCCTGTTTTCTCCTCTTATCAGTGGCACAGGAGGCACCACCACATGGAGGGTTATTGGCTTAGGCCAAACAGTGCAATGCACTTCTTAGAGCAAACCCACAACATCCTACAGGACCCTGAAGCAGACACCAGAGAGACCAAGTGCCTAGAGTGTCACACAGACAGCAAAGCATTTCATATGCAATTTTTAGAGGGCAGTAGTAGAAGCACAATAGTAAAAACAATGCAACAGTGATACATATGGCCTAAAATGGAACAATTCAAGCCTATTTGATCTAGACTTTGCTGACAACATCACTCTTATAAGTGAAGATGCCAATGGATTACAAAAATGTACAAGCCAAGTAATGGAGAAGATAGGTTTGAGATACAATGCAAAGAAATGTAAAGTTAATGGGGATAGGGACAGAAATCAAATTGAAAAAGGAAGAGGAGAAGGTGGACAATTTTACATATCTTGGAAGTTCCATCAACCAAGATGGTACTAATTCCAAGGAAAGAAGAAGAAGGAAGGCAAACGCTGCATTTGGAAGACTCAAAAACATCTCCCTCAAGACAAAACTGAATGTGTACAAAGCAACTGTTATTGCCATCACAACATACAGCAGTGAAATATGGCAACTTATGAAGAAAGACATGCAAAAGCTGGATGCATTTCGTCACAAATGTCTGAGAAGAATATTGGGAATAACATATAGAGATAGGAAGATGAGTGAAGAAGTCAGAAAAATTACTGGACAAGGTACCCTCTCACAAATCTACAAAATAATCTACAAATAATCTACAAAAGAAGACATCAGTGGCTGGGACACGTGCTGAGAATGGAAAAAGAACACTTACCAAATACCGCCCTTGAATGGAAGCCAGAAAACGCAAGAAAAAAAGAGAAGTCCGCAAGTAACATGGAAACTAACAGTTCTGAACAACATCAGCACATCAACACGAAATAGGAAGATTTGGAGAGAAGGGCAGTTGATAGGCAAAGATGGCAAATGTGGGTAAGCCCAGTGTGCAGCAAAGCACGGGATGGACTAAGGGCTAAGTAAAAGTGCAAACCTTCCCTAATTCACACTAACAACTGGGAGACCCAGGAGGTTTTTTCAAATCCATTTTTCAAATTAGCTAATAAGCAAGAAAACATTTCAAAAGTTCAGATTCTGCCTCTCAGAAAGATACTTTGAGAATGGTACTTAGCTCTAATTGAACTACTGCCATCACATACAGAGAATGCTATCAAGAATACTGCAGTATATTCTGTATAATGAAGCCTTAGGAATACAAGGCCTACAGTACCATCTCTGCAATAAAATCTTTGCTGGGAGGTGCAAATCAGTGAGATTCTACTGCAACAATTATACTTTGAACTTCTGTAGCAGCTTTCAGGAGGTCACAAAATGGCTTACAGAAGTATCTTCTTTTAAAAAGAGAGATGGAAACAGAGGCAGACACAGATTATGTGTCTTGCACAAGGTCACACATCAAGGCAGCTAGACCAGAACCCAGGAGTCCTAACTCCCAATCCTGCGCTCCAGCTACTTGACTTAACCCAGATAATCAGGCAGGCAGTAAACAGCAGTAACTGTGCTTGTGCAATCTAGGACTTAATACAGGACTCCAGACAGCATCCATCTGAGTGGCTGCAGCAACCCCTATGAATTGGGAGGAGTGGGAAGCAAGTCCTATGAGTCTTGCTTTGTGCTCAATTCCCCTCTATTATGTTTTGCTCCCTTGTCTCAAGCCCCTCTTAAAATGAGGCATTTTCCCCAAGATGTACAGAGATTCCCAGAACCATGTCACATAACAAGAACATTTACAATATTCAGGAAGGGGGCGGAGGGAAAGAAGTCCCAGACTATTCCAGGAAACAAGACAACATCCCTGAAATTACTTCATAGCAGGGAGGGCTCCCACATCTTCCCCTGTCCCAGGTCAGAGACAAACCCACTGGGAGAGCCAGGTTCTTTCCACCCAGCCCAGCTAATGGAATGGTTCAAGAGTGGAGGTCAGGAACAGGGGAGGGAGCTTCCTCCCTCCCCTCAGTCTAGCATATTTCCTGTAGCAGTGCCCAACTGGCTCCCTAGCCTAGTCAAGCAGGCCAAAGAAGCCATTTTCTCTTTCTCTCCACTTGCTCCAGGGCATCATGACCATAACAGATAGTTGGATGGGAAACCCCGCTTTGGCCTCTTCCTGGCTTTTTATCAGAAGAAATAAGAAATTCCTACTTCTTGTTTTCTGAGGTTCCCATGACCCTCTCTTCTCCTTCCTCTTTTCTGAGGACATTTGGACAATAAGGACTGTAACCAACCCCCTTTCACATACAATACCGAAACCCATTTCAATCCTTCCAAGCCAATGGCTTGAACTGTGGTGAGTTTACACCAGCCTCAGCCCACTTTTGTCAAAGTTGCCAGACCCCCACTTGACACTTCTAGAAAGCAGATCAAGATCCTTTCTCTAGGGAGCCTCCCCCTTTCTCCTTCCCCTCCTGCCATGAGACAGACCACAAGAGTTAATGCCAGCCTCAACTCTTACACCAGGCACTCTAAGGAGGTAAAGGGCAGGCATTGCCCTGAGTCAGGTGTGGCCCATGTGCAGTTCTATATCCCAGCCAACCAGTGGCGACTGGTCCTAGCCACTGATCATTATTATTATTTATTTTATATTTTATCATCTACCTTGGGGAGAGCCCCTGGGGCCCAATCTCTCCGAATTAAAAAGCGTGGCTGCAATCTGCTCCTTTCCAGGAAACTCCAATGTGCCCCTCGGCCCCCCAGTGAGCTCCAGCGGCCCCCCCGTTTCCTTACATAAGCCAGAAAGCCAACTGAATAACCCCCCTTCCGGTTTCCAGTGCCGAGGCAAGAGGAGCCTGTAGGAAGCCCGATCCCCGAACTCAGCCCGACCGCGCCCCCCGTCTCCCCGCCGGCCACGGGACTCACCGCTGTGCCCGCTGAACCAGCGGGGCGCGATGTGCAGGGGCAGCGCGTCGGCTAGCGAGGCTCGCGGGCCCAGGTACAGCATCCCGTCTCCATGGCGACCGCCTCCCGTCTCCTGGTAACCATTGCCATGGGCGTAGGTGGAGTCTGCGCCCGAGCCGCCGCCGCCGCCGCCCGGGGCCCGTTCGGGGTCGCCCGCCGCCCGGGCAGCCGCGGCGTAGAGGCCGAAGGGGACCCCGCCGGCCGCGCTCGGGTCCATGCCCATGCCAGCCACCGAGCTGACGGAGCGGCTGCGCAGCCCCATGGCGCCGCCGGCCCGGTAGTGACCGAAGTGGGGCGCACCCCCGGGCGGGGGCACGGCACTGTCGTCGGTGGAGACCCCCGGAAAGGGCCCCCGCGAGCGGGCCGCGGTACTCTGCTTGCCACCCATGGGCAGGCCCGGCCCGGCCTGGCCTGCAGCCGCCCGAACAAGAGCGCTCAGCACCTAGCCCCTGCAGACACCCCCTCGGCGGGGGGGAAGGGAGGCTAACGAAAAGGGAGGAGGCGGGGACGACAAACTAGGAATTAAAATTCACCCGCGCCTCCGGCATGTTCCCCCCGCCAGGTCCCGAGAGGCCCCCAGCCGCTCATCCGCAGCCGGGGCTGGAGGGAGCGGGGGAAACAGGCAAGATCCGCCCACCTGGCTGCAGGCCGGGGGAACAGCAGGCAAGGTCCGCCCGCCCGCCCGCTTCCCGGTTTGCCAATACGGCTGCAGGGCCGGGACTCGGCTAGCAGCCCGCAGAGACAATCTGCGCTAGCTCCTCCACGCCGAGGCGGCAGCCGCCGCCGGAGCCCGCAGCGAGGCTGGCTCAGCCTCCGGCCTGCTCAGGCCCGCAAGGGGCCTTTCCATGGAGCGGAGCCTCCCGCCGCTCAGCCCAGCCCAGCACCTTGTCCTAGCAGCCCGCTCGCCTCCGCCCCGGGCCGTTCTCTCCAGCGATACCTCGCTGCTGGGGCCAGCGGAGACAATAGAAGCTGCCAGGACGCATGCGCCACGGTTCGCTCCGCCCCCGCAGTCTGCATTAACCCCTTCACTGCCAGCCCCCCCACCGCCGCGGCTCGGTTCCCTCGGCCCAGGGGCGGGGGCAGGAGAGGGGGCGGGGGCGGACCGAGGCGTTAGGTGGGGATTAGATGCGCTCTCAGGGAGGCGAGGCCCCACCTTCCCCTGCAGCTGGGAAATGCCCCTGCTTCCAGACCCTACCTGAAAGTTCCCCCTAGGGCTCACGCTTCGAATCACCACATCAGTGCCACCAACAAAGGGGAGCGTAGGCTCATCGCTGAGGATGGACAGTGTTATGTGCTGGAAAAGCCGCAAGCCTCTGCTGCTAATTATAATGATGTGTGAAGCGCTGACAGTGTGCTAAGTGTGCTATTATGGTGGAACAGTCGTGGGACCATAGTTAAGATTGCATCATAGATTTCAGTTTATTTTTAATTTCACAGTAATGCCCAGAGCCCTTGGCGGAGATAGGGATCCATTGTGCTAGGCACTGTACAGACACATAATACAAGAGAGTATCAGAGGGGTAGCCGTGTTAGTCTGAATCTGTAAAAAGCAACAGAGGGTCCTGTGGCACCTATGAGACCCTCTGTTGCATAATACAAGAGAGTTTCTGTCCCAAAATGCTTACAACATTCAAACAGGACAAAGGAAAGATTAATATCTCACTTTTAAAGTTGGGAAGCTGAAGCACAAACAAATTAGTAGCTTTACTCGTGAGTGGACTGGTTCGTTGACTTAAATAGACATGCATCTGAGGAAGTGGGTATTCACCCACGAAAGCTTATGTTCCAATACGTCTGTTAGTCTATAAGGTGCCACAGGACTCTGTTGCTTTTCGTTAGAACTGTTGGTGTGAATACATTTATGCACATACACATGCATAACTTTGCAGATTTTTGGAGCAAAGACTGTATTTTGTATCATGCACACACAGAGCACCCTGTGTCAGGTCATAATGCATCCAGACCATTGTAAAAATGTCCTGTCCTTGTGCACTTCCTCCACTCCGCTGGAGATTCTAATAGTTTTTACTGTAAGGAAGTTTTTCTTGATAGTCAGCCAGAAAGTTTCCATTTGAATTCATCCCGTTTTTACTCTTAGGTCTTCTGTTCCTTGAAATAATTCCTCTCCCTTCCTGTCACTTACACCATTCAAATATTGTCATGTCCTCCCTTTGTCCCTGATTGTGCAATTGTCAGTACGGTGCCATGTGGATGTAGAGGTCTACTCTATATATATTTCTCATTGCAGAATTTGGGGCCTCAGATTGTGACGCACAACCAGAAAAAAAAAACAACAGAAAACAGTGACTTGGTGATTTGATATGGTATGACTGACTGAAATAGTTTTAACTTTCTCAGATTCCTTAAGTGCAAGAGGGCTCTATTGAAAAATTCCCAAATTAGCACTAGTAGGACCATTTTATAATATTAACACCAAATAATTTTTACAAGCTTATTTACTTTTAACTATTTATATTTATTGCTTAGTTTTTGCATTTTACTTGGCTTCCACTATGAAAATAAACTACTCAATTTTATTTAAAGTTATTTCCTAGTTAGTTTCACTTTAAAGTTCTCATATACTAGCAGAAATCTTCAGCATTGCAGTTGCAAACATTGGCCCTAATCCTGCAAACATTTAAACACATGCTTAACTTTTGCTTTTTTGTTGTTGTTGTCTGTGCTGCTGCCTGATCATGTACTTCCGGTTCCAAATGAGGTGTGTGGTTGACTGCTCAGTTCATAACTCTGGTGTTTATAACTCTGAGGTTCTACTGTATGAGTAGTTCCATTAACCTCAATGGACATACTCATGGTAGTAAAGTTAAGCACACACACATAGACATTTACAAGATCAGGGCTGTGAGCATTTTTTTTAATTTTAGTGGGACTACTAATTTAAGCAAAATGAAGCATGCGCACAAGTGTTCACAGGATTGGGACCATTGTAAGGTAATGTTGAAATCCACACAAAACTATTTTTATTTTTAATTCCATTAAAGCAATTTTGTAAATACCAGCTTTTGTAAATATTTTTTATTTTAATATTTTTTACCGTACTTAAATTGAGGGCCTAACTTACCAGCCAATATCCTCATAACCAATGGCAAAATAATAACTAAAGAGGAAAATGTTTACATAAATAAAGAAAACTCCCTTGCTGCTGCTTCTATGAGCTTAGCAAGGGAGTACAGGGCTGGGGGAGGATAATTACACAGACAGAGAGGAGTGACAACTTGGACTCTGAGTGGGTCTCCTCCAATAGTCGGTGTTTTTTCTTAAAGCCCCAGCTCCTGGAGTCATGGGATCCCGTGAGCACTCCCTCCCATGAGCGCCCAGGCCCCACAGGCTGGGAGGGAGGAGCCCAGCTGTCCGAACGCTTCCCCCAGCCCAGCCCTACGGCACCGGGACTACATCTCCCAGCAGTCCTTGCGCTTCCCGCCGGGTGCGTGCGCAGTTGCGTCTCCACTCCTACTCCCCTCAGCTGTGGCGCGCAGGGCGGCCCAAGATGGCGGCGCGCTGGAGCAGCGAGAATGTGGTGGTGGAGTTCCGGGACTCGCAGGTAACGAGCCCCCGCAGCCTGGGGGGAGAGCGCATGCGCCACACCCCCAGCCCCACCCCCGCCGTCTGGTCTGTGTGGGGAACTCCCTGCTTTTTCCCGGGGGCAGAGGCCCGCTCCTCTCGCCTCCCATCGGCCGAGCGGGGAACCTGCCTGGGGGCACTGCCCCCAGCACACGGGCCCTGCCAGGGGTGTGATGGATCGCCCAGTCTGTACCCCCCGCCCCGCGCTGTGCAGCCCTGGCACCGGGACGGGCGCCTCTCCCAGCCCCTGGGGGGGGGGGGGGGGGGGAGGGGCTGCTGTTTCTACGGGGGTCCTTCGCCCAGCGCTGAGATGCAGCCACGTCTGGGGAGCCACCTAACAGCGCTTGATGGCGACGTTGCTCCTGCCAGCGCTGGCCAATGCGGCCCTTCAGGGACAGGGAAGGGCTCAGTTGTTTCTGCAGGGGTGGGTAGGGTACTGGGTAGCTGTTTAACAGTGATGCACAAAATGTAGGGCAGGTAGTGAAGAGCTCTGTGCCCAGTTGAAGCTGCTGGGACACTGTGAACTCGAAGGCATGCTGCCATAGACCTTGTCTACACTGCCACTTACTTCGGCATAACTTACGTCACTCAGGCGTGTGAATTAGCCACCCCCGCCTGGTGTAAACAGCGCTTTGTCGGCCAGAGAAGCTCTCCTGCTGACATAGGCTACGTCTAAACTGTGTACCTTACAAGGGCATGGCTGTAATGTAGCCACTCTTTGTCGCTGGGAGAGAGCTCTCCTGGTGATAAAATAAAACCACCCCCAACCAGGCGGTAGCTTCATCTATGGGAGAGTGTCTCCCACCACTGAAGCGCTGTCCGAACTGACGCTTTTTGTCGTTAACACTTTTGTTGCTCAGGGGTGTGTTTTTTTCGCACCCCTGAGCAACAAAAGTTTTAATGAAAAAAGTGCCAGTGTAGACAAAACCAGAGCTACCCCTTCTTGCAAAGGAGGAGTAATTAAGTGGATGGGAGAGCTCTCTCCCATTGGCTTAGAGCATCTTCCCCAGACATCCTACAATGGCACTGCTCCATCAGTGCCGTTGTAGCGCTTCTAGTATAGACTAGCTCGTAGAAATAATAGAAATGTGGGAGTGGAAGGGACCACATGAGGTCATCAAGTCCAGCCCCCTGCACTGAGGCAGGATCAAATAAATCTAGACATAGCTGACAGTTTTGTCCAATCTGTTCTTAAAAACGTCCAATGACTGAGATTCCACAGCCTCTCTAGTTAATTTGGTCCAGCGTTTAACTACCTTGACCGTTAAGAACTTTTTCCTAATGTTTAACTAAATCTCCCGTGCTGCAATTCAAGCCCATTACTTCTTGTTCCATCCTCAGTGGCTAAAGAGAACAATTTCTCATCCTTCTCTTTATATCAACGTTTTATATAGTTGAAGGCTGTCGTCATGTCCCTGCTCAGTCATCTCTATTCCAAACTAACAAACCCAGTTTTTTCAATCTTTCGTCGTAGGTCATGTTTCTAGATCTTTAAACATTTTTCTAGCTCTCCTCTGGACGTTCTCTGATTTGTCCACATCTTTCTCAAAGTGTGGTGTCCACAGCTGAACACAATACTCCAGTTGAGCCTTTATCAGGGCTGCCTAGAATGGAGTAATTGCTACTTGTGTCTTGTTTACAACACTTCTGCTAATACATCCCAGAACGAGCACTTTGTTTGTAGCAGTGTTATACTGTTGACTCTCATTTAGTTTGTGATCCACTATAATCTCCACCTCCTTTTCTGCAATATTGCTTCCTAGAGAGACAAGGTGGGTGAGGTTATATATATATATATTTTTTTTTTTTACTGGACCAACTTCTGTTGGTGAGAGAGGCAAACTTTCAAACTACACAGGGCTTTTCAAGAGCTCTCTCTCACCAACAAAAGTTGGTCCCATAAAAGCTATTATCTCATCTAGCTTGTCTCTCTAATATCCTGGGACCGACATAGCTACAATACCACAGCATACTCCTTCCTAGGCAGTCATTTCCCATTTTGTATTTGTGCAATTGATTATTTCTTCCTAAATGAAGTACTTTGTCTGTGTCCTTATTGAATTTAATCATATTTATTTCAGACCATTTCTCCAGTTTGTCAAGATCATTTTAAATTCTAATCCTGCCCTCCAAAGTGCTTGCAACCCCTCCCAACTTGGTGCTGTACACAGACTTTTTAAGCGTACTTTTTATGCCATTGTCCAAATTATATTTGAAGATATTGAATAAAACTGGACCCAGGACAGATCCCTGTGGGACCCCACTTGAGATATCCTTTCAGATCGATTGTGAACCATTGATAATGTGCACCCACCTTGTCGTAGGCTCATCTAGGCTATATTTCTCTTGTTTGTTTATGAGAAGGTCATATGAGACGGTAACAAAACCCTTACTGAAGTATAAAATCATACTTCTGTCAAGAATTTTTTCTTACCTGTTGTTACAATGAACAACTGAGATGCCTGTAATTAAAATATTAGAGAATTCTCTTTTTTGGTGGTACTTGCTATATAGTAATGTTCAGGGTTTCCTTTGAAATGACAGTCATTTCCCCCTGTTGTTTGTGCAAGGCCTTCAAGAAGCAATAGAGAGCGATAAATATGTTTAAAAAATAAAATGTAATTGCTTAACCACAAAGATTGGCAAGGATACTCAGTAGCGGGTGTGTTACGTGAAACTACTTTTAATTCAGTTGTAGAAACCTTTTAAAGTTGACTATCCCTTTAACTTTTTCAAAACCAGTTCTTATTAAAGTAAAGTTGAATAAAAATGTGAACAGTAAATTGGGTTCCCCAGGTACTTTTAGCTATGTTACTTTGTTTACAACATATATTTTTAAATTTGTTGGTGTCTCTGTAATCCAGGATTTGGGCAAGATCCGAGAATTAATCCTATTTTTTTGAGAAATTCCCTGGAATCATTTATGACTATAAGTGTTCAAGGCCTTGGTTTTATGTTTTCTTCCAAACTACCAGAAAAGACATACTTGTGTCATTTTCCCCTTCTTACAACATGCTTACCCTAGGTTTATTTTTGAACTCTAGACTCGCCTGCCTATTCCCTTTACTTAACTGCCGGGTGAGTGACTGACTCCGTCAAAGTATTTTCTGTTTCTTTCTCCTGAAATGGATTTTGGCAATCTGGACAGTTGCTGCTGATTTCAGTGTTAGTGACCATCACAGCTACAACTGTTGCAAGGTGATGGGGATTTAAGCATGGCTGCAATCTGTAAAAGAGATTCATGGTGAATGGAAATGAATGACCAAGTTGATATGCAGAAACCTGGCTGCTTTCCTCTCCTGCCCGTCTATTGCATTTAAGGTTCCTTTAATAAAATAGCAGAAAGATCTCTGGCAATAATCATGGTAGGAAATCCTCTTAGCTTCATTTCCTTGAAATCCTTGTGTGAAAGTGTAGTGACTATCAAATATCTGAACAGCCAAGACAGCTCTGGGCCTGCTAAGCAACATATTTTTAAACAAGTCATAATCTCTGTTGCCAAGAAAATGAGCATTTTAAACTGAAGTTTGGTGCTAAGCATCCCATGCTTTGCTGAATGCATACAGTGCATGCACGTAAACAATCAATTGAGAATAACTTTTTTATTGTTTTTGCTCAATTGCTGATCATATATTTATTCCTCTTATTAAAGTGACTATACCAGGAGTTCTAGTATTTTTGTCCAGCTTAATCATCTAAAATCTGATGTGCAAATTATATCTTGTTCATATAACCATGACCCATTTAAAACATTTGGGGAACAGACCCATGTCTAACGTGCTGATATACTGTTTTTGTTACTGCTTGGGTTGCTGTGGAAAACAACATTTACGTTATTTTCTATGGTGGTTTATTTCTAATCTACATTGTTCAGTTGGGTTTGATTGGAAGAAAATTGCAGGCCCTCTTTTCAAGAAAACAGTAAGGCAAGCTTATATTTTGGAAGCTGTTGCTTATAGTGAAACCCTCTTACAAGTGCATCCAAATGTAGATGTTTAAAAATATACTAAATAAGGAAACGTGCTTAGAAGAAGCATGAGCAATTGCAACAACAGTTGAACACAGTAGCTCTGTCTGTTACAGTTCAGGGCACTGCACCTGTATTCTCCCTTTGTGGTCCAGCAAGAGTTCCCACTTTTCACCTCTAGCTCCCCAGCAGTCACCTCTTTTGGGTGGAGACTCATGCCTCTCTCTCTCCTGAGCTGGATATTTCCAGGCAGCCTACACTGTGAATTCCCCAGTAGAGCCAGGCTGCCTAAGCAGGGCCTGCTTTACTCTTCATCTCCGAGACAGAAGACAGTGTAATTATCACAGTTAAGTTACCACACAGCTCTTTCTAAGCAAGCACATTTACTCTTACGGTAAAGGGATTACAGAGACAACATATTGACACAATAAAAGAGCCTATACTACACATGCCAATAAGCATACCAGAGAGCACCCCAATTCCAACAAGGGGTCTGGCCAGTAAACAGTCCTTTAAACCCCACCAGGGATTATTTCTGTGGTTTCAAATTCATAACCCTTTTTGCTCAGAACAAGGCAACCCTTTCAAGAAAGGACTGCCCCTTCCCCACTTAGACAGATGGTCCTGTCCATCTGTAGGATCAGAAAGAAGGCCCTGAGTATGTTTTAACTCAGGCTGTTTAACCAGAAGTCCTTTCTTTGTCTGTTGGTCCTTGGAGAATCCAGTTTGAACCTGTATATGCAAGCCTCCCCAAGTGGTGATACTGCTCTGGAGGTGTTACAGCCGGAGTGAATTTGCCTAACCAGCCTCCCTGTTCTTAGCTCCTGTTAGAACTGTGATACCTCTCCCCCATGGAATTACATGCAGTCCCTGGCCGCAATGACAGACCAACTTAATTCAGTCAGGTTTGTGCAGGATATTGCAGGAAATTACCATCTCTGTTACACTACTTCTTTAGGAACAAATGTGTTGAGTTAATACGTTTTCACTGTAATTAATCCAGCCTACAGCCTTCTTTGTTTTACGTCTTACATTCCTCCATCTCTTCCTCTAATCAAAATATTAAAGAGATAAAGTTTTGAGAAATGAACATGACACCACGGTGAAGAATTGCTTCCAGAGAATTGATAATGAGATGAAGACGTTCACCTCTAGCTCACTTGTTCAGATCTGGTCCAGATCAGGAGAGATCAAATCTTACCACTTGACAGTTTATGTGAAATGTCGGGGGTCTCAGTCCTCTTCCTTGCAGTTAGATTTCAACATGACAGTTGTCAATCTTAATAGAGAAGCTGAGGATTTAAAAGACTATGGAGGCTGAACCTACTTCCTTTCTCCTAGAGCTGTTTCTTGCAGGTCAGCTGCAAGGCCCACTGGTGGATTTAGGAACTGGCACTGCCTGCTCTAGAAGTAGAGGACTTCAGTTCCCAGGGCTGGTAGGCTAGCACCTTTCACTAACACTGAACACACTCATATGTTTGGGTTTGGGTCTGTGTGGAGAGGGCTAATTGAGAGCTCTGCTTGCAGCATATGGTAAAACACAAATACTCCCTAGCTCTTACAAAGCACTTCTTAGCAGTAGATCTCCAAGTGTTTTACAAAGGCAAACCGCAGTATCATTATCCCCATTTTACAGCTGGGGAAGCTGAGTTTCACAGAGGTGAAGTGATTTTCTGGGTTCAGCCTTCAGACCATTGACAGCCTGCATCTCACCCATGTTCTATCCACACTGCCTCTGTAACATGAACATTACACAGATGGTTAAAGAGCAGCCTACAGACAAATAACACTCAGCACTTACAGCCCATAGAGCTCCTCAATGCAGCCAACCTAATGTTTAATACCAAAACATTACTTGTGGAAACTCCAGGCCCCAGGCTACAATACTGTATCTCTTAGCAGAAGGCCAAATGGCTGATTAAAACCTGGAGTGTCTACAGGTTACATCTCCTCGCTGAAATTGAAGGAGGTTGTAATCTGTGCTCTTTGATCAAAATGGATGTGACCCATAGGTTCTTGGCAAGCTGTCAGCGCAGCCCAAAGGTGGGTTAAAATAAGCTTATGTCTGATTAGCTGTCAGTGTGCAAGACAGTGAGCTATACTAAACAAGTAACTGGTCTCTGCCCTCCAAGAGCTTACAATCTAAAGTGCAACCATGGAAAATCAAGTCTGTCTGCTTCCTGCAAAGTGGAAAGCAATAGTTACAGTACACCCAAAAACAGATAGCATTCTGGGGTATGAGAAGGTGCTTTCTGAAAGTAGAAGAGCAGTAAACCAAAATTAATTGCCTAATGTAGATGTTTGGGAGGGTGGGGGATACTGCCTGTGCTAGTGACTCAGCATTCCTTTCAAACATGCAACAGTTTGAACATACCTATCCAAATAAGTGTTAACGCTAATTGCAGCAATTGCAGATAACCTGAGAATTTAGTCTAGAGGAAATCTGTCTTAGTTTTGCTCAGAGCTGCATTCTGAAAGGTCATGTTGTGAAGAAGCACTTCTTGGCATGCAAAACCTCTGCAATGAATTTGGCAGTGAAATTTTTACACCCAGATTTGAGCCTGTAATGCTGGAGCAGCCATCTTGCTATCAGGTGACCTCATTTGTGACACTGACAGAACAGTCACCCCGCATGTGAGATTGTATACTGGTGCTTCGTCCTGTTCTCATCAGTAATTAAGTTTTATGGCATTGACGTTTGTCCTAACAACACTTACTCACTGTCTACAAATGCAGTATATCGATACATAAAGTGTTAATTACAACCATACGTGAACAATTACGAAATTGCAAAGTGCTTTTTAAAACAGGAACAGCTGACTAAACCTATTTTAAAAACCTTTGTATAAGATGACTTGAACTTTGAATTATTGGCTTTCTTCCATCTCCTGGGAAAGATGGACAAAGTACCAAGAGCATAAAGTTGCTCCACTCTAGCTGTATTAAATACCCGACAGTTGATTAGTTCTTCATCAGACTAAAAGTGCTTATGTCAATAATAGCTTCAGCTATTTTCCTCTTCATTTTTCATAAAAGGAGCTATTCTAACTATTGTGATAGAAATGGCAATTTCCTGCTATATCCTAGGGAGACCTTACTAATTAAGTGTAAGTATCTTTGGAGTCCATTGCATTAAATGAATGGTTCATATATTATTGTGGGTTGGGATTGTATGTAACTGCTTGAGGGGGGAGATGTGACAGCTGTGAGTCCTTTGAAAAGTTAGGTCTATCTTGAACAATGTGTCAGACAAGAATGGGCTTTTGTAACAAAAGTGTCAAGTGGATTTCCTGGGGAATATCTAGGGCAGACTTTTTGGCCCTAGGGCCACATTGGGGAATAGAAGAAATTGTATGGCGGGCCATGAATGCTCACAAAATTGGGGTTGGGGTGCGGGAGCGGGCTCTGGGGTGGGGCTGGGTATGAGGAGTTTGGGGTGCAGGAGGGTGCTCCTGGCTGGGATCTAGGGGGTTGGAGAGCGGGAGGGGGATCAGGGCTGGGGCAGGGGGTTGGGGCATGGGGAGAGGTTCAGGGGGTGCAGGCTCCGAGCAGCACTTACTTCAAGCAGCTCCTGGAAGCAGAGGCATGTCCCTTCTCTGCCTCCTACACAGAGGGATGGCCAGGCGGCTCTGCACGCTGCCCCATCCACAGGCACCCCCCCCCCCCCCCGTAGCTCCCATTGGAGTGCGTAGGAGCAGAAGCGGGGCTATGCACCCCAGCTGGAGCATTAATTACAACCTGCATCTGGGCTGGAGCGGGGCTAAGCCGTGCGGTGCAGCCCCCAACCCAGTGGCCTGGCCGGAGCAGGACGGCTTGCGGGCCGGCTCAAAACGGCTCACAGGCCGTATTTTGCCCACCCCGATCTAGGGGTCGGTGAATGCAAATTCCTCACCTCTGATTATGTGAAAACTCAGCCTTTTGAAGCTAGGCCCTGAGGGGCAAGCCACTGTCTGCTGATTACCTGTTACATGAGGCCAAGATCAAACTATTCATGGTGGTTCTTGATTCTGAATCTGTGCCAGTTATGAACTTGTAACCATGGGGGGAAAAAACCCAGTTGTGAGGTTTGAAGGACAGACACCTACCAGAGCCCTTGTTGGAGTTGGGGGTGACCTCTGATGAGCTTTTTAGCTTGCAAATAGGTTCTTTTAGTCTTTTAATATGTTTTCTCTGTAATGCTTTCACCTGAAGAATAAAGATGCTTGCTTATAAAGAGCTGTGTGGTAACTTATAACTGCAGGCTATCCACAGGGCATAGCCTCTGGAGAGAAGGCAAAGCACAGATGCTGGCCTTTTAGGCAGACTGGCTTGCTGGGAATATCAGAGTGTAGGCAGAAAATTGTGCAGCCTTTAAAGAAGGGAAAGTAATGCAGATCTCTACCCAAGAGAGGTGACGGCTGAGGAGCTGGGAACTTAGAGTGGGTGCCCTTGAGGGACCACTCGGGGGAATACAGGTACAGTTGCCCTGAACTGTGACAGAAATATCCTGGCAAATCCTCCTTCCCTTTGTTATGTTGCTGTAAATGTAATAACACCCTTTATAGTAGTAATTCTGTTTGCAGTTCTTAACTGGAATCCAGGAGGATAGCTTTAGCTCTTACTATTTAGGGTCCTAAATAAGGGAGTAGTTTTAAATTCTTAGCTTCAGGGTTTGGAGACATGTAGGAGACCCCCTACTAGCCAGAACAAAACAATACCAACACTAAAAAATGTAGGGAGGGCAGCCAGCACTACCCTGCTCATAGGTTTTGCCAGCCAGGCAATAGAGTAAAACCAACATATATATTTATTCTTTTTTCTGCTGCCCAGTTAGTAGCTGTGAAGCTGATCAGAGTCTTGTTAATTTCACGCTGCTACTGCTCGGCAAAGCTCTGATCAGCAGTAAAAGTACTGAAGCTACCTAGCTGTCTGCAGACTTAGGCTGATGGCACTACGTTGCTTTAGAGTCAGGTCATATTCAGAAGCTTATCTTTGCAACCATGAGAGCTAGAATTTTTTTTTAATTAAATTTAATTATATGTAAATTGATGGCTTAGGCCCTTGGCTTTCCAGATAAAGCTTCCCACGCACCGTTAGCACATAGATGTCAATTTTTCAAAACCTTCCTAGTTTTCTCTTCCTGCAGAATCTTATCTGCCAGTCTGTTCTGTCTCAATCTCCTGGAGGGACTTTGGGGGTCTCTTAGTTTCCATCAATAGGAAAGTCCAACATAAATAAGACTCTGATATATCTTCGCCATCTTCAATTTGTGCATGTCTGGCCTACAGAAGTGGTCACATGTTACACATGTGCAGGATTGTAAAAGAGGTCCCTGGAATAAAAGCAGGGTTAAGATGTTTTTAAAAGCTACTTCACAACAGGAATAGAACCACATTAATAATAATCATTATAGAACAGTGATGAAAAGGTTTCATCTGTGGTTACAGAG
Source organism: Trachemys scripta elegans (assembly GCF_013100865.1). Lineage (NCBI taxonomy): Eukaryota > Metazoa > Chordata > Testudines > Emydidae > Trachemys > Trachemys scripta. Next base: position 38,325,955 of record NC_048310.1, on the reverse strand, counting down.
TTAAGGGAAATGAAGTAATCTCTCAGTGCTTGCAGCTGTGTCTGTCATATCTATTCTTCAACCTACACTAAAGAGACAACATCATCACACTACCTTCAGCTCAGCTCCCCATCCCAGATTCTGTGATTTGTGGGGGAAGATAATTCTTCTATCTCTGATGTCAATCAAGCTTTGCTTCCACCCTACCAGCTTGGACCTTCTTGAAGATAAGCGGGCAGGCTTTCCTTCAGGATTTCAATCTTGCACATAGTTTTGTTTGACTGGAAACTTAAACTGATGGGTGTAATTTAGTTTTTTTCTCTTTGACAGGCAACTGCTATGTCAGTGGATTGTCTTGGACAGCATGCGGTGCTCTCTGGGTGAGAAATTTGTGGAAATCTCTTTCAGAAGTCAAATCAGTGGCCTTCAGGCTGATCTTGATTGAAAAGCTCATGTAATGTTGAGGAGGGTAAAACTAAATTCTGTTCTGAGCTTTCTGGGTCTCGTTTCCAACTTGATAGAGGGTAAAAGACAGAAACATTAACTCAAACACTGCTGCTGTTTCTGCAGTGGATGCTTTCCTGAGGACACCAGTGGAGTCTTTGGAGTGTCACTTAACTAGTATGGCCATCTGGAATTCTATTTGAAGTACAGATCACTGATGGTTTTCTTTAGAATCATAAATTGATTCATAGGCTCTTAAATTATGCAAGTGGGTGGGAGATTCTGGATTTTGCTGTCAATTCCCCTGCCAGGTAAATCCATGCAGTATGATCAGCTACAAAATTAATGCCCCAGTTTATCCTACCGTAGCTTTCCAAAGCCCATCTCCCCCACTCCACTCCCTACCCCCTATTTCCTTTTGTATAGGACACTTGTGTGGCAAGGTATGTGTGAGGAACTGAAGGGAGTGGTCTGAGAGCACCTGACCCTTATGTACATTGGCCTTTGCCTTCTCTGTCTCTGGATCCTGAAGGGAAACATGAGAGAAGAGTAGAAGTGTCTCTCTTATAAATTAGGACCTAGGCTGAGCAACCCTTGGGCTCTGACATTCCCCTGAGTGTGCACCACAAGGTCAGGCCTTCAACAAATGAATTACATATTTGAAAAGTGCAAACCACTGTGCTTACGCACTGGAGCACCATCACCAAGATATGAAGGGACTAGTCAGGTTACACCAGGCCCAGAGGAGGTCAGGACAAGGATGGGGGAGCAGCTATCATCATGGTCCTCTAGTGATGTGTGAGGGCATAACCCTGCAGAATGCATGCATGGTCTTGCAGTTCTGGGTGTTGGAAGAAACCCTCTAGATTGGTATGGCATGTTAGCAGGTGCCATAGATATTAGGCTTTCAAGGCACCTGCTCCCTTTAGCACTGTGACTCTGAAGCCTCCTGAGTGGCTGGTGTTTAAACCACTCGGGCTGCATGTGCTTTGCTCCCATCTGTCACATTACTATGAGCTAATAACTAATTGCCATATGCTAATGGCACATTACCAGCCATTAGCATGTTCTTTTCAAAATGAAAGATGTGGCTGCAGCTGTCTGGCTGACTCCATGGTTGTGCTCAATGGTCGTTCCTCCCTCTACTGCTCCTGTCTCTACCTCTTTAGAGCAAAAAGACAAAGTCTTTGGATACCCACCCCCAAGCCTGCCTGTCTCCTGCTTGCAGTCACATCCCTCAGTGCCACTTTGTCCACAGCAGTGTCTGATTTGAACAGGAACAGCAGGCCGGGCAGTCAGTGTAGGTCTAACTGGATACCATTGCCACCTGCACGTTTTGATTTGCACATGTCAGTAACACAGCTAGCTTGCCTGGGTTTATAACGGCTTAGGGGGCAACCCTGCAATTTTGAAAATCTGCTGTGTGTGCCACGCCCAGAGTTGAGCCCATTCCCAAGCCTCTGTCTGCCAGCATGCTCAGCACCCTTTGAAAACCCTGCACAGTCCCTCTCCCCCACGTAAGAGAGGCTCAACAGCCTTACGCTTCTGAGAATGTAGCCTGAGCTTGGTTTGCAAAGGAAACCCAGCTGTCTTCCTGTTCTTCCTCTTGGCAGTGCTGTCAGAGCACCCAGAACAGCTGCTTGCTCACTATACATCTGACCCTTGTGTGGTCAGTAATAAGTCATTCAGGACATTCCAGCGCCAGCCTTTTGTAGAAGTAACTTTAACAGTCCTGTTATCCTCTTCTATTTTCTCTCTCTCTTTGGATCCTCTCTAACTTATCAGTGTCTCCAGGCTGCTCCTTTCTACACTTCTAACTTCACACACTTAACAAAAGGGGAGTGAGGGAATTCAGCGTTTGCAGGAGTAACTTTTATTTCTGCTTTATCAAATGCTTTTTTTTGTTTGTTTGTTTTTTTGCATGGTAGGCAGATTGTTAGCTCCGCTTGGTTTCAGGCCAGTCGTGATAATGCAGGCTCTTTGTGTGTATGTGCCTTGCAGCCGTCGTTTCCTCTACATAGTTAACCTGGATGTGCCGACGGAAGGTCACCGCAAGATCTCCCGTCAGAGCAAATGGGACATTGGGGCCGTGCAGTGGAATCCACATGACAGCTATGCACACTACTTTGCAGCTTCGGTGAGCTCGCTCTCTTCAAACACTTACATCTCCATGAATGCCCTAGTTCTGCAGTTGGATCCACACAGGTGGAACCTTTGCCTCTACAAGGCTAGCAGGGCTCAGGAGCAGCAGAAGCGGGGGGGGGGGGAGGTCACTGGCTCCCGAACTGTGGCCCAGCCCCTGATGTCCCTTCCCCCATCACTCACCTTTATGCCAGTAAAAAGTGGGAGGGCATAGCGCTCCCACTCCCAAAAGTGATGGGGCCAGGCCTCCTGACCCCCTCTGTTCCAGCACCCCTGGCAGGGCTCTGTGCAGGCACAAGAATAGTGTCTATATGCCTACCTGTGCAAATCATATTGCAAGATCAGGGCTTACGTTTGGTTTATTGCTGGCCAGGTGGTAGTTCTTAGTTACGGGTCTGTGAATGGTGATTCTAGATGGCTCTTACTTGTCTTTTCTAAAGAACCTTCTCAAATAGATCGGGCCCACAAATTAACATTATCCAATACGGAATGATGGGCTCTGCATTTTTTTAACCCCTCCATTTTGTTACATGACTTACAAGTGTGTTAAATTTCTTGCTCTATACTATTGTGTTCTTGGCATTGCTGATGGGATGTGGTTCTTGACCCAGCCTGTAAATAAAGCCGATCAATATTGGCTCACCCCCATAACAAACACAGGAGGTGAAAAAAGAGTTGGGGTTTGCAAATGGGCAAAGGACCTAGTTAGTAAGGAATGAATGGTTTTGGTATAAAGAAGTTAATAAGGTGGCACATGGACTAAAAAGCAATAATGTAAAACTGTATCTAAAGAGGGCTGGCATGGAGATCCACATGCACCCTCGCTTCACTTTCCAGCCCTGATCCTTATGGTCTGCACAAACCAGGTCCTGCAGTGATAGAGGCAGTGTGCTGAGCCCCTGCTAAGCCTATCTCCTGCCCCTTTGCAGAGACCCACCGGTTGATTGGTCACAGGCTCTGAACAGACGTTTTCCCATTCAGCTGTCAAGATGGTGGCTGTGTTGGCCTCATCCATTTCCTGGCATAGTCTAAATGATCCACCCTGGAGAGCCCAGGGGTTATTTATTTATTTCTCTGAACAAACTCTTAGTTCAGGCCTGCACAACTCGTAAAGTGGCGAGGGCCATATTACTCCAAAGAAAACAGCTGAGGGCCGAAACCCCCCGGCCCCGCTGAACCCCCCCAGCACCGCGCAGCCCCCCGAAACACAACACCCCCCGCCCCACAGAAACAACCCCCCCTGCGCCACCCAGCCCCCCTGAAACAACCCCTCTCCCCCCAGCGCCGCCCGCCCCACAGAAACAAACCCTCCTTCCCCTGCGGGCCACACAGTGAACCCACCTACTCACCCCCTGAGGGCCGCACAAAGAGCCCACGCGGGCCGCACGCGGCCCCCCAGGCCGCATGTTGTGCAGGCCTGTCTTAGTTGGAAGGTTTTTCCATGTTTTGTCCTGAGGTGACTTTCACATTGAAACTAAAGGTGGTTTTAAAATAAAAAATGGAGACGCGGAGGAATCCTCCTACGTTTGTTGCTCTGACCCATGAGACAAATGACAGGTGTCTTATCAATGCCTTCAGGCAGCTGGCTCTTCCTAAATGGCTTACAAAAAGGTGCCCTTTACTACTGCTTTTTGATACTGACAGCCTGTGGTGATCACAGGCAATAATACCTGGCAGCCCAAAAGCAATGTTAGTTGCAAGCCAAGGAAGAGGCTTCTCTTCAAATGCAGGCTGAAAAAGGAATTCAGTGTCCTCGCAATGCTGGTTCCAGCAGCAAGCCAACTTCCTGGGAATGCTGTAAGTAAGCAGTGTGAGCTTTGCTAATTCCCAGTGAACCAGGGGGTCCCTCCAGGTAGCCTTGCCTTCAGAAGAGCAGTGCTAAAGTTCTAACCCAGCATCTTCAAGACTCAAAGAGCATCCTTTTGTTCCCCCATAACAAGCTGTAGTTTGCATCAGTGTCGTCATAATAGGTTTATAGGTATAGGCTATAATAGGCTGCTGAAGCACGTCAGGGAAGGAGTTTGCATTAGGGCTCATGTGGCGGCATCCCCATCTCCAGGCCAGAGGACTGTCCTTTTTTTTCCCTTGTTGTTGTTGGCTGACGTTCCAGTGGCAGTGTGGAAGAAGGCTCTCCATAGGCTAAAACTTACCCTATCTAATTTGGAGGCAGGAATGCTAGAGTCCTTTCCCTTGAACTCTGTGCAGTGTTCTCAAGACACTTCTGAAGTCTTCAATGGTTTTCAAGTTTCTTTGGAGATAGCGGGTCAGCACTCTCTAGTGAACTACACCTTCGGTGGCCCTTTATGGCTGTGCGCAGGGACTGTGAAACACCACCACTGACTTGGGAGCGATTCACATTTCATTTGCATGCTGTAAATGACTGAAGATAGTGCAGGCAGAGAGGAAATCCATCCCAGGGTTGCTGGAGGAGGAGTTCTTATTTTTTGGCTTCTTCCCATAGGAATTCACACACACCCTGTGCCTGGCTCTGACTAGAGTCTGGCCTGGGAAAATTCATGTCCTTCTGTCCTGGGACCCTGTTATTCCCCTGCCTTCAGGATAGTCACAAACATTCCTCCAAGGAGGGTGAACAGACCCCTCTGAAGCCATTGCTCATGCTTGCCCTGAGGAGTGGTTGTTGGGAAGCACTCACTGAGTGTACAGCTGTTGCTCTCTGGAACCAGGGGCTGTGCTACTGGAGATGCCACCTTCCGGCTGACGTGTGCCACTGAGGTCCTGGGACACCTGCTGACACATCCTACAAAGAGATGAGGTGGTAACCGTGGTGCCCTGACCAAATTTCACTGCGGTACTGGTACTCCATCTCCCCCAAATCCCCTGACGCTTTCAACTGGCTGTAGGAGTCTCCCTGTTCTAAGTCCATGTACAGCATTGCTGTCACTGTTAAACAGCTGACACATTCCATCACAGAGCTGGAGGGCTGCGTTTTACTGATGGGGAAGTGTGTTATCCATCTGTAAATACAGAGCTTTGGAATGAATAGTGCTGCATAAATGTAAGCTGCCTGTACTCTGCACTATTAGTGTTTCCATTGGATGTCTGTACCGCTAAAACAAGTGGATAATGAAGATAATTAAATGGCAAAAACTTTAACGCAATTAATGTTCTCCGGAATGTCAGGTTCAGTGAAGCTCAAACTTCTGAAAACCGGACAGTACAGAGTTGAGCTTGGGTCATGTTCAATGGACTGCTGCTTATCTACTTGCACTATCCAGCTGCTGGGAAACGTTGAAGCTAACAATTCTGTTAAGTCCTTTGTCCGTGCATGCTCAGTGTAATCAGTTAGACGCAAGAACAAGCGCAGGAGGCTTGCAATGAGCCCTTTTTGAAATAGCATTTAATTTAATTTCCCCCAAAGAGCTGGGGGTGCTGTGGAGACCCTGGTGTGATGAGCTGAGCCCTGGTTTTATCTCTGTCTGTGAGTAAAAGGAAGGTTGCCAGAATCTGTCAGCTCTAAGAAAAGCTGTTTTTTCCAGGAGCTTTATTTTGGGAACCCCTTGGCCAAATGGGGCCAAATTTGGATCACTAACAAAACCCCACAGCCCCTGAGGCACACTGAATTTCAAGGCAATCCGATTCACTGTTCAGATTTTAGAGTACTTGGAGTCAAGCTTTAAACAGAAAACTGCTCTTAACTCTAGCAGAGCGGTCACTCTGCTGTAACAGGAATGAGTCTTGGAACCACACTATTATTTATTAGGTGTATTACGGTAATGCCTTGGAGCCTTAGTCATGGACCAAGACCCAGTTGTGCTAGGCACTGTACAAACACAAAACAAAAATACACTCCCTTCCCCAAAGAGCTTCCAATCTAAGTAACAGTTCCAGGGAGCTACTTACCATACATACACCAGGGTCGTCCTTGTGGGTCTCCAAATAGCAATGTGAGCTAGGGCCTTCATTCCCAAGCCAGAAGGAGTAGGAAGCTCCTTGAAATGCTCCTACTGTAGCAGTCACTCCTTCCTGTTTGGCAGTGGCATGAATGGGTGTTGGGGGACCTGTCATCCACCTGTCATTTAAAATTCCAGGGTAAATCTGAAAAAATGCAAAGGAATTCCTGCAGGCTGACTCGTGGCTGCTGGTAGTTTGAACGCCACACTCTGGGTACAGAGCCCAGAAAAGGACATTTAGGAAAACATTTGACCTTGGGATTTTGTCTCCATTCTTATTCACCTCTAATTTTGAGTGAATTGAAGCAAGATTTAGGCCTCGAAGAGAGTTTCAAAAGCTTTATCTCCCAGTCAGGAATGGGTTCATCTTCATTCCCCTCCCAGTCTGAGCAAAGCCTCTGCCATGAAGGGTTTGACTCATCAGTAACTGATATCGTTCCAATCGCAGGAACCCCGAACCTGACAGATCCGGAGCCCTGTACTGCTCCAGGGGCCTTCCACCACCTCATTTTATCCATTTAATTTCAGAGCAACCAGCGAGTTGACCTGTATAAATGGAAAGATGGTAACGGGGAAGTTGGCACGTCACTGCAAGGGCACACGCGTGTGATCAGGTATGATAATGAGGAACCCAGCATCGCTCTGAGGTACTGTGAAGAAAATCTTCATAGCTGGTGTACATTGAAGTATAGTTATCACAGCCCCTTTGCTTGGAGAAATTCAGACTATTTTTACCCACTTCCTTATCCCATGTTGCCACCACCCCACTGGGAGAAGATGTCTGATTTAAAGACAGACCACCCTTCCATGGCTGCAGCATGCACATCTGGTTCAGATTAGCCTCTGGTGGCTTCGGTGTCATTACATTTTCCCATGGCAGTTCTCCTAAAGAACAGCAGCCACCATCAGGGAAACAGACAGCAGTGGGGCTATTAAACTGAATCGCACCTATGACTTGGAATGACACCAGATATAGGGAAGTAGGGCACAGGCTGTCCTTAATGCACTAGTACACAGGGAAGCTCTGGAGTCTGATGCATGCCAGCGGGCGGGCCTGGGATTGTCACAGGACTAATGCTTTCATTCTGTGTTGGGGACGGGGTGAAGAAAGCATTTCTCTTTTGCATGTGGATTGTGAAGATTAATTGCAGCCCTTTGGAAAGTTGCCAGCCCTCTCTGAGTGAGGGCTGCATTTGTGTCGCACATACAGTTGTGATGTGCCTGGCAAAATGGAGGGCTGGGGCTAAGAAATGCCTGGCAATCTGGGGTTTGCTGCTAAAATATCCCCTCTCTTTGTGGGGCTGTGGGCAGAAGTAGTAGCTATAAGGCAGAGTGTGGCAAGGATCGTTTACTTAAAGAAAAAAGGTAGGTCCTGCTTTTATTCATGAAGTCTTTAGGAAATCTCAATGCAAATGCCATGGGTTTGTTACGGAAAGGTGTGGAGGGTTGCTTTATAAACTGCCGAGAAGAGAATGCCAATAGTGTGATATGTGCGTAACTGACAATTGTGTTCTCCTTTGGTTTTGGATTTGCAGTGATTTAGACTGGGCCGTGTTCGAGCCAGATCTGCTGGTCACCAGTTCTGTTGACACGTATATCTACGTTTGGGATATCAAGTAAGAACAAGAGCCTCCACTCTTGCGCTGTGGGAAGATTACGGGGCTTCTCTTTTCGGTGACTGGCAGCTTGGAGGGAAAAGTGCTCTCATACTCTCAGCTGTGCTTGCAGAAGCCAGAACCAATTCCCTTAATCTCAACGGCTCCCAGTCCTTCAAGCAAATTCAGAATCTGCACAGTTGTGCTGTTCTATAAAGTTATGTCATGGTCTCATACTGCACAGGAAGAGGCACTGATTGATTTCCCTCCCCCCCATCTTTCCATCACCACTTTTTTAATAGAAAACTGCCTTTTTTCCCCTTGTGGGGAAAAGAAAAAACTCTATTTTTGTCAAAAACCTTCAGTTTTTCAACAGCCTGAAAAATTGCAAAAAAACACAATTTTTTTTGTTTTGTTTTTATTTAAAGTATTTCATTAGAGTGAAGCATTACTTGACCAGTTCCATCTAAGAGTGAGTTAAAGTCCTAAGGTCGGAGTGTCCGCTGCTGTGAGTTGTCACAGTGCTGCATTGACTTACACCAGCTCAGCATCTGGCCCATCGGGACTGCCCAGCTTTATTAATTCCTCCTAATTTTATTATTATAGCCTGGAGACAGATAAGTTGTCTTTACTCTGGGGCTGTGATTTGCTGTGAATTGGGATCATCAAAGGCTTTGATAAATTGTTAGCAGGTTGTCTAATTTTACTGTAGCTTCTTCGTATACTGCTGAATCTTCTTTGGAAATGTTATTATGTTGTAATGTCCACCGGTAACGCACAAGAATGGTACTAGATGTCCCTTTATCTCCCACAATAGCCACATGCCAGAGGGAGCATAGTTTTTCTCCCCCCACCCTATCACAAAGACTGCTAAAAAGCTCCCAGGTATAAATAAATTAATGGAGATATCCTATCTCTTAGAACTGTAAGGGACCTTGAAAGGTCATAAAGTCCAGGCCCCTGCCTTCACTAGCAGGACTAAGTACTGATTTTGCCCCAGATCCCTCAGTGGCCCCCTCAAGGATTGAACTCACAACTCCGGGTTTAGAAGGCCAATGCTCAAACCACTGAGCTATCCCTCCGCCCTTAGTTCTGCCTATAGTCTTAGGCCTGGTCCACACTAACCCCCCACTTCGGACTAAGGTACGCAAATTCAGCTACGTTAATAACGTAGCTGAATTCGAAGTACCTTAGTCCGAACTTACTGCGGGTCCAGATGCGGCAGGGAGGCTCCCCCGTCGATGCCGCGTACTCCTCTCGCTGAGCTGGAGTACCGGCGTCGACGGCAAGCACTTCCGGGATCGATTTATCGCGTCTAGATAAGACGCGATAAATCGATCCCAGAAGATCGATTGCTTACATCCGGACCAGGAAGTAAGTATAGACATAGTGTTAGACTCATAGAACTGGAAGGGATCTTGATTGGTCATCTAGTCCAGTCCCCTGCACTCAAGGCAGGACTAAGTATTATATTTAATCTTAATGCTTTACATGTTAAACCACAGGTTAAAATCATGATCCTTCTCTGGCTGGTGCCCCCTTCCATTAGACTTGTTTTAGCTTAGACAAGTTTGTGTCACATCTGCCTCCTGGTTTAAACAACAACCACCCCTCAGAGATAAATGAGATCCAGGAGCCAGTAATAAGTTCAATTTTCCATTAGAAAGGACCTCCCAGGGGAGAAGGGGTTGTCCCATCTCAGGAGAGATGAGGGACTCATACTGGTAATGTTGTGTTTCAGGGACACCAGGAAACCTACAGTCTCACTCTCTGCAGTTGGTAAGTACTTGTTCCTGTTATAGGCATAACATCTGCCTGCATTGTCATATGCCTCTGCTATTCCATCCTCCCTGCTCACTCGGGTTTTCTTCTGCATTCAGACCCCAGGCATGAAAACACTAGCATAGGTGACTGTCCCACACAGCAGCACCCTGGGCAGTGACTATTCCTTGGAGGTCCAAAGGCTCTTTTCAGAAATGCTGTTTAGAGCAAAATTGAGGTGTATGAAGAGGAGAGGCCTCCTTGGGTTGCACGCTGCCATTTTCCAGTGCCAGAATCACCACTAGGGCCAAGAGTCACAGCGGTTTGGGGCGGACCAGTATTGAATGAGTGGGAAGGAGGCTGGCTGGTTGGCTGCACGCCTTGAGCAGCTGCGAGGCAGCCTGAAGAAGGAGCACCTGCAGTGCAGTGTGGGAGTGGCGTGGCAGCCAGCTGAGGGCAGGGGAGGGCGTTGTAGAGATGGCTGGCCGAAGGAGGAGGATGGGCTTTAGCAGGTAAATGAGCTATGCAGAGCGGTTGAAAGCACAGAGGGCAAGGGTGATAAGAGGGAAGGGTCTGGGCTTTCTCTCGCTTTGGCTATGATTATGCCTCAAGCAGACACCTGCTCCATATGCAGGAGGTGCTATGGTGCTGTGCTCATTTGTTCCTGTGCTGAGAGAGCCATTCACGTGCATGTCATGCTGGCAGGCTTGCTAGGGACTCTGTCTTGTAGCAATGGCTGACTATGACAAAAGGGAAGGAGTTAAAGCACGAGAGCTGAGTTCTAGTCCTGCCTCTGCCACTGACTTTATCCCAGTCGCCTCCTCCCCATAATACTTACTCCCCTCTAGGTGGGCTTGGGAGACTGAATGAATAGTTGGAAAGCTCTTTGAGATCCTTGGGTACAGGACCTTGTGGTGGTGCTAGGACAGCAACTAGAGGGAACAGGGGATAGATTAGTAGATCGCACTGTCACCAGGCAAAGGCAGGTTTACGTGATTGGGGACTCCTTACTGAGGAGGTTAGACAGGCCTGTGACCAGGGTGGACCCAGAGAACAGAAGGGTGTGCTGTCTACCGAGCGCTAAGATACGGGATGTGGACCTGTGGCTGAAAAGGATCCTAAAAGGAGCAGGTAAGAACCCCTTGATCATCCTTCACGTAGGAATGAATATCACAGCTAGGTTCTCGCTGGAGAGAATCAAGGGAGATTATGCCAGGCTGAGGAAAACGCTTAAGGAAATCGAGGCTCAGATCATCTTCATTGGGATTCTGCCTGTTCCTAGAGAAGGGCAGCAAAGGGGTGACAGGACTGTGATGATAAATAGTTGGCTAAGGGAGTGGTGCTATAAAAGGGCTTTGGGATGTATGGCCACTGGGAGGCTTTCGGGGACAGAAAACTGTTCTCACGGGACGGACTTCACCTAAGTAGGGAAGGAAATAGACTTCTGGGAGGGAGGCTGGCTCATCTCATCAAAAAAGCTTTAAACTAGGAATTTGGGGGAGACGGTTGGGAGATGTCCAGTTAATCTCCACACCAGATTATAACATTGAGAGGGAGGACGATGAGATAAGAACAGATATAGCCGGGGGGAAGAGATTGGAAATGGGGGGGGGGGGTGTATACTAGACTAATAGGTCATACTAGCAGTACAGTGTCCATACCAAATGGGATAACAAATGTGAGAGAGGCCAAATGGCATAAATTAAGATATTTATACACCAATGCGAGAAGCCTAGGTAACAAAATGGAGGAATTGGAGCTCCTGGTCCGAGAAATGAAACCGGATATCGTAGGAATAACTGAAATGTGGTGGAACGGTAGTCATGACTGGAGTACAGATATGGAAGGATATGTGCTATTTAGGAAAGACCGGATCAAAGGTAAAGGTGGAGGAGTAGCATTCTGTGCTGCGCTCATTTGTTGAGGTAAACTGTAAAGAAATAATAAGTGATGGAATGGATAAGACTGAGACTGTCTGGGCAATACTCACATTGGGTAAAAGAACTACTAGAGCCTCCCCTGGGATAGTGCTTGGGGTGTGCTATAGACCGCCAGGATCTAGCCTGGATATGGACAGAGAACTCTTTAATGTTTTTAGGGAAGTAAATACTAATAGGAACTGTGTAATCATGGGAGACTTTAACTTCCCGGATATAGATTGGGGAACAAATGCTAGTAACAATAATAGGGCTCAGATTTTCCTAGATGTGATAGCTGATGAATTTCTTCATCAAGTAGTTGCTGAACCGACGAGGGGGATGCCATTTTAGATTTGGTTTTGGTGAGTAGTGAGGACCTCGTTGAGGAAATATTTGTAGAGGACAACCTTGGCTCGAGTGATCATGAGCTAATTTGGTTTAAACTAAATGGAAAGATTAACAGAATTAAATCGGAGACTAAGGTTTACGATTTCAAAAGGGCTAACTTTAGTAAATTAAGGGGACTAGTTAGGGAAGTGGATTGGACCAACATATTTAGGGATCTAAAGGCGGAAGGCGCCTGGGATTATTTCAAGTTGAAGTTGCAGGAGCTGTCGGAGGCCTGTATCCCGAGAAAGGGAAAACGGTTCGTAGGCAGGAGATTTAGACCAAGCTGGATGAGCAAGTGTCTCAGAGGGGTGATTAAGAAAAAACAGAAAGCGTACAGGGAGTGAAAGATGGGAGGGATCAGCAAAGAAACCTACCTTATTGAGGTCAGAGCATGTAGAGATGGAGTGAGAAAAGCCAAAAGCCATGTAGAGTTGGATCTTGCGAGGGGAATTAAAACCAATAGTAAGAGCTTTTATAGCCATATAAATAGGAAGAAACAAAGAAAGAAGAAGTGGGACCACTTAAGACTGTAGATGGAGTGGAGATTAAGGATAATTTAGGCATGGCACAATATCTAAATGAATATTTTGCATCGGTATTTAATGAGGCTAATGAAGGGCTGAGGAGTAGTGGAAGCGAGATGGATGGGAATAAAGGAGAGGGGGTTGACATTACTGTATCCGAGGTAGAAGCCAAACTTGAACAGCTTAACTGGACTAAATCGGGCGGACCAGATGATCTTCGTCCGAGAATATTAAAGGAACTGGCGCGAGAAATTGCAAGCCCATTAGCGATAATTTTTAATGAATCTGTAAACTCGGGGGTGGTACCATTTGACTGGAGAATAGCTAATGTGGTTCCTGTTTTCAAGCAGGGGAAAAATAGTGACCCGGGTAACTACAGGCCTGTTAGTTTAACATCTGTAATATGCAAAGTCTTGGAAAAAATTTTGAAGGAGAAAGTAGTTAAGGACCTTGAGGTCAATGCCAATTGGGAGAAATTACAACACGGTTTTATGAAAGGTAGATCGTGCCAAACCAACCTGATCTCCTTCTTTGAGAAAGGGATGAAGTTTTGGAACAGCCTTCCGAGGGAAACAGTGGGGGCAAAAGACCTCTCTGGCTTTAAGATTAAGCTTGATAAGTTTATGGAGGGGATGGTTTGATGGGATAAAGTGATTTTAGTCAATAGGTCAATAACATGCCATCGCTGGTAATTAGTAACAATGGTCAATGATGGGATATTAAAAGTTACTACAGAGAACTTTTTCCAGAGGGTCTGGCTAGAGAATCTTGCCCGTATGCTCGGGGTTCAGCTGATCGCCATATTTGGGGTCGGGAAGGAATTTTACTCCAGGGTAGATTGGCAGAGGCCCTGGAGGTTTTTCATCTTCTTCCGTAGCATGGGGCAGGGGTCGCTTGCTGGAGGATTCTCAGCGATTTGAGGTCTTTGGATCATGATTTGGGGACTTCAACAGCTGAGTCAAGGGAGAGAATTATTCCAGGAGTGGGTGGGTCAGCTTTTGTGGCCCGCATCATGCAGGAGGTCAGACTAGATGATCGTAATGGTCCCTTCTGACCTTAGAGTCTGAGTCTATGAGCTGGTCTGAAAGTGGGGTGCTAAGCTGTGTGGCATTTGTGTGATTCAGATGTACATAGCCTTGTTCCTTCCTCATCACCCTGCTACGTGTCTGTTCTCTCTAAACCATGCCTCTCTTTCCTAACACAATTTTTCTGTCCTCTTATACTTGATTGAACCTGTTGAGAAACTAAAGTGTATCCTAGGAGTGTCACTGGAATGCTGCTGACTTCCCACCCTCAATCCATTACTGAGAGAGGGGTTCTGGGCTGGGTACATTAACATGCAGTATCATGCTTCCCTGCAGTATCTTAAACCAGCTGGGGATCTGAAAGGATGCCATGGGTGTCCTCCTTTGGGTTACACATCACGCTCTTGTCAAAGCGATTGGCTAACACTCCCTTTGCTGGACAGGCGCTTGTCAGGGACCCCAACAATGTTAATCTCCACCCATAATCCTTAAGGGGAAGGCCTAATAGGTTCTGTGAATGAGGACCTCTTCATCCACAGCAGTCTCCTGTTTTATGTTCTGTTTGGAAGCTGGGGGGTAGAAGTTGGACGGGTTGTTTTCTAATAATTTTGAAAGGAGTTGCAAACTAAATCAGGGAGAAGAGAACCTCAAGTAGCTTTATATAACTCCCTTAACATCTGAACCTTCCATGTCAATGCTAGCTCAATTATTTTTCTATTAAAAACTGGGAACCAGAAGGGAGATTGTGCAAAGTAATGCACGTTGGAAAACATAATCCCAACTATACATACAAAATGATGGGGTCTGAATTAGCTGTTATCACTCAAGAAAGAGATCTTGGAGTCATTGTGGATAGTTCTCTGAAAACATCCACTCAGTGTGCAGCTGCAGTCAAAAAAACTAACTGAATGTTAGGAACCATTAGGAAAGGAAAAGATAAGACGGAAAATATCATAATGCCATTATATAAAGCCATAGTACACCCACACCTTGAATAATCATGCAGTTCTGGTTGCCCCATCTGAAAAAAGGCATATTAGAATTGGAAAAGATACAGAAAAGGACAACAAACATGATGGGGGTATGGAACAGCTTCCATACGAGGAGAGATTAAAAAGGCTGGGACTGTTCAGCTTGGAAAAGAGACAACTAAGGGGGGGGTATGATAGAGTTCTATAAAATAATGAATGGTGTGGAGAAAGCAAATAAAGAAGTGTTGTTTACCCTTTCATGTAACTCAAGAACCAGGGATCACCTAATGAAATCAATAGGCAGCAGGTTTAAACCTGCTAAAAGGAAGTACTTCTCCAGACAATGCATAGTCAATCTGTGGAACTCGTTGCCAGGGGATGTTGTAAAGGTCAAAAGCATAACTAAATTCTAAAAAGAAGTAGATAAGTTTGTGGAGGATAGGTCCAACAATGGCTGTTAGTCAGGCTCTGGATGTCCCTAAGCCTCTGACTGCCAGGTGCTGAGACTGGACAACAGGGAATGCATCACTTGATAATTCATAGAATCATAGAATATCAGAGTTGGAAGGGACCTCAAGAGGTCATCTAGTCCAACCCCCTGCTCAAAGCAGGACCAATTCCCAGCTAAATCATCCCAGCCAGGGCTTTGTCAAGCCGGGCCTTAAAAACCTCCAAGGAAGGAGACTCCACCACCTCCCTAGGTAACGCATTCCAGTGTTTTACCACCCTCCTAGTGAAATAGTTTTTCCTGATATCCAATCTGGACCTCCACCACTGCAACTTGAGACCATTGCTCCTTGTTCTGTCATCTGCCACCACTGAGAACAGCCGAGCTCCATCCTCTTTGGAACCCCCCTTCAGGTAGTTGAAGGCTGCTATCAAATCCCCCCTCATTCTTCTCTTCTGGAGACTAAACAATCCCAGTTCCCTCAGCCTCTCCTCATAAGTCATGTGCTCCAGACCCCTAATCATTTTTGTTGCCCTCCGCTGGCCTCTTTCCAATTTTTCCACATCCTTCTTGTAGTGTGGGGCCCAAAACTGGACACAGTATTCCAGATGAGGCCTCACCAATGTCGAATAAAGGGGAACGATCACGTTCCTCGATCTGCTGGCAATGCCCCTACTTATACAGCCCAAAATGCCGTTAGCCTTCTTGGCAACAAGAGCACACTGTTGACTCATATCCAGCTTCTCATCCACTGTGACCCCCTAGGTCCTTTTCTGCAGAACTGCTACCTAGCCATTCAGTCCCTAGTCTGTAGCAGTGCATGGGATTCTTCCGTCCTAAGTGCAGGACTCTGCACTTGTCCTTGTTGAACCTCATCAGGTTTTTTTCGGCCCAATCCTCTAATTTGTCTAAGTCCCTCTGTATTATAATTGCCCTCTTCTGTTCATTCCCTCTGAAGTATCTGGCACCAGCCACTGTCAGATGACAAGATACTGGGCTAGATGGACCATTGGTCTGACACAGTATGGCTGTTCTTATGAACTAAAAAAAGTCTGTTTAAGTTGTGGACCCCTATCTTTGGCCAGATCTCAAGAGAGCCATATATTTATAGACGGGACAGGGATGTGGGCTGCAGAATGAAAGATCTGCCCCTTAGTCTAGTTACCATCTTATTTGACCCTTATTTTTTATCTCTCTTATAATTTGAGGTGAGCAAACCATTTTCATCCATCAAGCAAGGGCTTTGTATGCCGGAGCCCTGACACAACAGACCTGTGTGTGTCTGCTGCAACAGCTTTCTTCGTAGAGCTGACACATCCTCTGTGTCTGTGAACATTTGCTGAGCAGCAGGCTTTGCAGCTGACTGAGTTCCTAAGTATTGGCGGAGCTGAGAAACACAGTGGAGCCGTACGCTGCATCTGTTGTCCCTATCCCTTATCAAAATGCATTGTCTCTGACCTGCCCTTACCTTGGAGAACGTAGAGCCCCAAAACTTGTTTTGAGCTTTGGCTTCTCTGAGGATCCCATGCACAAATTTTACCTCAGAGTTAAGGCTTCTGAAGTGCATTTCCTGTCAGTCTCTAACAATCCAAGAGTTCTCTAGATAGGCCAACACGAACATCCACCACAACCTTAGCTCATCTCCTGACACCCAGATACCCTTGGACTCCCCACCTCCATGATGAACTCCCCTTCACTTCCAACAATGAGCCACTTGCAGCACACATATCTAGCGCCTTGGTCACACGTGAATGCTCAGCCTTCACTCCAACCTGAGCAAGATCAAAGTCCTGGATGTTAGTGATAGGCGAGTAATGTTAAAATCTCTATAGTGCATTACTGATGCGGGGGTGGGTGGGTGGCTGAGTTAATCACAGGGCACAAGGGAGCCGGCAGAGGGAGAGGGTTGGCGCTAAAGTGGTGAGAGATGCAGAGCTTGTAGCTCCCCCCTAGAGGCACTTGCTCCCCGTGACCAGCTGATAGTGGCTGGTGGTTCAAAAAACCATCTTTTGACTTGTAAATGGAGCACAATGGATCTGAGCTCCTTGAGACATACGCATGGAGCCCCCAAAGCCGGGGTTAGCCTCGTTCCGAAGGAGAGCTGCCCTTTAACTTTGCTACTGCGTTCCCATGAAATGTCTCACCATGGTCTTTCACGCTCGCTCCTGAGACGTCTCTCCTCTTGTAACAGTGCAGGACTCACCCCTGCGGCGCCTCCTGCTGGTCATTGGGAATTAGCTCTCCAGCCTTGGACCGCCCTCTGCAGACCGGTGTCCCACTGCCGCTGGGCCCCTGCATCGCTCCCTGGACTCCAGTGTCCCATTATCTGGGGTGCTGCTCCCTGGCAGTAACCCCTCAGTCTTGGGGTCTCCCCACCTCAGGGAACCCCCACCCCCTATCCCCACTTCTCCTCAGTTGTAGGCTACTGCCTGTCACTAGCTAGCCCCTGGTCCCTGGGGTAGACTGCAGTATAAGCCACCCATCACAGGCAAGGGTGGATTTGGACCTGCTGCCTCTGCCTAGCCTTGGGCTGTCCCCTGCAACCCCAGTACCTGTTTGGCCTTCTGCTAGGCCACAGCCTGGAGCTCCCCAGCTCCTCTGCCATTCCCCAGCCCTGCTCCACTCAGGTACTCTGCTCAGGTCCCTGCAGCCAGGTCCGTCTCCCTCTACAGCTAGAGAGAGACTGATGAGCTCCTGGCTCCCAGCCTCTTATATAGGGCCAGCTGAGGTCTGATTGGGGCGTGGCCCAGCTGTGGCTGCTTCCCCAATCAGTCTAGTAGATTCTTTCCCCTGCAACAGCCCTCTCCCAGAGCTGTCTTTAAACCCCTCAGGGCAGGAGCGGGTGACCCACCCCACTACATCTCTTAATTGTATGTCCTGTGTAGACCACAAGTGGTCTGAGATGCTGTGGGTCTGCCCTACATTTCACATCCACTTCCTGACTTGTTGGCCCACCTGACTTTTAAGCTATTTGTAGATGTTGTTCGCTGACCATTTTCTGCTCCGCTCCTTCTGCAGCTGGAGCCTCCCAGGTCAAATGGAACAAGAAAAACGCCAACTGTTTAGCAACCAGCCATGATGGGGATGTCCGTATCTGGGACAAGCGGGTGAGTTCCCGTTAGTCTTTGAGTGGCCTCTGCATGTTCCCTTATGTGGGATTGAGGCACCATGCCAGTCCCACATTATTTCTCCTTACTTCTTTGTTTTCCACCCCTCTGAATGATCAGTTTAAGGTGAGCGTGGTGCCAGTGGAGTCTGAGATTGAAGGAGGACTGTATAATTGGCCTCCCTCTCTCTGAAAACATACCCCTTAGTACCTTGCTTTTGGCTTCTTGATGGATACTAGTTGCATCAAATATAAAGGGCCCCCTTATCCAGTGCACTGATGTATTTGACTCCTATGGAACTTTACCACTGCACTTCACAGTAACTTTTCTGTAGCCTACAAGCCATTGTTTATCTTTCTCTCTGGCTGGTGACCTCTATTGAGTGTGTGTGGGGTGGGGAAGGGGGAAGCGCCTTCTTTAACCGGCAGGATTGGGCCAGATTTCTTGCTCCTAAGAACTAGCATGGTGAGAACTAAAAAGCCTCTGATTGCAGAAACCCAGCACTGCAGTGGAGTACTTGGCAGCGCATCTCTCTAAAATCCATGGCCTGGATTGGCATCCGGACAACGAGTACATCCTGGCCACTTCCAGCCAGGACAACTCTGTCAGGGTAAGTGCCCAGGGCTCTCTGAGGGAATGTACCAGTACCATCCTATGGGCCTGACCCAGCTGCCACTGAAATCACTGGGTATCTGTCCATTGACTTCAGTGGGAACTAGATCTGGTATTAGACATCACCCGTTACGGCAAGTCTTGTGAGGGTCAGTGCACGCGTGTTGCCCCGAGTCACTGTGTCTGAAGCTGATAGCCCCCCCCTTTGGGGCCAACTCAGCTCCATTAGTGCAAGGATGTCTCTAATGACACTGTGGAGCACCTGGCTTGTGTCTGGCGCTTTGTCGGAGCTGAGTTGCACAGAAAATCCCCCCCGAGAGCGAAGCTCACTGACTTGTTTTCTGTTCTGTTGAAGTTCTGGGATTATCGTCAGCCTCGGAAGTATCTCAATATACTCCCCTGCCAGGTTCCAGTCTGGAAGGCGAGATACACGGTGAGTGTGAACACCTGTCCCTCTGCCCCATAGCCTTGCTACAGCTTGGGACGGCCAAGGGAAATTACCTAGCAAGGCATTGCTGAAGGGGCCCTCCCTGGGAATCATTAGCACTGTTTTTTGCCATTGGCTTTTATTAGTCTGACTTAAAAACCTCAGTTACAGCACTATCAGTACGAGTGGGAGAAAGCATCTTCCGTGAGAACCAAGCTTATGGGAGGGGGTGCCTAATAATGTGAAACTTGGATCTTTCCCAGAGGGCTGTAGTGGAGACCCACATACATGGGGCTTGAAGCTGGTGTCTAAAACCTAAAGAAGGCCCTGCAGCTTTGGCTCAGCAGTTCCTTATACCCTCTCTCTGCTCTGTCACTAGCTTACTTTGCACAGATGGAGACAACGCGCTAAGAGTGGCACTATAGCAGCCTGTCCATGCCTCTTTCACAATCTCTACTAAGGGATTTTATCACTTGAGTCTCTTCTATGAGGGCTTTTTAACAATGCCCATGTATTTTAATGGGCTGTCGCAGTTTTTGTGTAGCTAAGAATGCACTAACATGCTGTCTTTGTGGTGTGAGCTCCAAGGCGTTTAAAGCACAAGTTGTTCCTCAGCTTTGGGTATGTCTACACTCAAAACATAAAAACCACGGCAGTGAGTCACAGAGCCCAGGTCAACTGACTTGGGCTCACGGTAGGGGGGCTAAAAATAGCCTCATAGAAGTTCACACTTGGGTTGGAGCCCAGGCTCAAACCCAGCAAGGGAGGAGGTCTCGGAGCCTGGACTCCAGCCTAAGCAGGAATGTCTACACTGCTGCTGTTAGCCCAGTAGCGCAAACCCAAGTCAGTTGACCCCGGCTCTGAGACTCGTTGTCGCAGGGTTTTTTTTTTTTTGCACACAGCCTTTGACACCTAGCCATTCAGCATCAGGTTGTACTCACTGTCTTCCCCCAGACACCAGAATGAGCCTTTCATCACCTCTCCCTCCCTTCGGCCCTGTACCATGCCTGGTGTGTGTGCGCAATACATAGTTGTAATTCAGTGCTCCATTGCAGCGTCAGGACCCCAAGTAACTGCTAGTGTACAAGACCCAAAGAGCAACTCTCAACCGTCCAGGTTGATTGTACAGGCTGAGCCAAACAGCAAAGAGCAGCAGGAACGGTGGGTGAAGAGGGAGTGCTAAAATCCCTGTCGCTGGTGCTAGGTGGAGTTAGTAGTAAGAAGCAGAAGGAAATGGCTAGTTTTAAATGAGCTGTGGTGAATGCCTCTTTCAAGCACGGTGCATCCCTCTCCTTTCAGGGCATGTTGAGTCCTCTTGCATGGAAACCCCCTTTGAAAGCTCCTCATTGTAGGATTGGCTCCTGAGCCCCAACAGTCCTCCTTGAAGTCAGCCCGTGGTAGTGCCAGGACATGCCCTTGTGCCAGTATGAATGGGAAGGTGTTGGAAAGTACAATCAGGGCGATATGGGGGAAGTGAGAGCTGTCAGGCTAACCGTTGTGCAGCTGAGCAGCCCCTCTCTGGGTGTGCTTCTCTCCCCCAGCCTTTCAGCAATGGGTTGGTGACCGTAATGGTTCCCCAGCTGCGGCGAGAGAACAGCCTTCTCCTTTGGAACACCTTTGACCTGAACACGCCGGTTCACACCTTCGTGGGACACGACGATGTGGTGCTGGAGTTCCAGTGGAGAAAGCAGAAAGAAGGTGGGTGCAGGACTGTGACTGCTGATCTCATGCAGCTGCCGTTGGTGCATGGCGGCAGCTGGAGTCTGCCTTGCGGCTGCCGTACTCAAGCAATTGCCTTTCTACTCTTGCCACTACTTGAATTAGCCTCTATCTGCCTTCCAGGCCCCACAGAGCGTAGTTTATTGTACGTGTCCTGTTGCATGAGGCCAAAAAACCATTCCCAGGCTAATGGAGCCAATCGAGATGAGTGCAGAGCGGATCAACAGAGACTCTCTCATTTCCCACTATCCCGTCGGTCTGTTTTTAAATGGATTTTTCAGAATAAATTGTACAACAATAAGAGTGTTGCATAAAGTGAAGGAAAAAAATCAAAACTGTGAGTGAACCCCTCCAAGCTTCACCGTTTATTGCACAGAAAAAGCAAGTCAACAAATATCAGGAGCATCACATGCAATAAAAGCTACATTTTCAATAGTACCCACGTACTCAGTACACCAGCGAAGGGAGGTGGAGCCTGGGGAAAGGAACCCTCCTGCCAATTTTCAGACCCTAGTCAGTCATTTTCAAATATAGAAAACCCCACAAAAAGGTCAGATAACCAAACAGAGCAATGAGAACACACACAGGGCTTTAACCTGCACAGCTCCATTGCTGTAACTCCTCTCTTGCTGTAACCACAGGCCGCTGGTCCTTGATTCACACCCAGGGTCTTATGGTACCACTGCCCTCTTTGGGTGCAGGGCATGGACTTTATATCTGTCACACCATTTCGTTTGCCCTGCTCAGTGATGAGGCTGACAGCACTGGTGCAAACCACCTATCTACACAGATTTAACCAGGACTAATTTCTTCTCCAGAGCAGGTCCCCAGGCCCCCCTCCCAATCATTTAATGGAATTTTTGTAATGGCACTTAGGAAACTTCTTCCTTTGGTTTTGCTCAGAGGGATGGGTGTCCGGCTGTTTTCTTCCCATTGAACCTATGTGTTGACCAGTAAGCCCTGTGGCCTAGGGACTAGAATACTGTCCTGGGACTCAGGAAACCTGGGTTCTTATCCCTAGCTCTGCTACTGGCCTGCTGGGCAAGTCACATCCCTCTCTGTGCCTCGGTTTCCCTTTCTGTACAGTGTGGATAATGACACTGACCTCCTTGGTAACACACTTGGAGATCTACTGAAGAGCTATGCAAGGGGTGCTGTTATATGTTTGAATATTATTAACTTCTTACTGTGTCTGCATGCCCTTGTAACCTCACAGAGGCTGGGGCTGCAGACAAAGGCTTAACTAAAGGTGTTGTTTAGTGGACACTCTTATGTAGGTTTAAACCTGGTCTTTCTCAGTTTAATTACATTGGTAAATTTACAGGCACAAGCTAAACCAGCACAAGCCAGTTTTAAACCTATTGAAGTGCATCCACTCACAAAGTTACACCGGTTTAACTAAACTGTTTTGAAACTAGTTTAAGTGAAATCCGTGCTGTGTGTAGGGCAGTCCCTCATATGTTTGTGTCAGCCAATTGAGAGCTGGGACCTCTGTAGCATTACAGCCTCAGGTCCTCCAAAGATTCCCAAAATCCATGGGGGGAGAGGGTGGGAGCCAGGATTTGATATTCCAAATGCAGAAAAACTGTTGTGCTCTCTGCCTCATAAAGGAGATGTTACAGGTGAAAACCTTTTTTCTGCTTTGCAATTCACTTTTATGTTGTTACTTGCAGCAGTGTGACACGTTAAAAATAAGTGCCTCCTAGTAGATCTGATTAATTTCCCATGTGAAAACTTTCACTGCAAAATGTATTTTTACCTGCATTGCAGTTTTCTCCTCTGTAACTCCAGCAGCATTCTTATCCCCATTTTACAGATGGGGAAACTGAGGCACAGAGTGGCACAGTGACTTGACTTGCTATGTGACCTTGGACAATATCAAAGGCAGGAACAGAACCCAGGAATTCTGACTTCCACTCCAGCGTCCTATCTACTGGACCTAGCTACTTGGTTCAGTCCACTTATATCATAAATATAGTTAAGTCTGTTTTCTGTTACTGCTAGAAATTATTTTCTCTTCTTTTAGGCTCCAAGGACTACCAGCTGGTCACGTGGTCTCGTGACCAGACGCTGCGGATGTGGCGGGTTGACTCCCAGCTGCAGAGGGTATGCAAAGCGCTTTTGGCATTGGACTGGGGACAGCATTCTGAAGTGCTAAATTTACCATCGTTTACTTGTATGAAGTACAAGTTTACTTGTGATGGCACAAGCTCAGGCACAAGGTCTCTAGATGCCATCCAACCTTCTCACTCACAGCTCAGCCCCCCCAGGATGTGTCTACACTGCACCCTTCTTTCAGCGGCGTGGAGTGTACACGCACAGTCCCCCAGCACAGGTATAGATAGCAGAGTAGACAGTGAGGCACAGCTTAGACCAGTACAGACATACCGGGCTGAGTACATACCGCACATGGTTCTCTACTCACCATCTACTCTACTGTTTATACCCATGCTAGGAGGCCTACACATGTCTGAATGCTGCATGCCTCTCCCGGGGCCCTTCCCCACTGTGGGGAAAGATGCTGGCACGGGGGAAAAGCTCTGATAGCTCCCCTGTGCTGGAGCTCTTTCCCTCCTTCAGGGAAAGACTCCAGCAGCGGGGAAACCTTTCCCCGCTGCTGGAGCCTTTCACTCACATGTGGAGCTGTACACCAGTGTGGATGTGGTGTGCTTTCTCACTGCAGCGTATGGCTATCCATATGGTGTATAGTGTAGACGGGCCTAACGCTGACCTGTAATGTACAGCAGGTTGCACTGTGCTCCAGACAAATGTTTGCTAGGCAGGAGGTTTCCCACTGGACATACAGAACCTCGAAGGCTTCACAGGAACAGCAAGGCTGAGTCCTGCTGTAACAGCAGGTGCACTATGAAGTGGTGTTGTCCAGTATCAATGGGAAGGGTTACCAACTACCCCAAGCTAACTGCAGAATCTAAAACTCTCCAGCAGGCATTGCCTCTGCAGTCCCCCGCACACCTGGGCACAGATGGCTCAGTGCTGCAGGAACCCAACCCTCCTAGGGAGTCATGGCTGAGGCTATGTGCACCCTCTTCTGGCTTGGAATACTAGGTGCAAAGCTCTGACGGGGACCTTGGTCCCAGCTGGCCTCTCTTGCTTTCCGACTTGCGAGGGTAGCGGCTCTTCGACCCATTGCCTCCAGCCAGATCACACTGTGTCCCGTCACTCGTTAGCAGGCAGTTTTGCATGATTTCTATTCGTTTTCTCCTATGTCCAGACCTGTTGTTTGTATCCCAGGGAGATGCCCATGAGTAAGTCTGGTAATTGCCATGGCAGCACGCTTGTTTGGTCATTACTGTGTCCTTCCCCACATCTGTCTGTCCACTCTCTCCTGTATCTTGTAAATCCAGGCAGAGAGATCGCTGGGTCTGTTGGCTATTTGTCTGGGCGTTGCCCAGCCCAGTTGGGTTGTGGCCCTTAATTTGGGGCTGCTAGTCCTGACCATAGTGTAAATAACAATGACAAAAATGCAGAAGTCCTAGTACTGGCTTTAAAAAGCAAAGCAAGGCATGGCACATGATATTCTAGTTCGTACTGATCAGTTTGTCATGGGATGGTATTAGAAAAGTCAAATCCCCTTTATTTTAGAATAAAACTTGGCTAACCACTCATTAATCTATCCCCCTGCTTGCTACATGGGCATGCACACAGAGCCACGTTTGCAAGTGACGGGGGGAAATGTGGTTGAGCAGGCTGGGTGACAAAGGCCAGGCCTCTTCTCTGATGAAAAGCCATGTCTTTCATCACAGGGCGCCGGCAGGAAAGCAGTGCCAGGGTCTTTGAGATGTGGCTGTTGCGCACACGCCCACCTGGTTAATTTAAGCTCCCTGGAGAGATGAGCTGCTGTATCGTTCCTCATGTATTTTGGGCTGCCTTTGTTTGATCCCTGTGACGCAGCACGTGGGTGTGCTTGTTCTTTTCAGCTGTGCGCTAATGATATCTTGGACGGGGTTGACGAACTCATTGATGGGATTGCCCTCCTGCCTGAGCCGGATAAGACCCTCCACACCCAGGACTCTGAACCCCAGCATAGCTCCGGGCATGCAGACGAGGACGGTGAGAGAAGTTCTTTTGCTATTTGAAACGGAAACCTTTTGGAGGTCATCTTTAAGCCAGTGGTCGTTCGTGCTCTGACTAAGAGACAGACGCATGCCTGCTTAACCGTCCTTGTGGGAGGGTGGCTGCCACGACCCTGGCAAGAAGGGGTCATCCACCTGTGAAAGGAAAAAGTATCCCCAAAATCGGTTCCTTGTCTCTATTGTTAGTAGCATTGATTTGTATGGTGGTATCGCCTCGGGGTCTTGGGCATGGATCATGGCCCCATCATGCCAGGCCCTGGGCAAAGGCAGACCTAGAAAGGTGGTTCCTGCCCCATGGAGCCTACAATTGAAGTGTAAGACCAGAGACAGCAGGTGGATGCAGACAGAGGGGGAATCCAAGGAAGTTGGTCAGCATGATGGGCAGTGGCTCGGCACACCGACAGGCTACTCATTGTCAGGGTTTTTGTAGGTATGCCATCCAAGGAGCATTCTAAGAAGGGATCTGAAGGAGGTGAATGAGGTGGCTTGTGGATGTTTGCTGGGAATGTCTCCTATTCCCAAGGGGCAGCACAAGAGGGCACAATGGCATTTTTCTGCATATGGAACAAATGAGCAGCTGAGGCAGGCGTCAATGTCTCAGCAGGATATAAGTGGTGGAGCTAGGATGGGTTTAGACCGTGACAAGCCCTGCAAGTGAAGTCAAGAAATTGGTGTTTTCAGCAGAGAAGGGGCAGCCAGTGGAGGGACGCTAAAGGAGGGGGTGACGTGACCAAAGTGACAGGCTAGGGAAAAGACCTGCGCAGCAGTGTTTTGAAGGATATAAGTGAGGGCAGGATAGGGTTTGCCAAGGCCAGAGTGGAGGAGGTTGCAGTAGTTGAGATGAGGGGCAACATGGGCCTGGATGAGAGATGTAGCTCCTTTTGGAGCTCCCCTCCTCCTAGGCAGGCAGTCTAGAGCCCCAGCAATGGGCATTAAATAACCGGTTCTGTTTCTTTGCAGGTAGGGAAAATGGAAGGGGCTCCAATTCGGCAGGGTCCCAAAGCAGCAGGCCTGATTCTCCTTTTTGGCAAAGACCAAAACCCTTCTGGGCAAGCTAGCAAAAGGGCAAATGCAAACGCCTGTCCCCATGTCTCACCTCAGCCAGCTAACCCATGCGAAATGTATTAGCAGGAGTATTGTAAGCAAGACACAGGAAGTAATTCTTCCGCTCTACTCCACGCTGATTAGGCCTCAGCTGGAGTATTGTGTCCAGTTCTGGGCGCCACATTTCAGGAAAGGTGTGAACAAATTGGAGAGAGTCCAGAGAAGAGCAATAAAAATGATTAAAAGTCTAGAAAACATGAGGGAAGACTGAAAAAATTGGATTTGTTTTCAAGTACATAAAAGATTGTTACAAGGAGGAGGGAGAAAAATTGTTGTTCTTAAACTCTGAGGATAGGACAAGAAGCAATGGGGTTAAATTGCAGCAAGGACAGTTTAGGTTGGACATTAGGAAAAACTTCCTAACTGTCAGTGATTAAGCATTGGAATAAATTGCCTAGGGAGGTTGTGGAATCTCCATCACTGGAGATTCTTAAGAGCAGATTGGACAAACACCCGTCAGTGATGGTTTAGAATAGATAATACTTAGCCCTGCTACGAGTGCAGGGGACTGCTAGACGACCTCTCGAGGTCCCTTCCAGTTCTATGATTCTATGAAATACAGCACCTCTTGTCCTAGTCTAGAGCACACTTAACGAGCTATGGCCGTGGCTCTCTCCTCCTGACCTGGCAGCTCATGCGCCTTTATGTGCTCTCTTGTCTCTCCCTGCAACTAAGAGTTAACCCTTTTGCTGCCCAGCTGGGCATGGGATATGTTCACCCTGTCAAAATTGCTGCATCAGTTTCCATTTGATTCAAGTTTTTAAGCTTTCCTTTGCAGCCATGAGGGCTGGATTTTTTTGTTTTAAGCAGAGAGTAGATTCTGCAGTAAATGCTGTGGCCACAGGATCAAAGAACATGCGAGTCCTGGCTGTTTTGTTTGGCCCTTCCCAGCCGAAAACTGTTGTGAAGTGTTGATGTGTGCAGTTAAACACTCGCTGCCTTTCACCCCGACGCAGCTGCATTTCAGCAGTGGACGAAGGAATCCTATGTTAACATTTGTACAGCGTTTTGGGATGTTTGGGGAGAACAATGCTTTGTAAATAAGACCCAAGCCCTCCTCCCTCAATATAAAACGTCCACAGTCTGTTTGACAATTCGAGGTCCTTAGGAATCCAGATGACTATGCAGGCTCCTGAGGATTAGACACTAGACCAACGGGGAGGCGGAAGAGAAGTCATCTCCCCTCCCAAACTTCCCAGGCCAGGGAACTGCAGTGGTGATGTGTTAGAGGATTAGAGGAGTGTCTTCTGTTCAGGAAATGATCACCTTCTTCCTTGAGAGCCTCTGGCCTTTGTTGAATCCATTTCTCAGGCCCCTATTGCAAGGTATCTAAGCACTATAATAAAATCCCAAATACTAATTAACAGCTAAGAGACCCACCCAGCCAAATACAACAACCAAAAATATCTGGTCCAGAGGCTAATCCAAGAATTCTCACGGAAACCTCCCACAAAGGGAGCAGTTCCCAGCATGGGAAATGAAAGGGGGAATAGATGAAAAAAATACCAGGGACAAGAATAGGCCAGCAGAATTAACTAGGACTTGCCTCATGCCCTAAAAACAGCCTCTGGCAGAGACCACAGCAGATCTCTTGTGAAGGTCATTCCACAATCAAGATCTGGCCATCATGTGGTACCTACCCTTGATGCGGTGCTGCCTAAGTGTACAGTCGACCTAAGCCAGACAACCATAATGGTCAGGAAAGGCCACGGGAAGAGGTACAATAATATATCGCCAAAGCCTCTAAAACTCTCACTGAGTTTTGCCTTGCCCACAATTTCTGATTTCCCATTGTGTCACCTCAGTCGTTGAAATGTCTTTTGGCCTTGCAAGGCTATTACTGGCCTTCAGGAAGAACTATCTAGAGTGCTTATGGGCGTATAGCCCATCCTCCTGCTGGGAGAATGAGTGAGGTGTAAGAGTCTGTCTCCTTTCTAATGGACAGAGCCTGCTCTCTGTGGCTGCCTGCTGTGGGGAGTGGCTATCTCAGAATGGTGGCCAAGCTAGCGCCATCCCTGTGTAAACATGGAGAGGCAGGAGGCCCCAGCTCAGGAGAAGGGAATCTTCCTCCTATTTGCATGCTTTAGCTGTCAGACAGGCCACGTGAGCAGTAGAGCTGGCTGCTAGATGTACGCGTTTAGATGTGCACACTTTACAGTGTGTCCTAAAGCCATCAGACTTGGTCTCTCTTGGAGCAGGTGCAGGGGTGAATACCAAAGTGCAGAGCCCTTGCTAGGAGCCAGGAGCTACAGTTCTGCTAATATCGTGTGGGAGGGTCTCTCTTGAGTAGGCAGGGCCCAAGCAAGTTAGGCCTTTGTAGATTAAAATCAAGCCTTAAACTCCACCTGGAAAGTAGCGGGCAGCTGGCCATGTTTTGCAAAGGATGGGCTCTCCAGGGCCCCATCCAGCCTGCGGTCCTTCCCACTGGCTTCAGAGAGTGTTGTCCGTCTGGCCCAAGGGCTGGACCCAGATCCCAGACAGTTGAGTGGTACTCATGGTCACATGCTCTTTGATGGGTGTGTGCCTGTTGCCGTGGGCACCTTGCGCACCAGGAGATTGGCGGGTGCCCTGAAGCTTTTCTTTCACATTCTGCCTCATCCTGTTTGTTTTCCATTTCTCCTGCCAGCTTTAAAGGAAGACTTCCAGAACGACCTCCTGGTGGGAAGAAAATCAGACCAGCTGGGGTTGCCGCAGACCCTGCAGCAGGAGTTTTCCCTGATCAACGTGCAGATCCGAAACGTCAATGTGGAGGTAGAGGGAAAATTTCCTCCTGCTGACAGCAGGGGACGCGGGCAGGACTGGATCACCCAGTGTCTTGTGCTGGGGACCCTCTCCGAGCACTATGAGGCTGATTGCTTTAAACAACACTTACGTTGGGCTATGGATGCAGGACGTTCCCCAGGCCAATGGTAGGATAATCCCAGGTCACGGTACAGGGGTGGGAGGTGCAGGTATTTCTAGGCCACAGATGCACAGGGTGGCAGAGGGGTGGGGAGGTATTTCCCAGGCCACAGCTACGATCTCGCTGTAGCTCTTAAGTGGCAGACTGGGGAAATCTCTGCCTGGAAGGAAGTAGCTGTAAGAAGTTCGCCAGTGCTGATGTTGGATTCCAGGTGGGGTGATGGGGTGATTCCGAATGGCTGAAGCCCTGAAGTGCGCTGGGAGCTCATTCTTTTGCTGGGGGTCAGTGTTGCCCCTCATGATGTTTTGTAAGCGTGAGGCACGAGTGCCGGCCTGAGCTCAAGTTTAAAACCTATGATTGGGGGCCCCTAATGAGGAGGAAGGCGGGGAGCCCTGGAGCTCCTTCTGCTCCACCTCTCCCACCCCCCAGTTGGTGGTTCTGGAAGCAGCCAGGGAGAGCCTTGGGGTCCCTCTCTCCTACCTAGCAGGCCAGGTGCACTGAACTGGATGAGCCCCAGAGCCCAGCATCATCATTACTTGCATTATAGTGGAGCTCGGAGGCTCCAACAGAAATCAGGGCCCCATTGTGCAAGGTGCTGTATGTGTGCACCTAATGAAAGACAGCCCTCATTACAAAGAGTTTATCATCTTAATAGACAAGACAAAGGGCCGGAGGGGAAACTGAGGCACGGAGTGACTTGCTTCAGGTCTCATATCAGGACAGTGGCAGAATCGGGAGTAGAGCCCAGGAGTCAAGTCCAGCTCTGTGCCCTAGCCATTAGGCCACGCTGCCTCTCGGGGATTGGACTCTCCCTTACACAGCAAGCTCCGGTTTGTATATGGTGCCTGCCAGGAGGAGACATAGCTGTGTGGCTTAGTGGAGAGCTCTGAAGCAGCTGACTTGGTAGGTGGTAGTTACAGGGTTTGTCTGGCAGGTGCTGCTGTTGACCTCTTGGAGCCAAAGGGCCAGGCTCTCCGGAGGGGGTGCATAGGGTTAACCCACTAAACGAGGAGCTGCTCAGTGACATGGGATGGACTGAGAAGGCCATATTTAGGATGGATACTCCCAATTCCTGCCTGCAGCTTCCACCGCAGAGTGGGCTGTCTCGGTGCAAAACTGGGAAGTGCTGAGCCAATCCCCCATTTGTGTCTGGAGTTTCTGCTATCTCTGTGTTTGCAGCCCCTGTGCACAGTGTGCATTGCAGCCTGGCGGGACCTCTGCAGAGGGACCAGCCCCTTGTGGCGGATTTCAGCCACCATATGGCTAAAGGCCCTGGGAGGTCTGCATCAGAAGTGTTTGCTTTTCCTTTCGCAGATGGACGCTGTGAATCGTAGCTGCACAGTGTCTGTGCACTGTGGCAACCAGAGAGTCAAGATGCGGGTGATGTTCCCTGTGCAGTATCCCAATAATGCTGCACCCTCCTTCCAGTTTGCCCCCACTACCACTATCAGCTCCACAATGAAGGCAAAGCTGCTGAAGGTAGGGATGTGTGCATGCGCAGGGAGGGGGGTGCACTCTGCATCTGGTATGTGGAGCCCAGATGCAGTGACATGTTTGACTGCTCAAGTCCAGGAAGGGGACACTGAGGGCTGAATGTGACTTGCAGATGTATTTTAGGCCTCCTGGGCTGAGTTTTCTTGACCGTTTCACATGAGTAGTTAAGGTCCGTTTTTCACCTGGTGTGTAACTTGCACCAACACAACATACGTGCTGTCGGATTTCATCGCGGTGTGTGTATGACCCGAGGAAACCAACAGGAGGGCTTCCCCAGGCTCGCAAACAGATACACCCCACACCCTGCTGCTACAGTAACAGCCCAGAAAAATGCCCTCTATCCCAGGTACCCAGAGATCGCAGGGCTTAGCTGGGATATTGCTACCGATCACTTTGGCCGCTGCTTCCTCATTAAGCCCTTCTAAAGCTCAGCTGGGCTCGTTTTTTACCCGCCGCCCTTTTTTAAAATGTAGGGTTGAGCTGAGTTTTCTGGATAATTTTTGTAGGGCTCCTACTAATCCCTCGTCTTCTCCCTGTTCCAAGGCTGGCTGCCTCTGCGGGGTCCGCACTTGGCTTCCAGCTGCTGAAATTCTTTTTCCAGAAGCGAGAGCTGCCTTCCCCCTGGTGCTGCTGTAAGGAGCAGAGGTCTGTGTCCCAGGGGTCACTGTCCTTCTTGGAATCTGGGAGAGGAGAAGTAGAGGGGGCCCAGTACCAAGAGGAAGCAGATCTTAAACATGCCAACCTTGGCCTAGATCTCCCAGCTCTTCGTGACAAAGTGAGGAGGGCCAGGTCCTAGATAAAAGAACCACTTTACGTAGGACCTAGAGGAAAAACAGTGATCCAAATGCATCCCTGGTGCAAGTGTATTCATTGACTTCATTGGGCATATACCAGGGATGCTGTTGGCCCATGGCAGTGTATTCTGCTAGCAGTGTTTGAAGCCTCACTAGGGGAATAATCCATGTTTGCTGAGTGGAGGGGGCAAACTAGGGACGAGCGGTTATTATCAAAGGGTAGGCTGAGAGCAGTAAGATTTAAAGGATTCCCGGGATTGTTAACGTCTGTCTGTCTTAAGTACTTCTCTGTCCCCCATCAGTGTAGTATCTGAGCACCTTACTGGACTTATCCTCGCACACCCCTGGGAGGCAGTAGATCTGCAGCAGAACTAGGAGTTGAACCTGAGCCTCCCAGCCATGTTCATTTATTATTTATCATTTATTATAGCACAGGGATTGGCAACCTTTGGCACGCGGCCCCTCAGGGAAATCCACTGGCTGGGATGGTTTGTTTACCTGCAGCATCCGCAGGTTTGGGCGCTCGCAGCTCCCACTGGCCGCGGTTCGCCGTTCCAGGACAATAGGGGCTGCGGGAAGCGGTACGGGCTGAGGGATGTGCTGGCTGCTGCTTCCTGCAGCCCTCATTGGCCTGGAATGGCGAACCGCAGCCAGTGGGAGCCGCGATCGGCCGATGCTGCAGGTAAACAAACCGTCCTGGCCCGCCAGTGGATTTCCCTGATGGGCCGCATGCCAAAGGTTGCCGATGAAGCCGGATCCCACTGCATTAGGCACTGTACAAACCCAGAACAAAAAGAAACTCTGCCCCAAAAGGCTTCCTTCCCAATGAATAGCACGGTGTGTTTCTGTAGCACCTTTATTGCAGGGGTCTGCAGCATGAGCTGATGTAATCTTTGTCACCACTGGGCGGTGGGTCAATATCCCCCCTTGCTTTATGGACAGGGAAATAAGCACAGAATAGCTGTGACTTAGCCAAGGCTACACAGCACATCCGTGGCAGAGCCAGTCACCGATTCCAGTGATCTAATAGCCAGTGCTGTGCCTTAACATGACAGCCCTTCTCAAAGCAGAGCGCGGGTCAGTTTGCCTATATTGAGGGCTCCAGGAGGTGTTCCTGGGCCTCCAGACTCACGGTATGGAGGTGTGGTCATGGGTAAGATGACCCAAGCTGCATCTTGTGCCTGTTCCAGATTTTGAACGACACTTCCCTGCAGAAGGTGAAGCGGAACCAGAGCTGCCTGGAGCCTTGCCTGCGTCAGCTGGTCTCCTACCTGGAGTCCGTTGTGGTAGGAAGGATTGCATGCTTTTCCTGCTTTCCTCCTCTCCCTACACCTTCTGCCTTTGCAGAGCTCCCAGCCTTGTCAGACCCCCCGTGTGCCATTGGTGACCTCTGAGACGCGGCCTGTGTAGATGTTTGGTAAATGGGGTGGGGGGGGAGGGCAAATTGAGCATGTGATTGAATGTACGCAGTTCTCAAAATCAGACCCTGAGTATTTGCTCCCTGAGCTCAGAAGTTTGAGGTGTCTCCTGGCTTTGTACTCCCAGCCTGTGCCAACACAGGGCGCTGCAGGGAAGTGTGGAGGAGGTCTAGCTGCGGGGGAACTTACAGCTACTCTCCTTCCAATAGGTGTCACTGGGGGGCCTGGCAGGGGAGTACTGGTTGCGGAGGGAGAGCTGGCTCTGGGAAATTGCCATGCAGGAGAAGCTATAGAGAGCTGAAATATTAACTCTTGTTTGGGCTGGTGGCTTCAGGACATGGGGTCAGGCTCTGGGCTCTGACTGAAAGATCCTTCCACCCTTCTTCAAGGAACCTACAGGTTTTTTCTTTAAACAAAGCTAGTGAGTTGGGTTTGAGCTAAGCATGCGCTCTGCAGAGCCCATGCCCTCACGTTCTCTAGGGACGTCATTACAGGCAGGCTGGCCCTGTGCCAGGTGCTGTCCCCCCTTGGCTCGGCCAGGGCACATTTGTCTGAGGCCCCTGGTTTGTCTGCATTGCAATGCTGGGAGCAGTTAGTTCCCAGGGAAGCTTGGGGGTTTCTTCCTGGGTTTCCGCAGGTTTGGGTTTTATTTACTTCTTGGTGTCCGATGCGGCTTGGGCCAGACACCACCATCTAGAACAAATTATATCAGTCCTCATCTGCAGCAGCCCTGCTATCGCATCCCTGCCTCAGCCTCCACCCCATACACACAGCGCTCTGACCTGCAGCTCCCGCAGTTCCATTCCTGCCCTCCCAACACCCAGCTTGGCTGGTGCCCCTCAGGCCTGACCTGCGGCACGCCTGCTGTTCCAGTCGTGGTCCCCCTTAAAGAGACATTGGTCACGTTGAGTTGTGTGGCAGCATGGTGCATGGGACATGTAGCTAAGCCAAGCTCCCCCGTCTGTTACATGTTGCTATGACGGAGTCCAGAGTCTGAAGGCCAAACCCTCTGTGCCTCTGAGACCGTTGGGTTTTTGAGCTCTTAACCTCCACTTTCTTGCTCAAGGCAGCCATGAAACCAAAGGAAGGTGGGTCAGCAACTCTTCAAATGCTCTGTGAGCTGAGCAGGGGAAGGAGTCCAAGCAGTGAACACACCCACTGCAGAGCAGAAACCACTCCATGTGCTTGGCCTCTTCGGGCTTGCAGGACAAGAGGTTGAAATGGAGCCAGCCTGTGTTGCGGGTCACAGGTCTGTGAGGAGAGCTTTCCTCCAAGACTCGCAGCATGATCTTGGGTAACTTCTGTTTCAGAACCAGGAGGACAGCACCTCCAGCAACCCCTATGCTCTGACAAACACCGTAACACCACCGTTGCCCACCTTCGCCCGAGTATCTAATGCCTACGGCTCCTACCAGGATTCCAACATCCCATTTCCACGGACCTCTGGAGCCAGGTTCTGTGGTGCAGGTTGGTCTGACGCCTGGTTTAGAACCCTCCACCAAGGGATCAGTTAGCTGATCTGCCTGCTGGAGATCCACCCCGGACAGTGGGCACTCGCCCTGGAGCAAAGGCAGGCTTTTGTCGCTGGCCCCCCAAGCCGATAGGGGGCGAGATTAGAGTGCTGTCAGAGTTCTGTAGGAATCGCACTAGTTCGCAGCTGCTCTTGGGCCATGTTGTGGGTGGTCTTTGGTATGTGAAACTGGGAGACAAAGAAGAGCTGAAAATATCTAGAGCCACCTGCTGGCCTGGAGGTGATGCTACCTGTCAGGGATAGGGGGGTTCTGGCCATGTCTTGGGCATGAACACAACCCCCTCTCCAGCAGCAGGTGGGCATCTGCATGCCTCCCCTGCCCCATCTGTGGCACAGCACCCTGGCTCCTCCCCACGGCAAACTGCTGCATGTGTTTTGACTCCCTGACCCACTTGTCACCTAGCTCCTGTGACTGGGGCTGGTGGGAGAGCTGCCCTTCCCCTTCCCCGGGTTGAACCCTTGCACACTGGTACCTTCATTCCCAGCAGTAAGCTCCCAGCATTCCAGCTGGGAGCCTGTCTGTTAGTAACTCCTGCTGCCCAGTAACCGCTCACTCCTCGTCGGGAAGTGAGGGCACGGTCTTTAATAACCAGCTTCCCAGGAGGGTGTGTGCCAGGTAATGACCTTCTCAAGGAGCAGATTAGGGCCTGTTTAAGCTCTGGAATTGTGGAAAGTTGCTTCAGATGCAAGAGCAACTCTCCAGGGCCCTGCCTGCATTCCGGTTTGAAAATCTTGTGTGGCAGGGGTAATAAAACCCATGTAACACGGCCACACTCGTTTCACAGGATGAAGTGAAGCAGGTTAATCCAGGCAGGTTGGATCTGTTAAGACTACTGTGCCGTGCTGGCGGGCAGGGTGTACTGGGCTGCAGAAGGTTGTCGAGGGCAATACCGAGTGGGCGTAGACTTGCACGTACTTCACATGTACCATCTCTCTCTTCATCTTGTGCTGGGCCTACACTGCAAGTCTGAACAGTGAGAGCAGCTCCTCTCTGTCTAGTTATTTATACCACACTCCTCACTGGGGTATCCGAGTGCTTGACAAATGACAGTGCAGAGTTACAGCTCAAGGACAGGGCTTCGCCTTCTCCCTCTCCTCTCCTTGGAGCTAGCTCTTAGGAGCTGACGGATTGAAAAGCTGGGCTCTTTATTTTGATGGGTTCAGGGAAGTAGATTTGGCTTGAGAAAAATCAGATTGTCTGGATGGGGTTTACAGACGAGGGGAGAGTGGCTGGGCTGGTTTGTGGGCATCCCGCCACGTGCCTCATTACTGTTGGTGGGGTTTGTGTGCCTTGAATCCACAGGCATCACTGTGAAAGCTACCCCTTAGGGCAGGGGAAAGGGCTGCGAATGTTCAAATCCTATCTGCTCTGAATGGGGTTTTATGTCCTGTCTCCACAGGTTACCTGGTATATTTCACAAGACCCATGACAATGCACCGTGCAGTCTCTCCTACAGAACCTACTCCCAGGTGAGCACAAAGTCATGCACTTGAGCAAAGCCTGTAAAATCCCCCTAGATTACACCGGTGAATGGATTTGCCAGTGACTGGAGCTAAGGGCTAGAGACTGGGAGGACAGCAGCTGCTGAGCCACTGGCTTTCAGTAAGTCCTGTCGCTAGTGCATTGGTCTCAGGAAGTATAAGAACTCAGAGATGCTGGCCGCTTGCTTCAGCTGAGCTTTCCCGTGTTACTACATGCCAGAAATAACAGTGGTGCCAGGCTAGTGACATGCTCTAGCTGGAACTCTCGTGGTGGTTTGCCAAGGGTAAGTTACTGAAAGCTTGTTCTCTTCTTTGGCAGATCTCTGTCGGCTTTATCGGCCTATCACAGCGGCCTGATCACACCAATGAAGATCCGTACGGAGACCCCAGGAAATCTGCGCTTGTACAGTGGGAGTCCCACCCGCAGTGAGAAGGAGCAGGTCTCCATCAGCTCCTTCTACTACAAGGAGAGGGTAAGGGAAAACCTTTCCCAATGCCTGTAACAACTTGCCTTCCTTCTCTCTAGCCCATTAGCATCACTGTCCTTAACCACATACATTATTGTCTGCGGAGCTTCTTCGTTCTACCAGGGAAGCATTCCCTTATGAGCCGCTCCGCTAAAAAGTCACCATGGCTTGGCTCCTTTGTGTTGTTTCTCTGTCCATTGATTGCTCCTCCGTTTTGACTGGCCCATTTATTTCAGCTTCCCTCTGAACTTGCTGTTCGTTGGACTGATTCCCTTGCTGTAGGTAGGCCTAGCATAACTAAGGCGCTCCCAGTGCTGCTGAACGCAGAGCTCCTACTAGCAATGTCTGTGGAGGCTGCAGAACAAATGGGGACTGTACTAGAGACTCCGGAGCAAGGATCTCCGTAACCAGTTGGCCTGTGTCTGCTTTCCCTGACATACTCCAGGGTAAAGAACCAGGCCTCTGGCACTGGCTCATTGAGAAACTCCAGGAGGAGCTACCTCCATTTCTAGATGGGTTGTCAGTGGTCGCATCTAGACGCCCCAGTTGGCGACGGTGGCCCATTTGGCTAGCTGCTGTACACACAGACCGTGACAAGACGTCCCTGGCCCAACTGGGTAGGTGAAGTAAAGCACCTGTTACCATTGCAGAGTGGGCTAGTCCTGACTCAGCAAACCTTTTGGGGATAGTGACCTGTTTTTTTACCATTGTGTCCTGTTACATTGCGGGAAGAAGGGCTGAATAAGTGAGGCTGCAAGAAGTCCTAAAAGAGCTATTTGGTGGCAGGCCCGGAGGTGCCTGTTGTGCAAGTGTTGTGTGAGTAACCAGCCTTGCAGCGTGTTCCAGGGTGAGCTGACATGCTTGAAACAAAGAACTCAAAGAACTGCATAAGCTTATTCACAGAATGCCTTAAAATTCCAGACTTCCAAAGTAAACGGCCCAAGGCCTGTGCTCAGGTATGGAGTTTCTCCTGCAGCAATGGATGGCTTCCTAGATGCCTAAAGCAGGGCAAAGAGATGCCAGCCACTGGCTGCCTAAGAGCCTGAGTTTTCCTCAGCGTTGGCATGGAGAGTTAGAGCTCTGGTCCTGGCAGGGCAGCAAAAGAGGAACTGATTTTCTAGCAGTCTGCTTTAATGTGTATTTCCTCACGGACAGAATGTCCGGCAATTGCCAATTTGCTCAACTGATAGGCAGCAGAACGGTCAGCCATGGGTGGAGCCTCTAGTGGGACCTCTCCTCGTCAAAAGCTCTGTCTCCATATCGCCCCCAGTAGCGTCTCTTAGAGTAGCGGTTCTACCCATATTCCCCTCAAACTTCCTTTCAATGGGCACTGCCGTGGTGCTGCCTGATCATTAGCATTCCAGCCCGTCCCTGCCTTCACATGAGTCTATTTGAAGAGCTGCCCCTCTCTGTCCTCTGCATGTGCTTGTCCCTGACACACACCTTGCTAACATGCCAGGCTAGTCTAAAAATATGCATATAAGCATCTGGGTGTGATTTTTATGGGACCTGCCTCTCCAGCCCATGGACTGATGGCGACACGATCCTAATATGTCCAGGAAAAACCTACATGACCAAGCATGTGTGTGTTGTTGTGCTGGGTGAAACTCAGATACACTCATGTGTCCTCCCTTCCCAGCCCTGCAGGCTTTCCTTTGTCCAGGCTACTCTAAGAGGAGGGCAAGAAAGTAAGAACCGCGCACAATGTCGTTGCAGGTGAAAAAGTCAGACACTTTTCTGAGTGAGTCAGAGGAGTCATGGAATGAGATTTCCTGACTTCTCAGAGTTTGATCTCACAGCCTTCATGTTACATTAATGGTTTAGGGTTTTTTTTTATCATTTAATTTCCAAGATTTTTAGGGTTAGAAAAAATAAAAATCTGGATCTTGTTAACTCCTTGCTCTGGAGGATTGATTGGTTTTAATACAATGTAAATGGGCCGTTTAAACCATTAATTTAAATCACCAAGTGGAAAGCCTGAATTTAAATAATTGATTTTAACCAACTTTTCCCTTTGTACTTTGGTTATTTTCTGAAGAAAGGTGCTTCCTCATTGGTTGATATAACCATTAAAACACATTTCACGTTTACAACTAAATGATTTATTAAACAAAGGGTTTAACTGTAGTCAGCGAATTAAACTGATTATTTCAGGTCAGCCTGGGAACATTTTTAGATATGCCTAAGAGAAAGTGACCTAGTCCTAGTCCTACATTCCAAGTCTTCCCCTAGTCTCTTGAAAATGAGACAGTCTCCTAAATTCATTCGGCTGATTTATGCCATATTTATAAAGTTTGACCTCAAAAGCCAAAAAAATGAATACTTCAGAAAGATAACCAGATGTTTAAACGGCAAACGCCTCTGCAGCCATATCCATAGCAGTCACTACCAAAGGGATGGCTGGAATCAACAAATGAATGAAATCTGTACATTGCCAGACAGAAAATATACTCTAATGTTCCTGGAGAAGCAGTTAAGCTACTGAGATCTCCAAATGAAAATTGAAAATGGGTCTCTGAGAATTAATGTGCCGTCCCTACCCCCCCCCCCCAATCCCTAAAAAAGTGACTCTCAATTATTAACCAGGAAAAGTTGGGTTTCTGGTAGAAGTCCCACTAGCCAATGGAGTGTCAATGGAAAGTTGTAACTTTCTATTGTTTCGTTTGTATAATGCTAGTACCCAAAGGCCTCTGGGACTCATAGCACCCAGCACTGTGTAAAAGGCAGGGCCTGCCCTGAATTGTTTGCAATTCAAGGTCCTGATCCTGCAAAGAACTGCACAGCTCCGTTGACTTGGATGGGCTCTGGCCTCATGATTTTCTCTGAGGTCGGAGCTTAAGTAATTTCAAGAAAAGAAAGCAGCGTTTGGGAATTCTCTCCAGGCTCATGTACAGAGCACTGCCTCCTTTCCTGGCTCAGGAACTAATACCATCAGTTTCTTGCCCAAATCCATTCCATGAAAGAAACATGGCATCCCCTCCGTGGTAATAGGACAGTGGATGGACTTTCCTGATTTCTCTGATGTCCATGGTCTTGTTACTTTGCATTCACATGCTGCTTTCAAAGCTTCAGAATCCACACTACCTGGCTGGCAAATCTGAACATTACAAGCCCAAAGACTGAGATCTCAGTCCAAGGGGGAATCATCCCTAATAGTGCTGCTGCCCGTACGCTGCCACGAGATCCGTACAGCAAGGGCATGTACCAGACTCAGTACTACTTTGAGGCCGTCCAATGAGACTGTCCAATGGTGCCTTCAATAGAACAGTTCTTTGAGTGAGACAGAGCAGGGGAATCTTCTCTTTCTCTGCTTGTCTCAACTATATTTAATTTCTCACTGCTCGGCCCTTCCTCCTCCTCTTGTGAAGATTGTTGGAGGTGCCCGCAACTGAATGAAGGGTAGTTCTCCTGGTAAACCTTTCTCTGAATCCTCCCAGCATGACTCTGTCCTGCTTAGCCATGCAACAAGCTGAATATGAACAACTCTCTCATGGCAATGCAGTTTACTGCATTGTTGCTATTAATGTTCTTTGTGTGGGGATGATGGTGATGGAAGAAATGTCACAGCAATGAGGCGCAGGGGCAGGTTGTACCAGAGGCTCAGACCATGGTTGACAGCTCTGACTGTCCTTTATCGGCTGAAAATGGCTTGGTATGCTATTGCAGACAGCACAGATGAGCAAGGTCTCCCCTTTTGACTCCAACCCATTTGTACTCAAAGTGGTTTTTGAATCCAGATCAAGGTTTTGTATTTATTCAGGAAGCATACAGTTCATCCTTAAGGCTACTGGAAACAGTCTGTGTTGAATATTTTTTTATAAAGGCGTATTTTGACTGCATAACACAAGTCAGTGAACGTGACCAAGATTATGCTGATCCAACTCAAATGCAAAAAGGAAGGAAAAATAGAGAGTTGGGGAAAAGGAAAATCTTACCGGCTCCAATCTGCCCCCATAGTCCCTGGGTCTGGGGCAGGACTGCTCCTTACCGTCTGTTCACCTGTCCTTTGGTTCATTTCACTATTAAATGGGGCGTCCCTTTGCTGGGTTAGTGCACAGCCTATAACATCTCACAGCCAGGGAGCTTTTCCTGATGGACTAAATTTGTCTTTCACCGTTACTCCTAGTTACCTCCTCTTGCCCGCTCCAGCCTTGCTGGCCCAAAGGAGAGAGAACACAGCCACAAAGAAACCGGACCATTTGGCAGCTCCCACAAGGGGATTGTAGTAAATTAGGTGTCAATGAAATCAAATCAGTGCAGAGCTTCTGGGTCTGCCGTTCTTTTCTCAGCATCTCTAATTGCAGCTCCTGTCATTGGCCCATCCATTCGACTGAAAGTAAAAGGGGATCTTTAGCCCATTGTACGATCCCCGTTTTGGGATTTTACCATAAACACTGTGCCAGGTTCCAATGGCCGACGTTCCTGCAGGATCCAAG
Source organism: Trachemys scripta elegans (assembly GCF_013100865.1). NCBI lineage: Eukaryota > Metazoa > Chordata > Testudines > Emydidae > Trachemys > Trachemys scripta. The sequence goes on along the minus strand of NC_048310.1, from coordinate 38,285,259 downwards.
GGAGGAGCAAGGTGAGCAGCTGGGTGTCTGAGGAGCCTGCGAGAGAGCTGCTCACCTGGCCTAGTACCTCCAGCCCAAAGGCAAACAGCCTGGCTCTCTGCTCAGCTTGGGCACGGCCCTGCTATGGAGTCAGCTGAGCCACAAGTTCATAGGCTCTGTTAGCAATGGCCTCTTCTTTAGTGTCAAGGCCTATAAAATAAATTAATGGAGATATCCTATCTCCTAGAACTGGAAGGGACCCTGAAAGGTCATTGAGTCCAGCCCCCTGCCTTCACTAGCAGGACCAAGTACTGATTTTTGCCCCAGATCCCTCAGTGGCCCCTGAAGGATTGAACTCACAACCCTGGGTTTAGCAGGCCAATGCTCAAACCACTGAGCTATCCCTCCTCTCATGCTGGAAACCCTTTATGAGATCTTCATGTGGGCTGCCTTCCCGGTCCTGTGAACACACAGGAAAGCTGCCCGTTCACCACCCATGACTGCTCTCCATGTAGCACACCAGCGGTCTGCCACAGTGTTGTGGGTTCTGGGGCCATGGCAGGCACCAGCTATGTTAAATGTCATGTGATCAGTCTAGTGCTTAGCTCTGTGCTTCCAGCACCCTAGAGAGGAAGCATTGTCTAGTGGCTAGAACGGGGGCTGGGACTCAAGAGATCTTGATTCTGTCCTCAACTGCGCCACTGCCTTGCTGTGTGACCCTGAGCAAGTCACTTCACCTCTTTGTGCCGGCTACAATAATATTCCTCCATCTCGGTGGGAGGCTTAGCTCATTAATGCCTGGAGAGTACTGAGGTCCTCCAAAGGAGCCAGTGATGGGCTGAGAGACAGCAGCCCCCTCCCTGCAGAGCCTATGGCTAATGTCACACTGTGCAGAAGGAATGGGGGATGCTTCCGATTGGACCTCGTTTTGAAATGGCCCTTTGGGGAATGCCATGGAGTAACAAACTACAAGCCACAATGCCCCTTGCTCCCTTGGTCTGGGCTTTTTTGGATTTTAGTTATTTATTCTTTTCTTTTTCTTTTAATTTTCTCGGTGCCTTTCTTCCTTTCTCCTCTGGGGTGTAACGTTTTCACGCGCAGATGTCTCTTCGCTTTGCCCGGAGGCGCTGGTCCATACAAGCAATTAACGACTTCCCGGTACTGTGCGTTGTGCTAATGCTCTCCTTGCCTTACCCTGTCTTCTCCCCAAGAATAAAACACTCCCTGCCTGACCTAGGATAACCTGAACAACAGGCTGTTCCGTTATTAGACCCAGTGCCAGGAAGGGGGAGATGGGGTCATGGAGTAGGGGAGTTGCACTATACACTGTACCTAAAAGAGTCCAGAGAATCAAATGTAGTAACACTTCCGAATGGGCAGTAGCATCTGTAGGGACACAGATCCCAAATCGTAAGAGTATAATATGGGCTTGTGTGACCCAGCATTCGGATCACAAAAAGGCTGCTGAGGGAGATCAGAGAGGCTAATAACATAGTAAAAAAGGATGTACTTTTCTTCAACGTCCTTAGCCTTCTTAATTGCTCCCGTTACTTCTTGAAAGTAAAGCTAAATGATTTCTTTGCACCAGTGTGAGAGGATCCGTGAGTCCTAAACCCAGGCCCACGGGCGCTCAGGCCACTGCTGGATCCACACCATCACCTAACAGCTCTACTACTGACTGGAGAATTGGTAGCCCTCCACTAAAGTTACTGCCCAGAGGGACCTGACGGGAGGAGCCCATGAGTATGCTATTTAAGCTAGAAAGAGACACAGGAAGTTGTCTGTGCAACAGGGTGGATCCTGGCTTGCTGCTACAGACCCTGCCACCTGACTCCGGCCTCGTCCCCAGTTCCTGACTTTGACCCTCCCTATTTCCAGCCCCTTGCTCCAGTCCCTGAATCCTGTCGCACTGGTGACTGACTGCTCTGGCTCCGACGGCTATGGCTCTTTGGTTTCTGACTGAGCACTGGTGCACCTGTTTCCTGTCTGACCCTGCCTCTAGCTTTCAGCTCTGACACCTGACTCCGACATACCCATTGGCCTCTGGTTCCTGAACACTGCAGTGATCACCAGGCCAGACCGCCCACATCCCAGTCACTGGTACCAGTCTTCCACAGGCCCTGACAATCAGTCGAAACAACCGAGGAGGGGTCATGCCTGTCCCAGGCCTCCCCTTTTCAGATAAAGACAAGGGGTCACAGATGGAGATTTCAAAGAGGTGTCGGAACAAATTGCTAAAGAGCAGCAAGTCTCCTGGACTTCGCAGCATCATCCAACCATATTGGAAGAAAAATTCACTTAAAAAGGAAGTGGTTAAAAAACCTACCATCTCATGAAAATCAGCTGCTGTTTTTTAATTCAGTAGACTTGCTACCCTTCAGTCATAGAATCATAGAATATCAGGGTTGGGAGAGACCTCAGGAGGTCATCTAGTCCCACCCCCTGTTCAAAGCAGGACCAATTCCCAACTAAATCCTCACAGCCAGGGCTTTGTCAAGCTGGGCCTTAAAAACCTCTAAAGATGGAGAATCCATCACCTCCCTCGGTAACCCATTCCAGTGCTTCACCACCCTCCTAATGAAAAATTTTTTCCTAATATCCAACCTAAACCTCCCCCACTGTAACTTGAGACCATTACTCCTTATTCTGTCATCTGCTACCACTGAGAACAGTCCAGGTCCATCCTCTTTGGAACCCCCTTTCAGGTAGTTGAAAGCAGCTATCAAATCCCCCCTGCAGACTAAACAATCCCAGTTCCCTCAGCCTCTCCTCATAAGTCATGTGCTCCAGCCCCCTAATCATTTTTGTTGCCCTCCGCTGGCCTCTTTCCAATTTTTCCACATCCTTCTTGTAGTGTGGGGCCCAAACCTGGACACAATACTCCAGATGAGGCCTCATCAATGCCGAATAGAGGAGAATGATCATGTCCCTCGATCTGCTGGCAATACCCCTACTCATACAGCCCAAAATGCCATTGGCCTTCTTGGCAACAAGGGCACACTTCTGACTCGTATCTAGCTTCTCTTCCTCTGTAATCCCCAGGTCCTTTTCTGCAGAACTGCTGCTTAGCCAGTCAGTCCCCAGCCTGTAGTCGTGCATGGGATTCTTCCTTCCTAAGTGCAGGACTCTGCACTTGTCCCTGTTGAACCTCATCGGATTTCCTTTGGCCCAATCCTCCAATTTGTCTAGGTCCCTCTGGACCCTATCCCTACCCTCCAGCGTATCTACCTCTCCCCCCACCCTAGTGTCATCTGCGAATTTGCTGAGGGTGCAATTCATCCCATCATCCAGATCATTAGTAAAGATGTTGGACAAAACTGGCCCCAGGACTGACCCGCGGACAAGTCCGCTTGATACCGGCTGCCAACTAGACATTGAGCCATTGATCACTACCCGTTGAGCCTGAAATCTAGCCAGTTTTCTATCTTTAAAAAAGCAGTAGGATTATTTTGGGAATGACAGCAGTAATCTGTAGTTCAGTACCGGGTACCTGGTTGAGCTCTAGTTAAAACTATAATTATGGTACACCTAGAAGAACATGATATGATAGGGACAGACAAGCATGGCTTTTGTAAAGGAAAATTGTACCTCCGTAATCTACTACAACTCTATGAATGTGTCACCAAAACAGTGGCTGAAAGAGAATAGAAAGACATAATTCATTTGGACTTTCAAAAAGTCTTTGACAGAGTCTTTTGCAAGAGGCTATTAAGGAAACCTATGTTCTGAAAGGGTGAGAAATAAAGTTTTGCCATGGATCAGCAACTAAGACAGAAAACTGAGCTAGGGAAAAATGGCTAGTTTTCAACATGGCAGAAGTTTTAGTGAGATGCTCCAAAGTTCTATCCTCAGGCCAGTGTTCAATTTATTTATCAATGATCTGGAAAAGGGAGTGAGTAGTGAGGTGTCAGAATGTGTGGTTAACCCATCATTGTTTAGATGAGTCAGGACAGGAAAAGAGGAACCTAATTGAGGGAGGAACTACAGAGGGACCTAACCAAGCTAGGTGCCTGTTCAGCATAACAACAGGTAGAAGGAATGTTATGATGAGAGAATCAAAGTAATGCTCACGGAAAGGAATCCTCTGAACTGAGGAGTGCGGAGTGAAATATAATCACTCAGGAAGCAGACCTGGGCGTCACTGAAGACAATGCAATGGAAACCTCTGCTCAATATGCAGCAGTCACAATGTCTGGATGCGTAAAGAATAATGCTATCCATACTATTAAGGCATTCTAGAAATCAATCTACCAAAATGATAAACAGAAAAGTAGACACCTTCGAAAATAAGTGTCTCTGAAAAATTCTGAGCGTTGGTTGGAAAGACTTCATCACCAACGTAGAAATCTGAGAAATTACTCACCATCATCTCATTTCCACTAGAATTAGAAGAAAGCCATGGTTGTATTTGGGGCATGTACTTTGGATGCCAAGAGACAAACTCCCCTGGGAAGCTGTCAAGTGGAAAGCAGCTGGTGTGAGGAAACGCGGGCACCCTAGGGAGAGCAAACCAGTCAATTTTACCACCATACAGAAGACCATGACCGAGCGGAATAGCAGAGACTAGATTCTACACTGTGCACCAGTATTGGTACAGGAAGGATGTCATGTAATGATTGTATAAATCAGTAGCATGCCGTCACCTGGAAAATTGTGTTCCGTGCTAGTCACCCTGCCTCAAAAAAGATACAGAAGAAATTGAAGGGGTTTTTGAAGAGAGGCAGCTAAAATAGTTAGAGCCATGAGGGGAATTCCATATATGTTTAGTTTTAGAGAGGAGACAACATGATGGAGGGATACAAAACAATGACCCATATGGAAAAAGTGAATTATTTTGTTTCATAACCAAGAGCTGGGGACAGTCAGTGAAACCCCATAAGCAAATGTAAAACTGATAAAAGAAAATACTTTTATGCACTACATAACTATCGTGTGACCTTTCTTGCCACCAGATATCATTGAGACTGAGAGCTTATTAGGATAATGAGACTATCCACCGATTAAATGAGAGGCATCAAACCCTTCTGCTTCAGGGCAGGAACCAGCCACTAATTGATGAGGGTCAGGAAGAAATAGTCCCCAAATGGACAGGTTCTTCCGTAATTGCCCACTTGGGATTTCTTGCCCCTTCCTTGGAAGCTGCTGGGACTGGCTACCAGGGCAGATGCTGCAAACAGCAAATCTTAATGTTGCAGAGAACCTTGTTCTAAAAACCCTGGCAGTGTGGTGGTCAGGCAGGGTTCGGACACCTGTAATTGGAGTTAACTGGGGTTTGTTGTTCAAAATACCAGGAGGACTTTTCAGCAAGAAAGCCTTGACAAACACACTGCGCCCCACTGGGGATTTCATGAGAAGCAGCTTGAACCTGATCTGGAGTCGGTGAACTTAATCCTTGGCATCATCTGCATTCTCCCCCGCTTCTATCCCTCCACTCCATTAAAATAAATGTAACCCTTGAACCTCTCTCTCACATGCCCCTACATTTCATGGGGCTACCTAAAACACTGCCTGTGTCAGAAGGATTCCGAGGGGAGACATGAATGTTCAGTAGCTAAGAATCCCCGTTCCAAGAGGAGCATGCAGGATTTTGTAACCCTCTCTGCTGATTATGCAGGGATAATTGTAGTTACTACAAGCAGTGGGTGGCTCATTCTTGGGCTGTCTGTTTCCGCATTGAACCCATTTACTGCCATTATCACCTCAGATTGCAGCAAATGGTGCCCTCAGGCTAGCTGTGCAGTCATTTCTCAGGGCTGTTCCCCACAGCTGTCCCCCTCCCCGTGACTGTCTGAACACTCTTGGTTCCTTCCTCCTGATGCTCAGAGGAGCTGAAGAATCTCAATTCACTGTCAAAAGAACAGGAGTACTTGTGGCACCTTAGAGACTAACAAATTTATTAGAGCATAAGCTTTCGTGGGCTACAGCCCACTTCTTCGGATGCATATAGAGTGGAACATATATTGAGGATATATATATATATACACACACACACACACATACAGAGAGCATGAACAGGTGGGAGTTGTCTTACCAACTCTGAGAGGCCAATTCACTGTCACTGGCTATTTCCTTTCTCTCCTGCCTCTCCTCTCTGGCTCTCTGAAGCAGCTGAGGAGATGCAGTTCCCACTGGCTTGGATTCTAGATTGCACGAAGGTAGAGCTAGAAAGGTTGGGGACAAATGACCCAAATTTTCCACTAGCAGCTTCAAGTACAATGGGGGCAGGCTCATTAATTGACAGTTGAGCGCCAACTATTATGTTCCCAGCCTCTTTAAACCCAAGCAGCCAATTGCTGGCTGACGTGTCATGGGGTGCCATCAGCCTGTGGCAGAGCCCCAGGGAGAAGCACATTTCCTATGCCTCTTGAATGCTGAGGGAAGAGAGGTGTCTTTTAAACCACAGAGGAAAATTCTCCCTGGGAAACAAGTTGAGCAAAAGGGGAGATGGAACCTTGTGTGTCTTTTCCCCAGGCCTCTGTGGAATGACAGACTCAAACACAGGACACTTCTGGCCTCGGGTAACCCTGCTTCAAAAGTGTCTAAACTTTGCCCAACTGAGGACTACTCTTCATTTGGGCCAAGGTGAAACGTCACTTAGGACCTGCTGTCTCCATGGTCTTCACCTCCCTATTATAGGTGAAGGTTGATATGGCTCATGTTTGGCCGCCCACGCCAAGGCTGACATCTGCTGGTTCCTTGGCTTTCTGTCCTTCTGCCACTGGTTGATTGAAGCAAACAGGACTTTTAATTGGACCAATCTCACAAAAATGGGGCTGCGTGGATCTCCACAGGTGCAGCTTTGGGGTGGGGGGTAGCAGTGGCAGAACCTGTAGCATAGGCAGGGTGTTTTTTTTGTAACCCCCACTAGTGAAGCTAGGTCAGTGACCAATCCTGGGTCCAAATTTTGCGAGTATGTAGACAGCCCTCATCCACGGGAAGGGGGAAGATTTGATTGCCAGGCCCAGTAATCAGTTAATGTCGTCATTGTTTCGCCTGGTGCTCTGTTGACGCCTAGCAGTGTAAATGATCCATTTGTGGAATATTCCATTCTTCCTTCCTCATCCTCCCCTTCCCCCCCCAAAGTTACTTGTTTACTTGTGGAAAATGCTGTGTTTTGTCCATGTTCTGAGTCTCCAAAATGCCTCTCTAAAGGCAGGCGAGCTTTGAATCTGCTTTCAGAAGGGGTGTGTGTGTCTGTCTGTCTGTCTGGGAGAATTGTCCATCTGTGGGTGCTGAGGAGCAAACGGAATCCTCTCCCCTGCTGGGGCCAGCTAGTAAACAGGTGGCCACTAGGTGGCGCACTGCTCTCCAGAGCACTCTGCTGGCATACCTCGGCCGGAGTCAGTGGCATTACACCTGCAGAGAATGGGCCCTGCACCTGCAAACCTGAGTTCAAATGTCACTCTGCTCCCTTCTGACACAAAGGAATGGAGTTTCCTGGCCAATGCTGCATGGGGCACAGAGTGGGGAAGCATGCTGGCCCTTCAAAGTGCACCTGCCACTCTCGCTGTGCATAGCATGCTATAGCACAAAGCACTTTCTCAGTTTCCTCCCCTCTCCCATACACACACTAACGGCTACCTGCTGTAAAACATTGATACTTCTGTGGGTATCCTCCAACAGATCCAGCCTGCTCTGGGAAGTCTATGGGCATTTCCCATTGACTCCAATGAGAGCAGCGTCTGGCCCACAACATATTATTGATTAGTTTCAGGAAGCAGTTCAAGGAACTAGTGGACTGAAGGCAAGCCCTGCGTATCAGAGAGGACACTGGCCCTCACCCTACAGTAGGAGCCCACTCAGAGATTAATTCTGATGCTTTTAGGAACAAATACACAATGCTGTTGAATATCAAAACTTCGGCTCCAATTCTCTGGGGTTTGCACAGCTGGACGTGAGGGCAGAGCCCTTGTAGCTGGATTTTCAGAAGTGCTGAGCAGCACCTACAGCCCCCTTTGATGTAAATGCTCCATGCCTCTGAATATCAGATCATACCTGTGCAGAAGTATGAGTGGGGCTTTGAAAAGCACCCAGGTCCGTCTCATTGAAAGTTAATGGGATATTTGTTCCTATGTCACCCTGACTTTAAATCCCATCCTAAACTCTCTTTTTAAAACAAGTCTCTCCTTCACTTACCTGCCAGAGCCCAGGTCCAGACCCTCAGGGCTCTGTCTCACCTGTGCTATATCAATCAGGTAAGGAGCATGTATTCCTTCTTGGTTCTGTGTGGCAGGTTCTAGTGATGGCCTCAGCTGCTGCATGGCAAAACCCGGAGTCAGTAAGGGAGGAATTAATTTTAAATTACCTTTAAAAATTAAGTGCCTGTGTGTGTAATTGTTACGCCTGCACAGTCTGTTCCTGTGCAGTCAGTGCGCATTCAGCAGACCTTGCTATTTCTCTCTGTTCACCAAGAGACCTGTTGCCCATATCAGATTTGCCAGGAAGCAAAGGCACAATCCGAGATCATCACAGGATGTACTTTGTTCACCTTAGCCCTGTGTAGCAGCCAGTGCCTCCTGCAAGACATTGTTCCAGTCCCTTAGGCTGGTTGGGCCACTGCATGCACTCACTTCCCTCCCTCAAGTGGTGGGCTAACAAGCTGAGGAGCTGGAAGCGGCCAGGAAACTGGCCATCTAAAATAATTGATGTGGGTGGCCTAAATAGTTTTATGCATCTTGGCATAAAGGTGAAAACTCTATGGCCATTTGGGGGGAATGCTTGGCTTCCTCGCTCTGTCTCCTCACCAGCCTCCCACAGCAGTGGTTTGGGTACAGCTGGAAATTAGCTGGTTAGAGTGGCAACTGCCTACTGCTGTAGAAAATTCCCGGGCTCCTTTGAGTGTTACCATCAGGCAGCCAGCTCTTCTTGTTCTCAAACAGAAGCGTTGGCAAATGCTGTAGACAAGGAGGCACTGGAATCCTATTCAGTCCCACCCTGGTCCTAGACAGTGACACACAAAGGACCCATTAGAACTAGGTGGAAGAGACAACATGGGCATGTCAACTTCTCCCTGTTACTCCGGTCTGAAGCTAGCAGCAAATACAGGACCTCTTCCCACACACCTCTGCTCAGAGCTCTTGCTGAAGTCAATGGTGGTCCTGTGTGCAGTGGGCTCAGACCCAGAACCATTAAAGATATTTTTCTGGTCCTTCTGCCAGCCTTTCTGCATATTATTGGCTTGCTGGGTATTGATTTGTTTTTACTGCCTACTCCCCTATAATTTGTAAAATCCCTCTCAAGCGTGTGTGTTTGCCCTTGAGCTTGCTGACTTGCCTGCTTTTCACTTCCTAGAGACGGAGACACTTGTTTTCCTGGGCATGTCATTATTAATGTTCTTCGGGAGTAACACACAGCCTTTGGAAGGCATGGGTGGGTGATGCTTGCATTACTCCTGATGCTCATGCATTGTTCCTGCCCTGATAACAGGTGCTGTCTTCCTCCCTCAGTAACTTGTTGCCATCTATTCTGCAGAAATCAAGGAGATGGAAAAGCAAGCGTGAGGGGACAGATGCCAACAACCGACCTATTAAAGCTGCTGGCAAAGTCATCATACAGGATATCTCCTGCCTGCTTCCTGTGCACAAATCGCTAGGGGAACAGTACATGTGAGTACACAGTCCTATCTCCAAGGCTGTCTCTAGGCATCAGCATCCCAAGCATGTGCTTGGGGTGGCTCTTTTCAAGGGGCAGCACTGCGGTTTTTGCTTTGGCGGCGACACTCTGGCTTTTTTTGCTTGGGGCGGCAAAAAACCTGGAGCTGGCCCTGCCTATCTCTAGCCCCAAACTAAGGCGGCCCTCAATGCCACTGCTGTGCTCTGCAGTGTCAAAATCAATGAACATCTTGTTCCACTGAGCACCCATTCTTCACCTCTTGCATCATTCCCATGGTGTCCCTGTCTACCTAGGAGTGATGGCTTCTTTCCCAAAAACCTCTGGAAGGGATGCGTGGTGAAGGAAATACGTGGGAACGTATTTGATTGTAGGTCTACACACCAGCTCCAGCCCTAGCAGCTGAAGATTGTATATATGACTGTTGGAGGACTTCATCATTTGAAACAAACATTGTGAGCATGGGCCCTTTTCACAGGGGTGCATGTTAAAGGAGAATTCCAAAGGGTTGGTTTTGGAATGGGCTTTTGCCCCTTTTTGTTTCATTACAATGGATGATGAGGCCTGGAAGTCTCTATCTATCTGTCTATGCATGCGTGCATATACACTCAAACACACTCTTCCTCTTTCTTGCTCTCAAAAAGGTTTTTTCAACTTTGTGTGTGTGTGTGTGTGCGCGCGTATTAATTTCAGGGCTGTGCATCTGTATTGTGAGTGCTCTCCTCTTAATCAAAAGGATGGAGGTGCTGAAGCTTTATTAAAGACCTCTTTTCTCCAATGTGCTAATTAGTCATTGAAGTTCTAAAGCAAACAAAAAAACAGATGGGAAAGCTCTTCTTTCAGTTGCTCAACTTTCATTTCCATTCTAGTGATCTTGTCATTCCACTGGTGTTCTCGTCAACAGAGGGCCTTTGAGGCAAGACCGTCCCTGAATGTCATGTGTTTTTAAAAAGGAAAAAAAACACAAAATCCCTTCCCTGCCTTTTCAATCCATCATAAAGAAGTAAAAATAACCCAGCCATTGGCCAATTGTTTCATGTTCGCAGGTGGTCTTAAGTGGGGGGGGGGCTCTTTCTGGTCCATTTATTTGTAAGGTCTTATGCAGCCTTTTTCCCAATACTCCCTGATAGGAATGGAAGCAGATGAAGGAGAAAATCATGGGGGTGTTTGGGGGAGCTATGTTGCCGCCAGTGAGTGGGAGATCTGCCAAGTAGCTGTGAGGTCCACATACCGCCCCACCAATCCCTCAATGCTGTTGGAGGCTAGTCAGTGGTGGCATGTCATCCCACCCAATATCACACCTGGCTCTCCCTCAAAGTCTAGTGCTGGCTATAAAATGAATTCACTGGTAGATTGAATGGTAACAATAATTTGTAAATGGGGCAGCCCCAGATGGCTATCAGCTTCTGGGTACAAGAACAAATCTCAGCTTCACACTGCACCAGTAAGTCACCATGGTAATAACTCTTTGGTGGTGGACCATCTCAAGACAACTGTCAGAGCAGATCCTGCTATTCGCTGTTGGATTGGAATGGGACATTGTGCGGTGGACTGTCTGGTAGGGCAGCTGGATGGCATGCAGTCAGGTGTCTCTCAATGACTATGGAGGAAATGCTGATCCGTCTGACCCTGCAGTGTGATTAGGGAGTTCTGTCCAGTGGTGTGAACCATAACCAACCCTCCCTTGGTAGACAGCGTGTCAGTAAGAGATGAGCCCTCTCTTTCTTTTTCAGTCTGAACGTCAGTAACATTCAGGAGACCTGCCAGAAGAATGCCTCCTCAGCCCTGACAGTTGGACGTAGGGATCTCGTCCAGGTATTGGGCTTGCCATTTATCTAGAGCACAGCAGCTGAATGGGACGCCTTAGCGAACACATTACTCTTGCCTTGTCATTCTCATGCCATTATCCTGGATTTCAAGGGCATGGCTGGGTCACTGGGGTGCAGCAGTCATTCCAGAGACCATCTGGAAGGGTTACAACGGGTCCTCCCTGGTAACTGGGGCAGAAGCACTGACACTTTGTAACCTCTCATTGAGAAATCCCTGGCCAGACCAGCAAATGGTTTGTTTCATACCCTTTGCCAAACCAGCTGAGATGACTAAGTGCTCTGAGAATTTCTCATAGGCCAAGCTAGACACAGGGCATGCTACTTTGTCAGTGACTGGAATGGGCATGCATCAAAATCACTGCAGCCACTATAATCATTTTGGCAAGAGGAACTCTCTCTTTCTTCTACCTGTGGGGTTTGTAATAATAGGCACGATTATGGCTGTTCTGTGCTGGAACCGAATACAAAAGGCGGACAGCCTGTGCCCCAAAGACGTTACAATCTAATACTGTTTTGGGTATTGAGACATTTTCCTTTTCTCCATCATGCTGCTTACATTGCATTGGATTCCACTGGGGCAGTGCAAACAGACTAGTTTCCGTTTCATTTTGTTTGTACTCTGTTATTTTCTGATTCTCCTACTTTAGCAGGATGGTCTGAAGTTTGTGTTGCAAATCCTGCAGCAAAATGTTATACCTTTAAACAGCTACATTATTTCATTTGATTCTCTTTAAGTTCATACAAATGTTTCAATTAATTTCCAGCTTTTTTAAAAAAAAGTTTTAAAAACCTAAATGGTGTTCCTTAAATATAAACCACAAACATTTTCTGATTCACTTTATGTAAATATTAAAAGGATCCAATAGCACGTCCTAGGAAAGACTAATTCCTAGAAGGGTTTACCAGCTGATTGCTGCAGTGTTTACACCACTTTCCCATTTCATTCCTCCACCTGCACTGCAACATTACAGGAATGTCCTGCTCCTCAGCTGAAACCTGGAGCCTGAGCTGCAGCATGACAATTTCTCAATGTCCCCTTAGGAGCCTGCTTTGTACGAATTGCCCAGCTTTCCCCTGGCCCCTGTGGTCTGCTGCTTCGCTCAGGACATGCTTTGCTTCTGTACTTCAGTTCCCCTCCTTTCCAATCTCTCCTGGTCCCACAGTGCTGCCACATTCCTGAAATTCACTGTCTGTGTTTCTTTGCACTCTGTGTTCTCTCTCATGTTCTCAGCTCTCATGTCCTGTATCTTAGCTGCCGCTGCCTTTCTAACACCTCCCTCCCTGCCCTCCTCCTTTTCTGTGACATTCTGTAATCAGTGGTTCACCCTCAGCTAGAATACTGTGTGCAGTTCTGGTCACCCCACCTCACAAGGATATAGCAGAAAACCTAGCGAGGGGTTAAAGATTGGTGATAAGAGTGATTGCGTCCTAGAGAGGTGTCTATGTGGAGAGAGACTGAAAAAGTCTGGGACTGTTTAGTTTAGAAGGGAGACAAATCAGAGGGAATGTGATAGAGGTATACAAAATAATGAATGGGGTAGGTATACAGATGGTAAATCAGGTGCTCCTCATGCATAATAAAAGAACAAGAAGCATTCAATAAAACTGAAAGGCAGCAAATTTAAAACCGATCAAAGGTCATGTGTGTGTATATGTTATAGTTCACCTGTGGAACTCATTGATACAGTGTCACAGAAGTCAAGAGTGTCATCAGATTTTAAAAATCAGATTAAACACTTATTGATAAAGAAAACCTCCCACTTCCTGGGATAAGCCAACCTCAAAATGAGGGGGGTTGTTAAGAAGAAACGCCTTCTATCAGCCATTTATTCCATAATTGTCCCGTAGGGAGCTTCTTGCACGTTGCACTGAAGCATTTGGTGCTGGCCGCTGTCACAGACAGGCTAATACACTAGATGGACACAAGGTCTGGTCTGGTCTGTCAGTGGGGATCCCTCCCCAGCAGCTAACACTGCTTTCCTGCAGCTAAGAGGTAGCTAGTTGGTTGATATGACTGATTCTCCATTATTATGGAGCCCAACTCCAAAACCATCAGGGCTTGGCTGATTCTGGGGCCTCTAGAAAATCAGCTGTACCTGTTAAAAAAGAATTCTGCCATTATTGAACCTTGCATGTGTGATTGCAATGCGGGGTCAGAGCCCTCAGTGCAGGTGAATTTCTGTTTCTAGTTGTCTTTCATGCTGTTTCTCTTGTCTATCCAGGTGTGGTCACTGGCTACGGTAGCCACGGATCTCTGTCTTGGACCGAAGTCTGACCCAGATTTGGAGACACCCTGGGCCCAACATCCATTTGGACGTCAGCTCCTGGAGTCCCTGTAGGTCTCCAAAAGCTCAAAGCAGGAGCAGGGGTAGTCTCTGGAGCAGAGCTGTTCACAGCTGCAAGTTGTAGGGTCTTGTTTCAGACTTAGATGAGAGGAGCTGCTTGCTAAGCCCAGCGACTTTGAGCTAGAAGATCCTGCCTAAAGGCTTATGAAGGGATAATCAGTGCATAGCCTCTTGTCGTGGAGTTCTCTAGCACTTCGTGTGACTGCCCTCACCTTTAATATGGGGGGAGACTGTCCAGCTCCATCATGAGATGCACATTCATAGGACAAAAGAGGGAAGCCACAAATCTGTTTGTTGCAAATAGGAGGCAGCCCTGGCACTCGTCAAGTGACCACCTGCACTTTGGCTGAGCTAAGATTAGCTTCTCCTGCTCTGATGTGATGTTTATGGTACAGTATGTGGTGCTCCAAGACATCTGGATTGACTAGCATGGAGGAGGCCTGATGTAAGAGGGAACTGCTGCTTTTATCCAGGATTCTTTCCCTCGCCTGTCTTGATTTGGCTGCCAGTTTAACAATCAAATTCCCTGCTGTTGCTCCAAGTGCAAACTATTTCCTGTCATCCAGAGAGTCTTCTGGTAGCTACCTCCATTAAGGCCTGATTCACACTCAGCCCTCTTGCACAACACATTATCTACCTCTTGACATTGATCTGAATCTGTTCGGATAGGAAGAGTTGATAGCAATGCTAATCTGTTCCGAAGCTTAGAACCTGCTTTGAGTTGCTTTGCTGACAGCTCTGCCAAACCTGCTACATGAACTCTGTCCTAGTTCTGCCCTGGTGTGAGGCAGGTATGGGAAAGAGGGACAGTCTATTCCTATAGCCATCCTCTAACCAGTGCCAGTCTCCAACCTATGCCTGCCCTTCACCAAGACGGTGAAGAGAACTCCCTTTGGTGGTGCTGCTCTTATGTTTGGCTGGGAGGAAGCATCTGTTCTTTGTATTTCAGCAAAACCTGTGGATGCCAATCAGAAAGCAGGGCCCTGCTGTGCTAGGCACGGTACAGATACACTGTCAAAAGATAGTCCCTGCCCCAAAAAGAGCTTGCAGTCTACGTTATCACCTGACACAACAGGTGGATGAGGCAAAGGGGAGGAGGGAGAAAGGAAGTGGAAGATAACTACATCAGTCAAACTATAATAAGCAGAGATCTTGGTTCACTGTCTGCCTTGCCATGAATAGTTATCCCTACTAATTCACCTCATTTGGCCTCTTGACAGAGGCCAAATCTGTTATCTCTGTCTTGGGTACCAGTGTATTCGTAGGACATGGCACAATCTCCGCATGTCAAAATAGATAAAATTCACCTCAAACCCGCATTCATCACCCATTAATTCTCCTGCATGTAGAGTGCAGAATGCACACTTTGGGTCTCCCATTTCCAGAAAGCCCCATCTCCTGCCAGTGTTGCAGGCTGCTCTGTATTAAATCCATTCCCAACCCTCCCTATCAACTAAATCTCTTTAGGAATCAAACTTTGGTCTCATCCCCATTGCTCTGGCCTATAAGCTGGGGTTGGGATCTTGGCTGGGAATGGCCCCAGGAGCCTGAGAAGTCTGAGTATCTTCACCAAAATGATCAGACAGTGAGTCTCATGGCTCAATTTAACCTTGCTCCTGCAGAACTGCTCTTTGGAGCTGTGCAGACCCCAGGATCCTTGGGCATTCCCAGTGTGGATGGGGTCCTTAAGAAACACCCCACAGTAAGGGATTAGATACCCCCATGCAGAGAGGCACCATCTCTTGGGAATTAGGCCTTGATTGTCTATCCAACTGGAAGCTCTTTTATCTATTTATTTGTCAAGTAATGAAAAGGAGAGTCTATCCCCCCAGCACCCACACATCCTCTGAGCAGCTGGGCATAGTTAGTTCCACAGGGTCCCCCAACCCCTGGCCTGCTGTGAGTGTTCCCTTTGGCTGGTGAACTCTGCCTCAGCTCCTGCTCTCTCCCTTTTCCTCCCCCCTCAGGCTGGCTCACTACTGTCAGCTCCATGATGTTCAGACCCTGGCCATGCTCTGCAGTGTGTTTGAGGCGCAGTCCAGGCTGCAGGGGTGCGTGAGTTCCTCGGGACCCTTCCCTCAGCGCTCCTCCAACGTGTTCTCCCACAGCCGATACGTATGCACAGCCATTTCTTTCCAACTGCTTTTCTTGAAAGTCTGGAATAGCTTTGGTTCGTGTGTGACACAACTCCCTCTTGTTTCCACCCAACAGCCCAGCTTTACGTCTTCAGGCTCCTGTTCCAGCATGTCAGACCCTGGACTCAACGCTGGAGGCTGGAACATAGGTATGGAGAGGCAGGGGAATGGACAGAGAGAGGAAATGACTTTATTTGCATAAGCACCCTCGGCATTAAATGGCTATCTGTGGTGGTGATGGTGGTAAAGAATTGTAAGTGGTTGTGGAGCTGAGAAGCAAAGAGCAAATTTCCATGGTTTGTTGGTGGGTCAGGTACCATGGCTGGAAATGAGCCATGTGCCATCTGCCCTTGTTAATAGTTTAATGTTGATGTTTCTTCCGACTTGTCCATCTTTCCCTAGTGTGTTCTGTCAAACTGTGCACTGGTGGAATGAGTCTCCCTGCAAACTTCACCCTGATGTGCACAAGGACACCAGTTCACTGTCAGCCCGCTGGGTGGGAGCTCACACCGGAGCCAAAACCAGCTGTGTCTATGGCAGTCTCTCTCCCCATGGCAGATGGCTGGTGGGACAGACCACTCAGGACGACCCTGTTACTAGATAACATGTCTCTCTGATCTTGGACTACAAGGAACCGAGGCAGCTTGCTTCATCTAATAGAGCAAGCTTTCCCCAAACCCCATTCAGCTTTCAAGGACTTGATTCTAAATGCCCGTCCCATCCCTTCTATTTCCCCGGGTATTTGTGTCCCAAGATAAGTAGGTGGCTGTGGCCCGTGATAGTTTGCTCCTCTCCTGGCTTGGCAGACGCTCCAGGTGACACTGTCTTGTTGCTGTGCTGGTCACGTGGGGTGATGTAGGATCATTGCTACCAGGGCACTTGTCCAGTTTGAGGCCAGTCATTCTGTGCACCACAGCCATTGTGAGTTAGGACACTTCAGATATTTGCTGGAGGGGCTTTGACCAGGGACTTCCTGTTTTCTCTCTACTCCAGAGTTGTGGGAGAGGCGCTCACTCCTTTACTTTGTGATGGCCTAGCTAGAATAGTGGCAGTTGGGAAGTCTGGAGTGTCAGTGGCAGCTCTTACAAGTGACACAAATACTTGGGATCCTACAGGCATTTCCTACCAAGTTAACGCTTTTCAGATAAGTCGGAATTCAGGGCTGTCTTGTGTCCCCAGGGTCCAGTGTAATGCCATTTGCATGATGTTTGTCTCACAGTGGCCTACCTGGCTGAGCACAATATTGGGCCCAAGCAACAGCAAACCTGTAATCGCTCAGTGCAGTTTGCAGCTATCTTTGGAACAGGGAAGGGAGCAGAAGCAACAACAACCCCATTAATGTTGGTTGCCACTCTTCTCCCTGCACCCAGGGGTCATGCGCTTCTCTGAAAGATTTCCCCTGTGAGGCTCCTTTTCATACCAGCATCCTCACAGAGGAACAAGAATCCTCCCCTCCCCCAGCCCAAGGTGTGGAAGCCCTGACACCAGCACGCTCCCAGCCACTGGGAATGGAACTGTACTGACGCTAACTTTCCTACAAGCACCGACCTGTGCAAGTCTCCTGTGGAGCAATCTGCGTGTTTTCATATGGGGCGGAAGACCAGGTGCAGCCTTCTGAATCCAGATTTTCTGCGTCCTGGGAGCCTTCTCCCCATGCAGTCACTGCATGGCCCCTCTGCTGGGGAGCTGGAGAGACGATCTCAAGAGGCTGATGGCAAATGAAGGGGTTGGCTCTTGGCTCCCTATGATGTAGGAGTGTTTGTAATGGTGTAGACCAGGGATTCTCAGACTTTTTTTTTTCTGAGGCCCCTCCCAACGTGCTATAAAACTTCACGGCCCACCTGTGCCACAACAACTGGTTTTCTGCATATAAAAGCAAGGGCTGGTGTTAAGGGATAGTAAGCAGGGCAATTGCCCGGGGTCCCACATCACAGGGGGCACCGTGAAGCTAAGTTGCTCAAGCTTCTGCTTCAGCCCCAGGTGGTGGGGCTCAGGGCCCTGGACTTCAGCCCCATGCAGTGGGGCTTCGGCTTTCTGCCCTAGGCCCCAGTGAGTCTAACACTGGTCCTGCTTGGTGGACCCCTGAAACTTGCTCACGGCCCCCCAGGGGCACCCCCTGGTTGAGAACTACTGGTGTAGAAGACAATACTAACACATTCAAGGGTGGAAGGGGGGGGAGAGAGCACGTAGCCTCACATGCTTCCATCTAACTTTCACATCTCCTTCCTGAGCCTTTCGCACATCACATTGCCCCATTCATAGCCCACTCATCACTGCATCTCGGGGCACACTAACCATCTTTTGACTTGTGCAGCAAGCAAAGAGACAGAGCACACATTCACCCCCTGGTGCGAGTCTTCGCCTGACGACCTCCGCTACGGAAACCTGACGTATGCCGACCACCGGGAGCGCGAGAGAGATCAACATGACAAGAACAAAAGGTAGCACCCAGCAACACCCGTTTGTGCAGTTTCTGGGCAGTTCTCAGAATCAGCTGGAAGAATCTAGCTAGCTGTTCCATGGTGGCGTTACAGCTAATCAAGGGAGAGTTGGCAAGCCCTTAGCCCAAACTTTCACTCAGTTAGTGGCCTTGAAAGCTTAATGCTCCAAACTGTGGAGATTAATGGAAGGAGGAGGCACACATCAGAGGCTTAGGGGGGCTCTGGGTGATCGCTGCTTCCCACCACCCAACACAGATGTAATGAGGTTGAGTAGTGTCCACAAAAGAGAAACTAAACAACTAATTATTCCTCAAGAAAGGTTTTTAATGACTTATGACTATAAAGGCAACACAGATAGAATGTGCCAAATGACTTTACGTGTACTGTAACCATCCCCAACCAACACAAATTCATATGCAATACTGATACATTAATCAACTATAGTTTACTAATTTTAACCTACCTATTAACTTATTTAACAACTTATAAACTTTTACTGACTTTTATGATAAACTTGATGGTAACTTATACTGGAGACAGGCACAGCGACTTGCAAAACTACTATGATTTATAACAGGGGGTCTCAAACACGCGGCCCGCGGGGCTCTTGTGTGTGGCCCGCCAATCCCCGCGCGCCCTCCCCTCCCCCCCCGGCCCCTCTGCCTACCTGTGGGATTGCCTCCTGATACTGCAAGCGCCATGGTGCTCTCTGAAGCAGCCGGCAGCACGCCCCTTCAGGCCGGGGGGGGGGAGGGGGAAGGAGGCAGAGGGCTCCAGCATTGCCTCCTGCCAGGCACCGCCCAGAGCTCCCATTGGTCGGAAACAGGGAACCACGGCCAATGGAAGCTTTGTGGGAGGTACCTAGAAGAGCGGCAAGAGCTGCACAAGCAGGAAAGCCTGAGCCCCGCCCCCTCCCCCAGGGGCTGCAGGGACACGGTTCCAGCTGCTTCCTGGAACGGAGCAGCATGGAGCCAGGGCCAAGGCAGGCAGGGAGTCTGCCCTGACCCCAGTGAGCGCCGCTGCCACCCCGGAGCCGCTGTAGGTAAGCGGCACCAGGCTGGAGCTCACACCCTGAACCCCTCCTGCACCCCCAACTCCCTGCCCTGAGCCCCCTGCCACATCCCACACCCCAACTCCCTGCCCTGAGCCCCCTGCCACATCCTGCATCCCCAACTCCCTGCCCCAGTCCTGATCCCCCTCCCACTCTCCAAACCCCTTGATCCTAGCCTGGAGCACCCTCCTGCACCCAACTCCCTGCCCTGAGCCACCTGCTGCACCAACTCCCTGCCCTGAGCACCCTGCACACCTCCTGCACCTCAACTCCCTGACCTCAGCCCCTGCTGCACCCTGCACCCTTTCTGCACCCCCTGGGGGCAGCGCTGGGGTGGGGACTTCAGGGAAGGGATTGGAATGGGGCAGGGGCAGGGCCTAACTGGAAGGGGTGGAGTGGGGGCGTGGCCAGAGGCAGCAGGGGGGTGGTTCAGTGATGCAGCCCTCGGGCCAATGCACTAGTCCTAATGCGGCCCTTGGGGTCATCTGAGTTTGAGACCCCTGATTTATAACCTACTAACTTTACCAATTCTGTACCTGTTTCCAGCAAGGCACAAAACATATACAGTTACTATATATTGATTAACTATTGACTATTACTATTTTTAAACAACTTAGACTTAACCTATAGTATTAATACAGACTTAAGATTAACCAGCTCGAGCATAACCAGACCTTTTTAAAATCTTACCCTGCCTTCGTCCAAAGATGATACATTACCTTCAGTTGACCATTTCCTGCGCTGGCCAGGCACAGATAGCACTGCTCTACAGCCAAAATGCTTCTGAAATAAATGTAGTCAAACTTTACTAATTCTGGGTCACTGAGAACGAAAATGATGCTTAAAATTGTTGATTGGCTCTAGTTTTCAAGATATGCTGTTGGGTTAGTATATACGACCCTTGACTTGGGAATGGCGGAGGATAAGTGAGTTATAAAGGGAAGGGATCTCAATTTAAACCAGAAATGACTAAAATACATCTTTGACTGGATCTATGAATAAATCTATGACTGGGTTTGGACAGTACTTGCTTTTTAGGCAAAACAATGAATGATGCAATCTGAAGCTGGTATTGCGTCATACATGATATGAATTGCATCATGTTATTCCTAGAAGTCATGGATGATGCAATCATAACGAAGCTTACATCACTCTGCTGAACAAATTGCCCTATATCAGCTCTAGAAATCATACAGTGTCATGCTCTCTTATTTGTCAGTGTTTGATTTTGCAAAGGGACACATTTCTGTTTAGCCAAAGTGAGCAGAGATGCCTCGTACTTGTGTGAACAGTGCAGATAACTTCTGCTATGTTTGTGGTGAAGTGACTTTTGCATCACAAAAGCGCAGTATAACCACTATGGTTAAGAAAGCCTATCACCTTTATTTTGGCTGCAAAATTGGAGATCAGGACAAGAGGTGGGCCCCACACATATGCTGCAACAGTTGTGCAACAAATCTTCGCCAGTGGTTGAACAGGAAAAGGAAATCTATGCCTTTTGCAGTGCCAATGATTTGGAGAGAGCAAACAGATCATACCAGCAATTGTTACTTCTGCATGGTGCCTCCAGTTGGGAAAGGTGTGTCAAAGAAGAAAAAGTGGACTGTGCATTATCCAAAGATTCCATCAGCTATACGCCCAGTACCCCATGGAGAAGTACTGCCAGTTCCTGATGCATCAGAATCATTCTCACTTGAGTCAGACGAGGAAGAGGAAGAGGATGAAACTTCTGGTCCTGAACCATCAATGTCACAGGACCCACATTTTCTCCCATCCTCCTCCTCTGAACCACATCTCATAACACAAGGTAAACTGAATGACCTTGTCAGGGATTTGAAACTACCCAAGAGTAAGGCAGAGCTGTTGGGCTCCAGACTACAGCAGTGGAATCTCCTGGCAGGTGATGTTAGGGTTTCCATGTTCCGTGACCGTCAAAAGGATCTTGTCCCATTCTTCTTCATGGATGGTGATCTTGTAGCCTGCAACAACATCGATGGTGTGATGGCAGCCCTCAACATCGTTCACGATCCAGATGAGTGGAGACTGTTCGTTGATTCATCGAAGACGAGTCTTAAAGCTGTTTTACTGCATAATGGCAATGTTTTGCCATCAATTCCAGTTGGTCATGCAGTCCATATGAAGGAAACCTATGACAACATGAAACAACTTTTGAAGTGCATAAACTATGACCAGCATCAGTGGCAGCTTTGTGGCGATTTTTAAGGTTGTTGCTCTCTTGCTTGGTCTGCAGACTGGATACACAAAGTACTGCTGTTTTCTCTGCGAATGGGATAGTCGTGCAAGAGATTCCCACTACATCAAGAAAGATTGGCCACTCCGACAGTCATTGGAGCCTGGGAGGAAAAGTGTTCAGCATCCCACCACTTGTTGAATCAAGGAAGATTTTGTTACCACACTTACACATCAAGCTGGGTCTGATGAAGAACTTTGTCAAGGCCATTGGCAAAACACAAGCAGCTTTCAAGTACCTCCGTGGAAAATTTCCAAGGTTAAGTGAAGCTAAGATAAAGGAAGGTGTCTTTGTTGGTCCTCAGATTCATTATCTTTTTCAAGATGATGCATTTGACCATGCACTGCGTGGCAAGGAAAAGACGGCATGGAAAGCCTTCCAGTTAGTGGCAATACATTTTCTCGGAAATAACAAGGCAGACAACTACAGGTTGTTGGTGGAAAACCTCCTCAAGGCATACAAAAGCCTTGGTTGCAACATGTCACTAAAGATACATTTTTTGCACTCTCATCTAGATTTTTTTTCCACCGAACTGCGGAGCAGTGAGCGATGAGCACGGCGAGCGATTTCACCAGGACATTGCAACAATGGAGAAACGCTATCAGGGCAAATGGAGCCCATCAATGCTTGCAGACTATTGCTGGACAGTGACAAAAGATGCTCCATTTAATGAATACAAGAGACAAGCCAAGAAGCGCCGAGTAGACACTGAATAGGACTAAACTATGTACATAATAGTTTTTTACCTTTTTTTAATTAAAAAATTTTATTTATATAACCCTTTTGCTGATTTTTAAAGTGTTACATAAACAGGACAGGTGAAATATTATCATGTAAAGCAACCATAAACACATGAAAAGACCTAGGTTTACAATATATGATTAAAACTCTACTATCTACACAATATACATAGACATAAAATGTAAAAACTTAAATATCTTAGAAACAGTAGCCAATCAGTTGTTTTAATTGTCATATTTGATTTCAGCACATCAAAATACATAATAAATAGCACATTTTATCTCTGAAGCAGACGACTTCTCAAAAATTGTAGACCAGTGTAGTCAGTGAAGCGCAAGTCCCTTTGGTTCAGGGGGTGCATGTGAGCCTGACAAAGAGCGATTTCTTTTAGGTCAAAACACACACACACACACACCTCTGCATCTTATTTATACGGTATTTGCTGACCGTGCTTCAAAACAAGTCAACTAATCAAGGTGGCCAAATATTCCAGGGTGGCATTTGTGGTTGTTTTGAACTAATGAACTGTGCAACTGTGCCCAGCTCATCTCTTCTCTATGTGGTTAATTGTGGTCAATTTGCTAGACTCAAAAATGCTCGAATCAGCTTAAAGAGGTGTCTGGTTACAGAGCATAGTAACCACAAGCCTGTATCTATATTTACAAAGTTTCCTTTTCAGTCTATGAAGCTTCCTAGATAGATTATGCTTATGCTTGCAGGATTCTACTGTACTCGCTTCTTACAACTTCCGGAAGTTTTAGACCTAACACTGCTTAGCCTGACACTACTTGACAAGGCTTGTGCACATTAATCACACAAACCAATTCTGATCAGTGATTGGCTGACTGCCCGTGAAATCTTTTCATAAATCAGCTGCAGTGAGGGCCCTGGAAGAGAACCTGCCCCTCCCCCACACACCCTAGTTCTGATGACAGATGTGGTCCACTCAGGCTCACTGTGACATTGTCATTCAAAAATTATAACACTTTGTCTGAGAGACTGGGAAAATAATATGTTGCTCCTGTAGCTACCTAAGAATCAGAGGGGTAGCCGTGTTAGTCTGGATCTGTAAAAAGCAACAGAGGGTCCTGTGGCACCTTTAAGACTAACAGATGTATTGGAGCATAAGCTTTCGTGGGTGAATGCCCATTTCGTCAGACGCATGGCATTGCTGCTGGCTGGGTTAAGAATCGCAGCTGCGGTGAGTGAACAGATCAAGTGACTGACTGTGTGGGTCCCTCCTCCAGGCTCCTGGACCCTGCCAACACTCAGCAGTTTGATGACTTCAAGAAATGCTACGGGGAAATCCTTTATCGCTGGGGTCTGCGAGAGAAACGAGCTGAGGTTCTGAAGTTCGTTTCCTGTCCTCCCGACCCGCACAAGGGAATCGGTGAGTGTGTAATTCTGCCTCTTCCAGCTACCCCTGCCTGAAGGGTTTGGGGATAAATATTCAGCAGACATGATGATCTAAGATGTATCCATTCAGCCAATCAAGAGACTGGCTGTGGCAGCAAACTGCTTGGTAAGTACTCAGCCCCCCTGGCAGTTCAGAGTGGAGATGAGATCTTTAGATCTTGGCTAAGTGACTTTGTATGTGGGACGGAGGGATATTACTAGCTGGAAGTGTGTTTACCACTGTGTAGTGATGGCCTCTTGACAGTGCTGGAGGCTATTCTTCCTCTGGGGTAGTATGGGGAGCCAACCCAATCACTGACCATGGATTGAGAGGTTCTCACAATGTCTAGTGGGTAGAATTACAAAAACCTGGTTTCTGGCTTTAGGAAACCCAGACAGAAAATGGGTGGGCAAGACATTCCCCCAAGCCCTGTGGCTGCCAACTGCAGTTGTCCAGCAGGCCTAGCAAGAGGAAGACACACTGCACTTCTGGGTGGGCGTAATGTCGAACAGGGAAGCAGCATTAGCAGCAGCTGTGAGGAAGCTCACTTTGCCCCGTCACCGTGTTGTTGGTCTGGAAGAGCAGAGCAGCCTGCATCATGGCTGCTCTTCTCCAGGTAAACAGCAGCCTCACAGTAGAGGTCATCTTTGCTCCCGTTGACATGCTGGGCTTGGCTTGTGCCTGTTTGTTTCTCACGGAGGAGATGGATGCTAAAGACAAAACTCTACAGAAATGTAGAGAGAGAGAGAGAGAGAGAGAAAAGGGCAGCTGGAGGAGTTCACCTCCACAGCACCTCTGTCCAGCCCAGGATAGTCATGGCTAAAAGGTGTTCCCTTCTCTTGATGCTGTTCAGACTGCTTGTGTTAACTGGTGTCAGTCCAGCACCTCATGCTTTGATGTCTCCGCCTAACTGGATAGCCTCAGGAGAGGAGCAAAGGAATGTAACGGGCCCATGAGAAGAATTCTGCTCTTACTCAGGGAGGTGGGCTCCCTAGGTCAGGTCTGAGGCAGGTCAGCAGAGCTCAGGGGAGAGGGGGGAGACTCTGCTACACCTGCCCTGGGGATGAATAGAGAACTGCGGTCTCCAGGAATATAGGAGCCTGCAGTAACTGTTTTGCTCTCCATTTCTTTTCCCTCTCCCCCACTGCCAGAGTTTGGGGTGTACTGCAGTCACTGCCGCAGCGAGGTGCGGGGCACCCAGTGCGCCATCTGCAAGGGCTTCACTTTCCAGTGTGCCATCTGCCATGTGGCAGTGCGAGGCTCTTCCAATTTCTGTCTGACCTGCGGACATGGAGGACACACCAGTCACATGATGGAGTGGTTTCGCACTCAGGAAGTGTGCCCCACCGGCTGCGGATGCCACTGCCTGCTTGAGAGCACATTCTGAGCACAGTCAGCGAGAGCAGAGAGCATCCCTAGTACGGGATCTAATACTTATTCCTATACCACGGTCAGTCAGCTTCTCTCCACAGTATCTACAGAGGATGCCTACGGCAGCCGAAGCAGGGTTTACTTGCTGTGCATTGCACTGGTATTACCAAATGCTTCCAGTCTTCCAACAGCTTCCCAGGTGGCTCCAGGTAGAAGTGGCCAAACTCTCTGTGCCATTGCTGGTAATGGATGTTGTTCTGGGAAAATCAGGCTCTGCTATAAAGGATACATGACTGGTGGCTCGTCTCCATGAGGCTGAAAGGAATGTGTGAAAGTTCCTTTGGAGTACTGAGCTTTCCAAGGGCCTCCTGGCAGGAAGACGACCGGTCAAGAGATCAAGTCACATGACAAAGACAATCCTCTTAGTTAAGTTAAGGTGAAATTAGTTTCCAGACAGGAGTGGAGTTCCAAGCTTAACTCAGTCTTCGAAGAGCAAATAGACAATGGGCCATTGGAGCCAGGGGAGACTTTTTAAATGTTTTTCTGAACTGCCATTTCTTGGCCTAATAAAATTCTGTTAATCACACAAAACAAAAGGATCAAGCTACCTTTTAAAAGATCGTTTCCTAGTTTCCTATTCAGTTGGTCAATAACTGTAGATGGTATAAAAAGCTCCCTCCCCCAGCCCACTGCACGAGAATCACTTGTTTCTTTCTAGAGATTTAAAACACATTACTCTTGGGCGGGGGTGGGGGGGAGGAATGGGGGTGTCCTTTTTTTTTGTTTTTTGTTCTGACTGGGTGGAACAATTCACTTTAACCTCTTGTCAGTGACACAGCCTGTTGACTGGACAAAGGACTGCTGCTTATCTGGGTCTTGAATCAACTCTCTGTCTCCATGGAATGATGTTTCTGCCTCTGGCGGTCTGGGATCTGCTGTGATGGGTGGGTTCACTGTGTGAATAGGTCAGTTAACTTGGTTGAGAGACTAGGTTTGCAGAAACAACAAGGAGTGTGGTGGCACCTTAAAGACTAACAGATTTATTTGGGCATAAGCTTTCGTGAGTAAAAACCTCACTTCTTCGGATGCATAGAGTGAAAGTTACAGATGCAGGCATTATATACTGACACATGGAGAGCAGGGAGTTACTTCGCAAGTGGAGAACCAGTGTTGATTGGGTTTGCAGAGAGCAGCATGGCAGTGATTTTGTGGAGTGGGGGTTGTGTGTCTCCTATGAAATTGTGAGATGTGCAGAGATGATACACTCAAGGCCTGATTTTTTTTCTCAACTGCATATGCATTTTCACATATAAACTTATCAGCTTCCTGTGCAAATGAGGAGGTCCCTAGCTGATGCCTTCCTGGTGGAGATGCTGTCAATGTCTGTGCAGTCATGTAAATCAGGTATGCAGCCTGAACCTGATGCTTAGCTTTCTGTGTCAGTCTGACATGCCTAGACCCAGCCTTGATCGTGGCACAGGATTCCTTCTGCACCTACTGGGGGGGGTGGGAACATGTTTCTGCCTCTCTGAAACACCTTGTGTCTGAAATCAGGCCTTGGAAATCTTCGAATGGAGGAAACTGATCATGTATCTTCAGTACAGATTAAATTATTTTTTTTAAAGTTGGGAGCTAGTAAATTCATTTCCCCACTGTTTTGTTTCGATGTATATATCTGTATCCTCTGGTCCTCACTGCCGGGCCAGGGCCTGCTCCCTTGTACCAGGTTCAGATGTGCAGGGCAGGCTCCAGACCCTGCTAGCTGACTTTCTAAGGAGGCAGCGAAGTGTTGCTTCTTTTAGCCCTAGGCCAGAGGTGAGCAAACTACGGGGCACATGCGGCCCGCGGGCCCGTCCTTCCCGGCCGCTGAGCTCCTGGCTGGGGAGGCTAGCCTCCACTGCTCTTCCTCTTCCCCTTCCCCGCAGCCTCAGCGCGACGTGCCACCCGTGCTCTGGGCAGCATGGCTGGCTCTGCCCGGGCCACGCTGCTGCGAGCTCCTGCCACTCTGAGCGGCATGGTAAGGGGGTGGGGGGGCTGGATAAGGGGCAGGAGGTTCTGGGGGCAGTCAGGGCACAGGGAGTGCTTGGGGGGGGGCGGTCAGGGGAGGGAGCAGAGGGGGTTGGATGGGGGTGGGATCCCAGGAGGGGGCAGGGGGCGGGGTTTGGATGGCTCGGGGATTCTGAGGGCGGGAAGTGGGGGCCAGGCTGTTTGGGGAGGCACAGCCTTCCCTACCCGGCCCGAGGGATGCTCTTGTGCGTCGCGCATGCGCCGGGCAGCCCTTCGCCCCCGGCTCGTTTCGGGCGGATCCCGGCTCAGACATGACCCGGAAGAAGCTCTGTGTGACCCGGAAGTGCCTGCTCTCCAGGTTGCCTCGCATGGAGGGGACAGCGAGCGCTCGGCTGGCGTAGGAGGTAGGTAGCCGCGGGCTGCCCAGGGAGAGCGGTTGGGCCCGGGCCCGTCGGGGGGACGGCGCGCCGCGTCCTCTCGTCTGCTGTGTGCGCCACCGCCCCTCCTTGTCCCCTTCCCCACCGCCCCGCTGTCACCCGCAAGAGCCAGTCCGGCTGGAAACGTCCCTTTCTCGCTCTTTCAGCGCGGCCTGAGTGAGCGGCTCCCCCAGGGGCCGCCGGGGCGCCAAGAAACAGCGCAGCCTCCTGAGAGTCAGCGAGTCAGGGCGCGCCGGGGCAGCGAGAACCGTCCTCTCAAAGCAGGGCGGGGTGAGCCCGGTACGGCCCTGGCCGGCGTGCGGGGGCTGCTGAGATCTGCCGCCCTGTCCGGGTGTAACCAAACCTCAGCTACTGCAGAATGGACGGGTCCCCGGTCCTGGTCACTCAGCCTCGGGCACCTCCCGGCCTGTCCTGGCTGTACGTGAGGACGGGGGGGGGGGGGGGGTTTTTTGTTCTTTTTTTTTCCCCCCCCCCCCCCCCCCCGAAGACTTGCTGACTTAGTAGGTTGTTCATAGATTCTAGGACTGGAAGGGACCTCGAGAGGTCATCGAGTCCAGTCCCCTGCCCGCATGGCAGGACCAAGTACTGCCTAGACCATCCCTAATAGACATTTATCTAAACTACTCTTAAATATCTCCAGAGATGGAGATTCCACAACCTCCCCAGGCAATTTGTTCCGGTGTTTAACCACCCTGACAGTTAGGAACTTTTTCCTAATGTCCAACCTAGACCTCCCTTGCTGCAGTTTAAACCCATTGTTTCTGGTTCTATCCTTAGAGGCTAAGGTGAACAAGTTCTCTCCCTCCTCCTTATGACACCCTTTTAGATACCTGAAAACTGCTATCATGTCCCCTCTCAGTCTTCTCTTTTCCAAACTAAACAAACCCAATTCTTTCAGCCTTCATTCATAGGTCATGTTCTCAAGACCTTTAATCATTCTTGTTGCTCTTTTTTGGACCCTTTCCAATTTCTCCACATCTTTTTTAAAATGCGGCGCCCAGAACTGGACACAATACTCCAGCTGAGGCCTAACCAGGGCAGAGTAGAGCGGAAGAATGACTTCTCGTGTCTTGCTCACAACACACCTGTTAATGCATCCCAGAATTATGTTTTCTTTTTTTGCAACAGCATCACACTGTTGACTCATATTTAGCTTGTGGTCCACTATAACCCCTAGATCCCTTTCTGCCGTACTCCTTCCTAGACAGTCTTTTCCCATTCTGTATGTGTGAAATTGATTTTTCCTTCCTAAGTGGAGCACTTTGCATTTGTCTTTGTTAAACTTCATTCTGTTTAACTCAGACCATTTCTCCAATTTGTCCAGATCATTTTGAATTATGACCCTGTCCTCCAAAGTAGTTGCAATCCCTCCCAGTTTGGTATCATCCGCAAACTTAATAAGCGTACTTTCTATGCCAATATCTAAGTCGTTGATGAAGATATTGAACAGAGCCGGTCCCAAAACAGACCCCTGCGGTACCCCACTCGTTACGCCTTTCCAGCAGGATTGGGAACCATTAATAACAACTCTCTGAGTACGGTTATCCAGCCAGTTATGCACCCACCTTATAGTAGCCCCATCTAAATTGTATTTGCCTAGTTTATCGATAAGAATATCATGCGAGACCGTATCAAATGCCTTACTAAAGTCTAGGTATACCACATCCACCGCTTCACCCTTATCCACAAGGCTCGTTATCCTATCAAAGAAAGCTATCAGATTGGTTTGACATGATTTGTTCTTCACAAATCCATGCTGGCTATTCCCTATCACCTTACCACCTTCCAAGTGTTGGCAGATGATTTCCTTAATTACTTGCTCCATTATCTTCCCTGGCACAGAAGTTAAACTAACTGGTCTGTAGTTACCTGGGTTGTTTTTATTTCCCTTTTTATAGATGGGCACTATATTTGCCCTTTTCCAGTCTTCTGGAATCTCTCCCGTCTCCCATGACTTTCCAGAGATAATAGCTAGAGGCTCAGATACCTCCTCTATTAGCTCCTTGAGTATTCTAGGATGCATTTCATCAGGCCCGGGTGACTTGCAGGCATCTAAGTTTTCTAAGTGATTTTTAACTTGTTCTTTTTTTATTTTATCCGCTAAACCTACCCCCTTCCCATTAGTATTCACTATGTTAGGCTTTCCTTCAGACTTCTCGGTGAAGACCGAAACAAAGAAGTCATTAAGCATCTCTGCCATTTCCAAGTTTCCTGTTACTGTTTCTCCCTCTTCACTAAGCAGTGGGCCTACCCTGTCTTTGGTCTTCCTCTTGCTTCTAATGTATTGATAAAAAGTCTTCTTGTTTCCTTTTATTCCCGTAGCTAGTTTGAGCTCATTTTGTGCCTTTGCCTTTCTAATCTTGCCCCTGCATTCCTGTGTTGTTTGCCTATATTCATCCTTTGTAATCTGTCCTAGTTTCCATTTTTTATATGACTCCTTTTTATTTTTTAGATCGTGCAAGATCTCGTGGTTAAGCCAAGGTGGTCTTTTGCCACATTTTCTATCTTTCCTAACCAGCGGAATAGCTTGCTTTTGGGCCCTTAATAGTGTCCCTTTGAAAAAGTGCCAACTCTCCTCAGTTGTTTTTCCCCTCAGTCTTGATTCCCAGGGGACCTTACCTATCAGCTCTCTGAGCTTCCCAAAATCTGCCTTCCTGAAATCCATTGTCTCTATTTTGCTGTTCTCCCTTCTACCCTTCCTTAGAATTGCAAACTCTATGATTTCATGATCACTTTCACCCAGGCTGCCTTCTACTTTCACATTCTCAACAAGTTCCTCCCTATTTGTTAAAATCAAGTCTAGAACAGCTTCCCCCCTAGTAGCTTTTTCAACCTTCTGAAATAAAAAGTTGTCTGCAATGCAGTCCAAGAATTTGTTGGATAGTCTGTGCCCCGCTGTGTTATTTTCCCAACATATATCCGGATAGTTGAAGTCCCCCATCACCACCATATCTTGGGCTTTGGATGACTTTGTTAGTTGCTTAAAAAAAGCCTCATCCACCTCTTCCACCTGGTTAGGTGGCCTGTAGTAGACTCCTAGCATGACATCTCCCTTGTTTTTTGCCCCTTTAAGCCTAACCCAGAGACTCTCAACACTTCCGTCTTCTATGTCCATCTCTACCTCAGTCCAAGTGTGTACATTTTTAATTGCAGTGCTTTCGTGAATCTGGGCCACACTTTGTCGGGATGCTACCAGTATTACCTGTCCTGAAAACCACAGCTGCTGGTATCTCTGGGGCATGATTTCTCAGGGTGCTGGGCACCCACATCTCTATTTGAAGTCAGGGCAGCTGAAGCCGCTCAGCACACCTGAGAATCAGGGCCTGGGGTGTTAAAGGTGAAATAATTTTCCTCTCTGCTGTTTTTAAGGATGCAGGACAGTACAGAGTCACGTGTCTGTGATTTCTTCCTTATTCTGTCACTGACTTTCCGTGTGACTTTTTTTTTTTAAAGCAGGAAATGGCACAGAAGTTTTATTAGAATAGTTGTTTTTGCTTTTCAAATAAATAGGAGTTGTGGATAAATACTCAGCGCCAGATGCAGCATCCCACTGAATTCTCAGTGCCCTCTTGGGGTTGCCCTTGAATACACCCCTTCCGGTGTTACAGCCCCTTGTTTCTTTCGTTGCTGTATAAACAGGATATTTAGGTAGGGTCTACGTAAACAGACCTAGGGGGTTGGTCCCTTGGTCATATCATGTGGCAGGTAGTTCCACAGGTTAACCACTCCCCATTCTCTGCTAAATTCTCCATGCCCCTGGGTCAAAACGTGTGGTCATTCAAATGATTACCCAGCTCTCAGCCCCTCGCTGGGCTCCTGGGTCAAATCATTTGGTGGGGTAGTTCTACAGGTTAACCACAGCTCATCCTCCTCCTGTTAAGCTCTCTAGGCCTGAGTCAAATCATGTGGTTGGTAGTTCCACAGCTTCCTTTCCTCCCCTCCTCCCCCCACTAAACTATCTGGTCCTCTGTTTGCCTTTCTGTGCCTCAGTTTCCCTGTATAAAAATGGGGCTGTGTATCCATCTTTATCAACTGTTTTGAGCTCTCCAGCTGAAAAGTCAAGTCCCCTTCTTTAACCCAAAGAGGCTGATCCCTAGACCTACAACATAAAAAGAAAGTTTAGGAGAATTGGGTTCCAGGCTAGACTCTTAAGCCCAGTATAAAGCTGAGTCCACAAGGTGTCAGCAGAGCATTGTGTTCAGAAACAGTCCAGGTTGGTGCTCTTGGAAAAGAGGCTTCTGGTAAACAGCTAATGGGTCAGAAAACTACTAGCTTGTCACGTTTCTACATAGCATTTGTCTCATGCCTGGAGGATCTCACCTGGTTGGTGGCTTTTCCCTTGTTGATTTCGCTCTGAGCAATTTAGGTGGATGTGGTCATAGCTAGGAGCTGATAAGGGTGCTCACTTTTCTCCAGGAGCTGAATGTAGATGTGTCCCAGTGGTGGTCAAAAGAGGTTTTTTTTCATTCCTGAAAAACTCTGTGGCTGTGACTCTTCCTTCTGGGTGTAGACCTTGCCATGGTAACTCTAAAAATGCAGGAGTTGGTGAATCCCACATCCTGCGGTCTGCAGATAGGGATATTTACACTAGCAATCTTCAGGGCTTTACTGTTGATAGGTTAGGACAGCAGCCAGTCTCTTAAGAAGTCTGGTCCTATCTCCAGTCAGCACTTGAGATCAGTGTGGGTGGAACTTCTGCCCATCCCAGACTATAATCTCCACAAGACAGGGCCTTCACTGTCATAAACCTGAGTGCTCTCCCCTAGTTTTAGTAGTGCTCCAGGCCAAGTTGAAGCTGCTTTTATTTCTGTGTTAGTTTGTGTGCGGGCAGGAGAAGGGGGATTATTAGTTAAGGCTGTTGGGTCAGGGTGTACTAAAATACCCATCACCACAATATCTTAGCACTGTGCAAAATGAAAGATCCATCAATACATACACTGCTACCTCAATATAATGTGATCCAATATAACACAAATTCAGATATAACGCAGTAAAGCAGTGCTCTGGGGGGGAGGAGAGGGGAGCTGCGCACTCCGGTGGATCAAAGCAAGTTCAATATAACGCAGTTTCACCTATAACACGGTAAGATTTTTTGGCTCCCGAGGACAGCGTTGTATTGAGATAGAGGTGTACCTCGCAGCAGTTCCTGGATCCACTGAGTAATGGGCCAGCTTGCCTTTCCAGCAATTTAGTTTGACTTTTAGCAAGGTGCTCTGAGCATGAGCACTGTACAAATCCAGAGTTGTTGCTGTACTGAATCAGACCTCGGGTCCATCCAGTCAGCATCCTGCCTTGGCTGCTGCATGATGCTTCAAAGGAAGGATGAAAGGAACCCATACTGGCTAGCTGTGCAATTCTGTACGTTGGGTGGAATTGCTTCCTGATGCCCATGGGCAACAGTCTTCTGCCCTGAAGCATGAGCTGTGGCTTTCTTTATTGTGGTTTTAGCCTTGCTTAATGCAAAGTGGACTTTTTAAAAAGGAAATGTGAATGATTTATTCTTCTCCAGACGCGAGTGGGGTCCATTTTTTTGATGGAGGTTTGCTCTAGATCAAAACTGAGGTGTTCTTAGTATAGCTGTGGGTGGAGACCCAGGAATAAAATTGCAGAGGACACTGCAGGTCAGAATTGCAGTGTATTAGTCCAGCTGTGTGGGGGACACATGCACAGTACCTACCCTGTACTTTGACTGGTGCTGCTGTTTACCTACATGAGTCCTATTTATCAAACTGTCTCCTATGATGATATGTGCCTTTAAAATTGGGCCTCATTTTGTGCTTTTTACGCCGCAGGCTTTGATGAGTAGCAGCACCGGGATTTGCCTGAAGGATAATTGGTGATGTCCAAGCAGGCTCAGCGGAGCGGTAAGTTGCGGCATGTCACCAGCTGTTGCAAGGGTGGCATTCCCAATACCCAGCCCAGCAGGAGAGGCAATTGCCAGGCTGAGTTCTGTACACTTAGGGCAGGGGTGGGCAAACTTTTTGGCCCGAGGGCCACATCTAGGTATGGAAATTGTATGGTAGGCCATGAATACTCACGAACTTGGGGGTTAGGCTCTGGGGTGGCGTCAGAAAAGAGGAGTTCAGGGTGTGGGAGGGGCCTCTGGGCTGGGGCAGGGGGTGGGGTGCAGGTGGGGGGGTGAGGGCTCCAGCTGAGGGTGCAGGCTCTGGGGTGTAGGAGGAGGCTGGGACCAAGAGGTTCGGAGGGCGGGACAGGGATCAGGGCTGAGGCAGGGGGTTGGGGCACAGGAAGGGGTCAGAGGTGCAGGCTCTGAGTGGTGCTTACCTCAAGCAGCTCCCAGAAGCAGTGGCATGTGCCACTTCCGGCTCTTACGTGGAGGCGCAGCCAGGAGGCGCTGTGCGCTGCCCTGTCCACAGGCGCCATCCCTGCAGCTTCCATTGGCCATGGTTGCTGGCCAGTGGGAGCTGCGTGGAGCCACGGCATGCGCGGAGCGGGGCAAGCCTGGACCCCACTCCCCGGCAGGAGCTCGAGGGGCTGATTAAAACATCTGAAGGGCCGGATGCGGCCCCCGGGCTGTAGTTTGCCCACCCCTGACTTAGGGTATAGAATGCCAGTATTGCAATGAGCCAGCACCCAGAGTAATATTCATCCATGAGGTCCTCTCTTCCATGCACCGACATTCTGTCACCAAAAGAGCACTGTTACTGTAAACAGAATACATTTAATCCTCCCCTCCCCCCCATTAAGAGTTCATTAAGGTTGCAGAGTCAAGCACTTAGAAATTTGGATATGCCAGAATTCAGGTTGCCTGTGCAAACTTAGTTCAGCCTCTTTGTGTGCATGAGTTAAGATACGGTCTTTAATGACATGATCACATGCTAGCTTTTCCCTAGAACCCCTGCCTCGTTCAGCTGACAGTAGAAGAAAGTTGAGACTCGGGAATCCTGGGTTCTAATCCACATTCAGGGGGATGGCTACAGACCTTTCTGTACTGGTTCCCTCCCTCCCCCACCTCAGGGCTTGGATCCTGACTCTGTTCCAATCAGGTGGCTTCTTCCTTCTCATTGCTGCAGGGAGAGCATTTGAGATCACAGGAGAGACCAAAGGGCCAGTGAAAATCAATGGTCTGGCTGAGGGGACCTGTAACTGGTATTGGTAACTTTCCGTGTACAAAGAAGTCAGTTGCAGCACAGGGGGGAAAAGCCCGGGACTTTTATTTTCCAGCCCTGTTGGTTCTTGGGGCAGTGGAGGGCAGAACTGCTTAGGAATGCATCTAGTGCTTTATAGCTACTAGTGGCTCCTCACAGTCATGGGGAGGAGGCAGGGAAACCTCTGTTACCCATCCATGTCTGGCAGTCTCTTCCAAGTAACATGGCTATTGCTAGAGAGAGCCTGCTCCTGCAGTTTCCCTGCCCAGATGTAAGGGTCCTTCTGCTTTGCCTCCTCTCATGTGCAGGCCTGGGCAGGAGCTTGGAGCATGATATCTTGGTGTGCGGGAC
The DNA here is from genome assembly GCF_013100865.1 of Trachemys scripta elegans. Taxonomy (NCBI): domain Eukaryota; kingdom Metazoa; phylum Chordata; order Testudines; family Emydidae; genus Trachemys; species Trachemys scripta. The sequence continues at coordinate 38,250,207 of NC_048310.1, read as the reverse complement.
ATGTCTGCGCCAGTTCTCAGAGATAAAGCCCTTCATTCTGCAGAAGACCCACCATAAGTCAGGCATGTCTACACTGAAACTGAGTTGATCTGATTTAACTTACATCAGCATACTGCCGCCACAGTTATTACATGGCTTGTGTGTGTCTCTGCTTTGCTCCTGGTGTCAGCAGTGCGCGTCCCCACCAGGCATGCTTGTACCAATTGTACTGTCGGTGTGGGGCATTGTGGGATGGCTTCTGAAAGTCAGCAACAGTTGATGTAAGCAACGCAATGTCTGCACTGACCTAACTACATCAACATTGACTCTACACCTCTAGTGGAGGGGGAGTTACAGCGTCGGGAATGAAATTTCAGTGTAGATGCTTATGTCGTTAGTTAAGCCTACGTCTTCCCACTCTGTAGTGTGGAGCCAGACCTTGTTCACTCAGTTCAGAGCACATGCACTGTCAGCCCTGCATGCTCTGTCCCAGAGCTGAGAGTCACTCTGGGCTTTTTTCTTCTCATACTTCATCGCTAGTAATGAAGACTGGGCTCTACTGCTGTGGGAGGAGCTGCTGCACAGTCAGGGGGTGTTAGTTCAACCCCCCTGGGTTCCTGCATACCCCTCTCCCCTGGAATCATAGACTATCAGGGTTGGAAGGGACCTCAGGAGGTCATCTAGTCGAATCCCCTGCTCAAAGCAGGACCAATCCCCAGACAGATTTTTGCCCCAGATCACTAAATGGCCTCCTCAAGGATTGAACTCACAACCCTGGGTTTAGCAGGTCAATGCTCAAACCACTGAGCTATCCCTCCCCCCTAACCCTTAAAAACATCTAAGGAAGGAGATTCCACCACCTCCCTGGGTAACCCATTCCAGTGCTTCACCACCCTCCTAGTGAAAAAGTTTTTCCTAATATCCAACCAAAACCTACCCCACTGCAACTTGAGACCATTACTCCTTGTTCTGTCATCTGCTACCACGGAGAACAGTCTAGATCCATCCTCTTTGGAATCCCCTTTCAGGTAGTTGAAAGCAGCTATCAGATCCCCCCCCTCATTCTTCTCTTCTGCAGACTAAACAATCCTAGTTCCCTCGGCCTCTCCTCATAAGTCATGTTCTCCAGCCCCCTAATCATTTTTGTTGCCCTCCGCTGGACTCTTTCCAATTTTTCCACATCCTTCTGGTAATGTGGGGCCCAAAACTGGACACACTGCTCCAGATGAGGCCTCATCAATGCCGAATAGAGGGGAATGATCACGTCCCTCGATCAGCTGGCAATGCCACTACTTATACAGCCCAAAATGCTGTTAGCTTTCTTGGCAACAAGGGCACACTGTTGACTCATATCCAGCTTCTCGTCCACTGTAACCCCTAGGTCCTTTTCTGCAGAACTGCTACCTAGCCATTCGGTCCCTAGTCTGTAGCAGTGCATAGGATTCTTCCGTCCTAAGTGCAGGACTCTGCACTTGTCCTTGTTGAACCTCATCAGATTTTTTTGGCCCAATCCTCTAATTTGTCTAGGTCCCTCTGTATCCTATCCCTACCCTACAGCGTATCTACCACTCCTCCCAGTTTAATGTCATCTGCAAACTTGCTGAGGGTGCAGTCCACGCCATCCTCCAGATCATTAATAAAGATATTGAACAAAACCGGCCCCATGACTGACCCTTGGGGCACTCCGCTTGATACTGGCTGCCAACTAGACATGGAGCCATTGATCACTAAAGTGGAAAGTGCCTGCCTCTTAAATTGATTCAGAGTGAAATAGTTCATGACTTTGACTGCAAAGGCTAACGAGGGCGGATTAGATGGCAGCACTTGGCTGCCGTGAACAGAGCAGGTGCAGTACCTGCCTCTGAGCAGGGGAAGCACAGAAGGAACATTGCCCATAACCCTCCATTTTCTAACCCTTCCCTGCCTCTCCTTGGGCCGTGTGTTCCCGTGATACCAGCTGAGTCCTCGCTGGGCTGCCACCACTGCTGCATCATCCAAGTAGCCGCTTCGTAACCAGCCCAGCTTGGGAACCCCTGCACGATTGATCCCCTGGAGTCCAAATGGCCTTTTCCGCATGCGTAGGTTAGCCATAGGCAGGCAAATCCCTGCTGAAGCCTTGGCTGCCCTGGGGCTGTGAGACCCTCTATTCAGACACCCCCATGAGTCTGCTTAGTGCTTCCCCTTTAGTGTGTCTGACTCTCTCCCCTCTCCCCCAGATGTGCAGGGTGGCAGTGTCTACGGCTGTGAGCTGTGTGCGAGAGCCTTCTCCTCCCACACCGTCCTGCTCTACCACTATCAAACCCTTCACCAGCTGCAGACGTGGGACCCCAGCACATGGGGTAGCACCGCTGCCAGCCCAGCCTCGCCTGCTGGCCCTGAGACAGTGCCGGGCCCTGAGATCCCAGACACCGAGCCAGCTGATCCGGGCATGGACGTTCATTTCATCCTGACCACGGAGACTGTCAAGGGGAGAGCGTTTGATTATGGCCGGATGGTCTTAAAGTGCCTGCACTGTACCCAGAAATATTACTCCAAGGAGGGGCTTGTTGGCCACGTGCATGCCATGCATCCTGGGACTGAAGGCCTGCTGCTGCCCAGGTGGCGTTACAGGGGTTGGCGAGAGTCCTGAGTGTGGCTGAATACGAGGTGTATGTGAAATCTGTGGGGCACAGAAGTGGCTCCCAGAAGAACAAATCTGGGAGGCCTCTGGAAAGACCCCATGGGAAGAAGTTTGTTTGCCCAGTTTGCAAGAAGGGCTTTACTAGAAAGCACATACTCCAGCTTCACACCAGCACCCACCAAGCTGGCTGCAGCCCCTTCTGTGGCAGGCAGTGGGCAACCTCCCCCTGCTGACACCACCAGTATCAGCAGTGCAGCTTCCAGTCGGTGGTCAGCGTGGTGGCATGGCTGCACCGGCAGGAGCACCGCCAGGGGACGGTGACCTGCGGGGTCTGCCACTGTGCCTACCTGGACCGGTTCACACTCAACAAACACATGAGGGTGCATGATGCGGAGCGGCCCTACGGCTGCAGCTTCTCACACTGTGGCTGGAGGTTTAAGGTAAGGGCGTAGATCCCCACCCAGTCCCTGTGAGGGGTGGGGATTGCTGCTCCCCTGGAGCCCTTGCAGCCATTTGGGGAACAGCAGGGAAGCGAGTGGAGGCCTGAGGCCATATGGTCTCACTTTTCCATTGCTGATGGCCACTCCAAACCTCCTTTATATCCATGGGAGTTGGGAGGGGAATCTCCAACCCTGCTGCATCTTGAAGTCTCCCCAGGTCCACAGCTGCCCACTCTGAGGTGCTTTCCTGCTAGTTGAGGTGTTCTGGGACCATTACTGGCAAGGTGGATGGCTTGTGGCCCAGACAGGCTGCATTTCTCGCCTACTTTCACCCATTTGTGCCTCATGGGGCACTATCACTCTTGCCTGGGAGCTCCCTGATCTCATCCACCTGGCATAGTGAGCTCCCTCTGTGCTTATCCCCATCCCTCTGTGTCACAGAAGCAGGCTCCAGACAAAGCCCAGAACTAAGCACCTTGCGGAGCACAGCTCTGGGAGGGCCGGATGGTGTGGGTCACTGTCTCCTTCCTCCCTGCCCTCCCAGAGCTGACAGTACCCCGCTCTGGGAGGGCAGGAGCAAAGAGCTGAAGGATGCAGCTGCTGTAGAGCATCTTAGCCCTTCAGAACCAGCATTGGGCTGGGAACACTTGGCCTGGCTCAGGCAGAAAGTTAAAGCTGCACACCCAGGTGCTCTGGGGTAGCAGAAGTTGGTGATGCACCCCGGGGTTCTCACAGCCACTGCCAATCCAGGCACTCATCTGTCCTGCTCCAAAAGACGTGGCCTCCGAGAGAGAGAGAGAGAGAGAGAGAGAGAGAGAGAGAGACACACACAGGCTGCGGGGAGCGGAGGCTAAAACAGGCAGGGCTTGGAACTCCCCTTCAGTGGCAGCCAGGAGACTCTGGATTGGGGTAGACAAGGCAGGAAGCTACGTCCTTCTCCCAGCAGCTGATAATGGAGGGAGAGATTCTGGTTTGGCGGATATGGATGTCCAACACCCTGCTAGAAATTCTAGCTCCCTCTGCCTTCCCTGCATCTATGGGTTTGGGGGAGTGGGGGGCCTGGGCTTCTCCTCAGCACGTTACCCAGCCCTCCTCTCTGCGCACCTCCAGCTAGTAGGTGTTGGGTAAATGCTTGCAGCCCTGAAAGGAGCTGTTGTTGAATGAGTTCGAGAGTATTTGCAGTTAGGTTGGTTTTCGCTCTAGCTGGGACCATGCTAATCCTACTTCTTCTCTGGTGAAGACAGAGGGCAGCAGAGGTAAGGGACTCCCCGGCAGGCTGAGCGCTGGCTGCATCCCAGCTGCCTCACATTCAGAGCCTCGGACAACCTGGGCAGTGCAAGCCAAACTCCCGGGTCTTTGGGGGTGCAGGCTAGTAACCAGATAAATGCAGCCTGACACAGCCAGCAGCTCCTAGTCCAACTAATGGCAAGGAAAGAGCCCCTTTCTCACGGCAATAGGGAATTATCCTGGGATATTTGGGGCCTCGCCTCCTAGTATCTCTGGAGACTGAAGTCCTCTGCCTACAGAACAGGGATGGCATGGTCCGTAGCAGTGCCAGCCTCCCCAGGATTGCTCTTCCCCCTGCCACCGTGCTCCAGCTCTGATGTAGAGTTACGGCCTTTAGTGGACAGATGGAAGTTCAGCTCTGTCTGTCCTAGGCCTCTGTGTCTGGGCTGCCCAGCCTATTGGGTGCTGGTTTGGGTCGTGTGGGCCCAGCACTCAGTTCACACAGGCCACCAGCCGCTAACAGAGGACAGTGGTGGCTCGTCTTAACTGGATTCACACTAGCCACCTAGAGGTGAAAAGCTCCAAATCCATCACCTTGTCCTGCACAAGGAGACCCCTAGGTCTTTTCAGTTTGAAGGCAGTGTCCATCCCCTATTGATCAGCCCAGGTGCTGACACCCTGCCCCTGCCGTTCGGAGCGAGGACACAACTCCTCTTTACTCGGGAGCTAAGAAGCGATGGCTGCTGCAGCTGCTTTTGTCCTAATGCATCACATCTGCCTTTTGCCTGCAGAGTGAGACGCTGCTGAGAGCGCATCTGTAAGCCCACGTCACTCCAAGGCAGTTTGAATGCCCCTCCTGTGGCTACGCCTTCCGCCACAAGCATCACTTGCAGTGCCACCAAGCCAGAATGCATGTCATTCCCTCCAGCAGGGCGAAGAAACCAGATGTCTGCCCAGTGGCACAGCTCAGGTGAGATGCTGCCTGCCTTGAAAGGACTGAGCCTTGGGTCTGATCGCCCATCACTAATTCCTAAGCTGCAGAAGCAGCTTTCCTAGAAAACTAAGCATGCTCCTTCTCCTTCCCCGGGGAGGGCTGCGCCATCCTCGCTCACACAGTAATGCAGCCCTAGCTGCATTGCATAGACAGTGAACAGCCAATGGCTCTGTTCTCAGGGCATGGGACATCCCAGCATTCCCCTCCCATCTTCAACCAGAATAAAAGCTGCAGCTGAGACCTCGAGCCTTCTCCACTTGGGTCAATGCTCTGCACATGCTGCTTTGTTCTCTATGCTACTTCCCAGCCATTCTCTGGGCTTCCTGCTCCGTGCACCTGCGGAGCCTTGGCATTAGCCCCTCAATAAACAGCATCGTAGCAGCGGCTGGAATTCTGCCTGCTGCCGCGGTGAGATTCCATCTGCAGTGGGACGCCTGGTGCCCACCAGGACCCAACCACATCCAAGGGAGTGTTGAAGCTACTGCTGATGGCACGCAAAAGGTTTGCTTCTGACATTGACCTTGTAATACCAGGGCTCATGACTCCTTCAGGGTTAAGTGCGTGTGAAAAAGTGGAGAGAACTCCTGCTTGTGGGGCCCTGGAACAACATCCTAGTCTGGTGGATGATGGTTTAGAAGCCTCCTGCTGTTATCCAGAGGGCAAGCTGCTCCTCAGCAGAGCTTCCTTATAGAGACCATCCACTCTGGGCCCCATCTGGCTAGTGGCTATTGGTGAGCACTCAGCCACTCTGTTTCACTTAAAGGTGTCCTCTGAGCAGAGCCAGCTACATTAAGATGCTGTAGATGGAGCTGTGTTTGAGACCCCCTCCCTCCCAAATGGCGCCCTACTAGACTGGTTGTGACCCCAGCTGGCAGGCTCGGGGGACTGGGGCCATGCCTAAGGTCAGGCTCTCCCCGCCCTCTAGTAAAGGTTGCTTCGAACATGTCACTGTGCATTGGCAGCCCAGTTCAGGCTTGTCTAGAGGGGGTCAAGGCTGGTCTGGTGAGGTTCATCTGTTTTAAAAAATAGCTCTGTCGATGGTGAGCACAGGACCCACCAGCTGGTAGCCATGTGGCAAGTTCTTTCATGCCAGTCCCAGTATGGGTCGCTGACTTGCTGGCCAGGCTTTCCTTGGGCTCAGCTGGAGCATGTCCATCCCTGCGGGGGACCAGCTTGTCAGGGAGTCCTGGAGACAGGAGATAATTTCCTGCTTAGCTCTTGCTCAGGAATGTATCGAGGCAGAGTGAGGGACAAGAGGCCTGCTAAGGAAATGCAGGAAGCTTGCTAACAGCAGCTGTGTGGTAGCTGGCGGGGAGAACACTCTGAGCCCAGGGTGGGATTGTGTCCTGGCTCGGGTTTGCCACTTCTGCCTAGTGGCATCACCAGGGCACTCAGATTGCGGCGTTAAGGCTCCCAGAGAACTGGCTGTCTCAGCACCTGCAGATCCATTCTGCTGGCTCCCTGACTTGGCCACTGATGTCTGCAGTCAGGGCCGTCCCTTGGCCTCATGCTGAGCCACCCAGCTCCTGGTGAGAGGGAATCAATGAGGTGCTGCTAACGGCCTCTTGGAGGGCATACTTGGGATCTATAGGGAAATGTTCCAGAAATGACAGTGCTGGTTCTTTGAGGCCACTGCTGCCTAGCCAGGCTCAGAGCACGGGGGCTGTATGCCCAGCTAGAAGGGAGAGCCAGCTGAATTTATCTCCTAGTCCTCTAACGCTGCTGTCATCTGGCTGTGCTGTTGTCACCAACGTGCTGCTGTAACTGAGGATGGCAGCTCAGATAGCCACAGCTCAGAGAGAGGCCGCTGGCTGTGCCTCTCCAATTGTTTCAGAGGCTGCAGTGAAATCCTAGAGGAGCATGGGGACCGAAAGAGATCCCTGCCATGTCTATGGAGAGGGAAGGGGTGCTGACAGAGCCCTTCCACTCAGGCAAAGGCAGACTCAGCCAGTGTCTGTCTCCTGGCTGTGTGCCGAAAAGTAATTCTGGTAGAATCATAGAATATCAGGGTTGGAAGGGACCTCAGGAGGTCATCTAGTCCAACCTTCTGCTCAAAGCAGGACCAATCCCCAACTAAATCATCCCAGCCAGAGCTTTGTTAAGCCTGACCTTAAAAACCTCTAAAGATGGAGAATCCACCACCTTCCTAGGTAACCCATTCCAGTGCTTCACCACCCTCCTAGTGAAAAAGTTTTACCTAATATCCAACCTAAACCTCCCCCACTGCAACTTGAGACCATTACTCCTTGTTCTGTCATCTGCCACCGCTGAGAACAATCTAGGTCCATCCTCTTTGGAACCCCCTTTCAGGTAGTTGAAAGCAACTATCAAATCCCCCCTCATTCTTCTCTTCTGCAGACTAAACAATCCTAGTTCCCTCGGCCTCTCCTCATAAGTCATGTGTTCCAGTCCCCTACTCATTTTTGTTGCCCTCCGCTGGCCTCTTTCCAATTTTTCCACATCCTTCTGGTAGTGTGGTGCCCAAAACTGGACACACTGCTCCAGATGAGGCCTCACCAATGCCGAATAGAGGGGAATGATCACATCCCTCAATCAGCTGGCAATGCCACTACTTATACAGCCCAAAATGCCGTTAGCCTTCTTGGCAACAAGAGCACACTGTTGACTCATATCCAGCTTCTCATCCACTGTAACCCCTAGGTCCTTTTCTGCAAAACTGCTGCCTAGCCATTCGGTTCCTAGTCTGTAGCAGTGCATGGGATTCTTCCGTCTTAAGTGCAGGACTCTGCACTTGTCCTTGTTGAACCTCATCAGATTTCTTTTGGCCCAGTCCTCAATTTGTCTAGGTCCCTCTGTATCCTATCCTTACCCTTCAGTGTTTCTACCACTCCTCCCAGTTCAGCGTCATCTGCAAACTTTCTGAGGGTGCAGTTCACGCCATCCTCCAGATCATTAATGAATGCCTCACTTCTCCTGCCCTGCCAGTGTCTGTGCCCAAGCTGGCAGTACTGACTCCGGCTAGCCCCACTGAGCCTGTGGGGGGAGAGGGATTATATTCCTCCCTGCGTATTCCCATAACAGAGACTCCACACACCTGGCCCCATCTGTTTTAGCGCTGCGGAGCCAATGCAGCTGCAGGCGGAACACAGGAACTGCCAGATTGGATCAGAGCCAAGGGCCAGATATTTAGTGCAGTGTCCTGTCTCCAAGAGAGGCTGGTGTTTCAGAGGAAGGTGTAAGAACCCAGCAGTAGCAGACGTGGGATAATCTGCCCCCACATTAGGTCTCATCCTGCTCTCTCTAGGGAGGTTGGATTAAGCCCTGAAGCATGAAGCTTAATATCCAAGTGGGCTGTAGTCCACGAAAGCTTATGCTCTAATAAATTTGTTAGTCTCTAAGGTGCCACAAATACTCCTGTTCTTTTTGCGGAGACAGACTAACACGGCTGCTACTCTGAAACCTTTCCCACGTTTGTTAGCATAAGTATGATCACTCTGGCTGGTCTTGTTATCCCTATAAATAGCCACTCCCTTTTGGAATCTTGCTAATTTCATGCTCACAATTCAGTTTCACCATCCAACTGTGTGTGCTTGTGTGAAATAATATTTCCTTTTCTTCATTCTGAATTTTGTTGCCTTTTAATTTAATCCACTGTCCTCTGGGCCTTGTTTTATGAGACGGGAGAACAGACATTCCTGAACTACCTTCTCCAGACTGTTTGTTACAGGCAGGGCTGGTAGCCTCACCTGTTACAGTGGCCTGACACTTTCCAGGAGAAGACCCATCCCGGTTGCTTATAACTTTGCCAAACTATAATTTGAGCTGGAATTTTCCATGCTGGGTGTCTGCTTCCGGCAGAATTCTTTTGGAAAATGTCAGCCAAAACATTTTGACCATTTCGGAGAGCAAGACTGGGGTGGATAGGTTGTTTTCCCTATTTTGGTAACCTTTTCTTTCAGATGCTCTCGTGCCTCCGTACTCTGGAGCAGGGACTTCACATTTGGCAGGAGGGTGACCTTTGTGCCTGGGGTGTGCCTCTTGCCATCCCCATGAAAATCCATCCAAATCTGGCCAAGTTCTAAAACTGAAACAATTGCAATTTGCACAAGTTAGAGATTTGCTAGTTCTTAGCTAAAATCTCTGAAGAGGCCATCCACGCTGAGCAGGACTTTCCCTCCATTGTGGTTCCTGGCTTCGGTAGGCTGTGTTTGGTCCAGGTCTGGGCACAAGAACTGAGAGCAAGGAGCCTGTCTCCCTTCTGTGCTCCATGCTCCCCTTTGCTTTCAGCGCTCCCCCGGAAGGAACCAGGCAGCATGGAGGAGGAAGCTGCCTGAACCTAATGCAGAGAGGTCAGGAATTGGATCAAGAAGACAGTGGAGTAAATTGGGACAAAGAGCCTGAGGGGGGACTGAGACTGGAGGCCTGGGTAGAACAGGGAAACCGGGAGTTAAACTGGGACTGGCTGGGCAAGGAGATTGGGAGCCTGTGAGGTGAGAGGAGGGGAGGCAGATCTGAGGAGTATGCAGGTGCAGGGAGAGATCTGGCACTGGATAATAGAGACCGGAAGAAGGAGGTTGAGTATATGAGGACACTGAGATTGGATGAGGATGGGGAATGTTGGCGTGTGGGAAACTTGAGGCCAGCGGGGAGGAGACAGATTGGATGAGGAGCTAGGAGTGGGGGGACTGGGACAGGGAGCCAGTGGTGGGAGGGAGACTGAGATCAGATAGGGAGACTGGGACTGGGATGAGAAGCTTGAGGAGTGGGGATTGGGACTGGAACAAGGAGCCGTGGTGGGGAAGATACAGGATGAGGACAGGGATGGGTTGGAGGGGATGGGACAGAAGGGGTCAAGCTTGGGGCAAATGGGCAAAAGTCTGTGCCCACTAGATTGCAATCCCCTTCTCGTAGTCCCCGCCCTGGGTGTGGTATATAGAGAGTACATTTCCCTTTCATTGGAGAGGTGATTGATCGTTGCCCAAGCACCAAGCCTCTGTCATCAATTCCAGCAACTGTCAGCACCTCAGTGATTGGGGCACTTGATGAAGTTTCACCCCACAATCGATGCAACCAAATTTAAGCCCCGTCCCAGCAGCTCAGGTGGAAGAGCAGGGCTGAGCAGTGAGGCCGTGGCTTAGGCTGTTCTGTAGTGCCTTCGAAAAGATCTGTAACCAGAGCCACGCTGATGCTCTCCGGTTACTGGCCTGCCCTGTAACTATGTCACAGGAGCATGCAGCTACATACCCGCCTCCTGCATCTTTCATGAACTCCAGTGACTTGAGCCTGAGCCTTGCCTGTGCCACGGAGCCCCTCGTACTCTGGAGAAGAGCAGCTGAATTGGGTCTGGGCCTAGAGCACTTGTTGCGGGGTGGATTGACTGGAAATCAAGGCCATTTAAATCACTATGTTAATCAGCTTTTCTATTTGTACTTCAGTTATTTTCTAAAGAGAGGTGCTTTCTCATTGGTTGACATAACCATTACAACGTCTGGATTTTACAATTAAATAAAGCTTTGCACTGGCTTTGGTACATTTTTTTGCTACCTAGGAGGGCTCAATATAATTATACACATTTAAGCAATGATCTAGATTAATATTTTCACATTCTTATTGTACATCTTTAACATGTTAGAAAATGGTGAATGAGATATTGCTTATTTACTAGATAATCAGCTGTTTGGTCATAGATTGTGTCAAGCTGCATTAGGATGGCAACTGGAATTTAATGAAACCCACAAAACAGGATATAGCATTTATTAACCAAAACAACCTTAAATGTGTTGGGTACATAAAGCTCTCTTATCAAAACGTGGTCAGTTTTACACCTAAATAATTGACTAAACAGAGGGATTAACTGAAGTCAGTGAATTTCAGTGGTTTGCAGTGTTGTAGCCATGTTGGTCCTAGGATATGAGAGAGAGAGAGAGACAAGGTATGTGAGACAGTATCTTTTATTGGTCCAATTTGTGTTGGTGGAAGGTATTTCGAGCTACACAGAGCTCAGATTGGTCCAATAAAAGATGATCCCTCACCTACCTTGGCTCTTGGATTATTTCAGTTCAGCCTGGGACAATTTTCAAATATGCTTATGTGAAAGTGACTGGAGCTTAAGTTCCTAGTCTTGTCAAGTTTCTTGAAAAGGAGGTGGTCTCTTGACTTTCTTACCATTGTGCCATATTTATAAAACTGGGCCTTAATAGTTACCCCCATCACCACCCTGGATTTGTTCTTTATTCAGAAAAGCAGCCTTTAACTCCCATGTTTTTGAGAGGTTTCAGAGTAACAGCCGTGTTAGTCTGTATCCGCAAAAAGAAGAACAGGAGTACTTGTGGCACCTTAGAGACTAACAAATTTATTAGAGCATAAGCTTTCGTGGACTACAGCCCACTTCTTCGGATGCATATAGAATGGAACATATATCGAGGAGATATATATACACACATACAGAGAGCATAAACAGGTGGGAGTTGTCCTGTTTATGCTCTCTGTATGTGTGTATATATATCTCCTCGATATATGTTCCATTCTATATGCATCCGAAGAAGTGGGCTGTAGTCCACGAAAGCTTATGCTCTAATAAATTTGTTAGTCTCTAAGGTGCCACAAGTACTCCTGTTCTTCTTTTTATGTTTTTGAGAGAGGCTCATGGATTCAGCATATTTCTTTTTTAGTTAAATGTTTTCCAGGGTTGTAATAAGTTTAGGCTTTAACATGTTTTGTTATTAAATTCAGATTTCATTTGAAACAGGTTTATTTTTAAAAAGAAAAAAACGTACTTAAATAACTAAAAAAAAATCCCCCGAAAATCAGAAAAATCATCAGTCTGTATCCACCTGGCTTGTTTCAAAGGACTGTTCCTAGCAGGCCGTGCGTGGGACGCTGGCTGCCCTGCTGGCCTTCAGTAGGATGCTCTTGCTTTGGCTTGGGGAGTCTGAGGAGTTCTTTCCTCCGCTGGGAGGAGCTCAGTGTTGTACAGCATGGTCAGCAGTCGAGGTGCTTGAGGGAGCTGTGGGGGATGACTGCACTGCTTGTTCCTAATCTCGTGCCATAAATGGCCCTGCCTGGAGCAGATCCCTGACCCGCGGAGCTATCTGAGATAGGACAGGAGCAGCAGGTGGTTGTGATGCGGGGTGCTGGGGGGCTGAAGGTGAAGGCAGTAAGATAATGTGGACACCAAGGTGACTGGTTCATATGGGTCCTTGGTGTTCCTATGTCCTGGAGAGACTGGTCCCAGCTGCTCAGAATTTTTTCTGTTGGCGGTTTATGGGGAAGCGAGACTGTTTTTGGTAGCAAAGAGAAGAAACTGGGTATTAGGGGGAGGGATAGCTTAGTGGTTTGAGCATTGGCCTGCTAAACCCAGGGTTGTGAGTTCAATCCTTGAGGGGGCCATTTAGGCATCTGGGGTAAAAATCTGTCTGGGAATTGGTCCTGCTTTGAGCAGGGGGTTGGACTAGATGACCTCCTGAGGTCCCGTCCAAGCCTGGTATTCTCTGAGGGACCTAGCATGGGAGCCCCTAGATTAGGTGCTTGGAATAGAGCCTTCCAAATTATAGGGCTCAGGCTGCACACGGCTCTTACTTTGGTTTTGTCTACACCAGGGCAGTTTGTGGGACCTTTTCTGTACCGGTACAGCTCCACCAGAGGAATTGCTGGACAACAATGGAAGCTGTAGTGTAGACAGTGCCCAGGGTTAGACAATATGCTGGTGAAACTGTCTGAGCCCCATTGCAATTTTCCATTCTCCTTCCTCCCCAGCAACTAGACCTCTGTTAAGGTCAGCTTTTTTTACACCTATCTGTGGGGTTTTGCAACTTGCCCCTTCACCTTGTAATGCCCTCCTCACTTTGGCTTGTTAAGATCCCATGTTTCCTGGGCACGCTTGGCAGCCGCCCATGCTCTGAGATTCCTGCAGGGTGCTGTGCAGACAGGCTGTTTCTCATTTGGGCTGTCGTTGTCTGCAGGCGCACACAGCAGGGAGATTCAGGAACAGAGCCCAACGCACGCCCTCTCAAGAGAGCAGGATGCGAGCCTCCGAAATACAAGATCCTCCTGCAACGTTAGCTGCAGCGTTGGCTTCGGAGGACAGTTCCCCCTGGCCTGGGCGCGAGGCACCAAGTACCTGTTGCTCACTGGGGCTGAGTGCAGAAGCAGGGTTGACAAATGGACTCTTTCCGGGTAAGCTGGCCCACGCTATGTGGGGTCTGCACTGAAGGGAAGCTGACTCATTGGAATTACTGTCCCGTTAAAAGGCATATGGGACTGTGGCCAGCAGCATCCAGTAATGCTAATAAACCTCGTTAGTTTCTGTTGGAGATGACTGTTGCATTCCTTCTGAAGGGCACAGAGTGGCCCAGGGGGTTAATACGTGAGCTGCAGACTCTGATCCTGGTGTATCTTGGACCACAAGTGCAGGTGAGATTCGGGCCCAGTCCAGTCCCTAGCAGTCACCCACCTGTCTCTCTGAACCACCTTGCCTGCTTGGCCCTGTGGCTTTACAGCACGGACACTAGCCAGCACAGGGCATTCCGTGTGTGTCTGTGCGGGGGTGGGGTGTATGTTCTTCTGGGGGCTTTGCTGAGGGGCACAAGGACAGGGAATTTCTAGATAGTGTTAGTGCATCCATGGTACATGCCAATACCCTGACCTCTGCTGTGCAGACTGGGTACCAGCATAAACCTCATGAGCCGGGGGTCAAGTTACTGCCTTAGAAACCAGCCTCTCCCGGGAGGGGAGCCAGGGCTCAGCCCTGCCTCTGCCCAGAATGAAAGCTTTCCGGCTACGTCAGGCGCAGAGTGCGTACTAGCCAAAGTCCGACCCAAGGCCCAGCTAGCCCAGTGGTCAGCTCCAGCTGCTTCAGAGGGAGGTACAAGAACCCCACAGGACCAGTTCCAGGATGACCTGCCCCTCAATGGCCAGAGTTTGGCTTGTGCCCTGCAGCAGGGCGCTTTAGAGTCCTTGTGTAATCCTCGAGTTTCTCCAGTCCTTCTCCCTGGAGCTGGATATGCCCCGGAACCAAGTGGGAATCCACTGTAATATTTTTATGATGCTGGTGTGTGCCTCAGTTTCCCTCTGCACTTTGCATGGCTGCCTAGTGGAGGGAAAGGTATTGAGTCTGCTCTTGGGGCAGCACAGGACATGAGGGGTGGGTGTCCCCTTGCTGTCTGGGCCACAGCCAATAGGACCAGTAAGGAACTGTCAGAAACTTGCTGTCTCGATGCAGACCCCTGAAGAGATAATAGAAAGCCCCAATGCCCCAAACCATTGACACCTTGGAAACAACGACTGAGGCTGAGCAGAGAGCAGCTCAAGAACAAAGGACTTCTGGAGGAAGCTGTCTCTGTCTCCTGAGACTCCTTCCAGCTCAGAGCAACAGAGCCGAAGCTATAATCCCACTGTGCTGGCTTGGCCCTAATGGACTGTGCTAGCCCAAGGCCTTCCCGGCCTGTGTCCCCTGCTGTGCTTGGGGTCACTGCAAATACTTTCCTGGCTGTGTCAGTCCCTGAACAGCAAACGTGTCTCTGCTCAGGACCTGACTTGCAGGGCAGAGCTCAGGGTATGAAGCAGGAGGGCCAGAGGCTCAGGCTAGGAGATGGAGGAAGAGTGGGGCTCCTGTGGAGGGGGGGGGGGGGAAAGGGGAGGAGTCTGGCACACTGCAAGGGCCCCTCCAAGGGACCCTGGGGCATAGCACTGATTGAGGGGATCCAGGGCGGTTTGAATCCTGTGTGCTCTTTGATTCAAAGTGTTGGGCTCCCAGTCTGTTGGGCTGGGCCTGCAGCAACTTGCAATGTACCGAGCCCCGTCCCCAAAGAGCAATGCGGCAGTGACCCCTCTACCTGGCCAAGGAACATCATGGCCAGAATCCAGCTGGAGCCCTGGCCAGAGGGCTGGGTTGGTATCCTTGGGGCACCCAGAACTGTGATCTCCCATATAGCATCATTCTAGGGACCTGCCAGCAGCTGAGGATAACTGTACTTGTCCAGGTAGGATCCCACACCTGCCTGATCCTGGGGGGTGCCTGGAACCCCACAAAGGAAGGTGGCAGGGAGTTGGGGGGGTGTAGGAATTCCCTTCCTGATCCTACATCTGGCAGTCACCTCAGCCCTGAGCATATGAATCTCCAGCATGCTGTGTCCACTTCCCTTTGGCCCCTGAGCCTTTGGGCCTTGTCCTTTTCTCCTGCTATCCCATAGTGTGGCTTATGCTGGCATCTCCTCCTATGGGGAATCCCAATGTGTACATGCCTGCCTGGGGGGGGCAGCCATGCCACATGTGGGAGGTCAGTGTTTGATTAACAGCTGTGGAGAGCACCCTGTTCAAATAGCTCCAGCGCCACATCCACCCTGCAGGACCTGCCCCCCTGGGAGCTTTAATCCAGGCTCTGCCAGAGCTTGGCTTAGTTAGCAGCTCTTCTCTGTGAGGTCAGGGCCCCAACGCCAGAGGCAGGCCCTGGTGGAAGAGTACGCCAGAGGCAGACAGCTGGCAGGGGAAAGGGAAACTGGGTTGCTACCATCAGGCTCTCATCGTGACCATGTTATTTACAAGACTCTTCATGCAGCCTATTGGCCTTTCCACTCCTGCCCCTACGTGTTCGCTGGGTACCAGGGATTTCCCCACCCAGCCTCCTCAGTCACTTGTTCACATACGACTGCCAGCTGTTCCTACGTCACTCCGCCCATGACCCGGCTCTGCCCCATCTGGCTGCTGGTCTCAAAGCTCTTTATGACCTTCACGAATTTGCCTTTGCACCCCCTCACAAGTCTTTCAATTTTGTTCCATATTTACACATGGGGAAACTGAGGCATGGTATGAGTAAGGCTGAGATTTTCAAAGGAGTCCAAGGGAGTTGGGCACCTAATTCCCTTAGGCTTTTTTGAAAATCTCTGCCTGGGTGGCTTGCCCAAGATTGCAGTCAGTGACAGAGCCAGGGCTCTGGGCGAGTTTGTTCAAATGAGTGCATGGGCAGTGTGTGTGCACGGGTCCTGGGTCCAGTGGGCACAAATCAAACTCGGCACGTGCACCTTCCTTTGCAGTAACCAAGAGGGCAGCCGAGTTTGGTCGCTGTGAGAGTAGTGGAGTGAGCGAAAAGCTGGGACATGCAGTGAGTTACCTGCTGCAGCAACTGAACGGGCACGTCTCTGCCAGCCCTCGTGTGGGCATCTCCCTAGGCCACTGTGCGGTGTCATCCTGCTGCTCGGGAGCCAGGGCTTTGTAGGGCAGGACTGAGGGGGAATGGCTGGGCTGGGATAACCAAGGAGCCTGCAGGGCTGGCGAGCAGTGGAGGGGGAGAACAGGGATGGAATAGCCCCTCAGGGGGAGCAGAGCTGGAATGGCTGCAGGGGGCAGAGCTGTGGGTTGGAATAGCTAGGGGACTGCAGGGCAGGAGCAGGGGGCATTGGCAGAGCGGGGGGGGGAGATCAGGGCTGGGGATTGGGAGTATGGGGGGCGAATTAGGGGAGCGCTTGCGCAGCTGTGGGCATTGGTAGAAACTAGCCCTTCTCCCTGCACTAGGTCAGTGTAATTAGGCTGCGGGTTAGACAGGGTCACCAGCTAACGAGCGTTCAGCACTCCTCTGCCTCCCGCCTGTGTCCCATCCATGCAGGTTAGCTGCTGCCCCGTGCCCGCACCAGGTGAACGTCCGCTGCGCGGTAAGCACAGGCCACGCCCACAGCGTAGCAGTGTCCCCTTTATTTGCAGGGGTAATCGGTGGGAGGGAGCAGCAGCATCAGTTTGCCCTTTTAGCCCCAGGCCCAGAGCCCTGCGCTCCTTCTGCACTGGCCGCCCTTGGGCTCTCGGAGAAGAGATCCTGCCTCACGGCAGGAATGCAAGGCCTTGTTTTATAAGTCACTAGTGGAGCCCAGCCCTTGAGTGGAGCAGCCACAGGCAGGGCAGGGCCATGGGTCAGTGTAGGGAAGCTGAGATGGCTCCTGGGGGAGGACTCCTGCTAACCCAAGGCCAGAATCCAGCCACACTGGGGGAATTGTGCTCTGGTGACAAAGCTACGGGCATGGGGCTCCCAGGCTGCAGGCGATGGGGGTGATTCAGCAATGCCTGCCCAGTACCAGCCGGTGATGCCAAATCAAGAACATCTTCCAGGGTGGGGGAGGATCCCAGCTTGGGGATCGTGGGGGAATTCCATTTTCAGAGGGATGTCCCTGTGCCAGCATGGCAGTGGGGGGCGGGCGATGCCTGGGGAGACCCCATTCTGCCAGAGAGTGGGCATGGGGCAGCGTGACTGGCCCAAGGAAGGACACCCTGTGGCTGTGCCAGCTGGAGAGCCCCATGTCTATAGCTAAGTGGGGCCCTTGCTGGGCATGTCATTGCTCTGCTGCTGCCAGGCTCCCAAGGGGGACATGGCTACGCCAACCCCTGTGTCTGGGGGGCTGGGTCACCCCCATCTAGAACTGGCCCTGCCCCTGGAGAGGGTCATTGCAGCCAGCTAGAGGCCAGATCCCCCCAGTCCCTGATCTGGATTGGCAACACTGCGAGGCTGCAGCCCCAGGAATGGGACTATGGGAGTGCCAGGGGTTCTGTGGGACGGGTTCCTCTCCAGGCCAGTGCAGAGACATTCAGGTTGTCCTGTCGACTGGCTCCTTTCCCTCAGCCCACGCAGGGTGGGCTGCAGCTGCGGCGTCTCTGAAAGCAACGCAGGCAGGGGTTAGCCCAGCCCCGGGACTGCTGGGACGCCGTGGAGACGCTGGCGGAGCGGCTTCTGCTGAGAGGGGGAGAGGACAGTACGGTCAGATGTATGCCATCCCCTCTGGGGCAGACCCCTGTGCTGCCAGCCTGCTGCCACCCAGCCTCTCCACACTTGCCCCCTTATGGTCTCTCTCCTGCACTCTCACAATCCCCTTTGCCCGCCTGCTGGGCTAGAAGAGGTGCCCCAAAATGCACCGGTCAGCTCACTAAGGGTCCTGCCAGGCGGGGCTGGCTCCAGGGCAAGGCTCCAGAGCAGCTGGGAGAGCCCCAGAGGGGTGCTCTTGTGGGCACCCATCTGTCCCTCTCCAGGTACCCTGCCTAGTTGGGGTTTGGCTCCAGTCAGGGGAAAGGCCTGGGCTGCAGCCTGCTCACAGCTGTTCTGGTGTCAACCCCCCAGGGTCCATGCAGCGACTGCCGCTGCGCACTCTGGGTCAGAGCAGAATCCAGCCCGAATGCACAATCCATGGCACCCCCAATGCTGTGCCCGAGAGGTATTTGCACCACATCACTCCCTGCTGTCCTGGCTCGGCTAGTGCAGAGTGAGGGCTGTTAACTGGCCCCTTCGCCTGCCATGCAGGGACGGAGAACTTGCTGCAGCCAGGATCCACAGTGTGCCCCACAATCACCCTTCCTGCTTACCTCGGAGTGGGGGGGAGCTGGGCATCTTTAGCGTCCCGCAGTCTCAGCTGCCTCAAGACCCGGATGAGCTGGCTGATCTGGCGCAGGGTCATCTCCGGGGCCGGGCATGCCAGCCGCTGGCGCTGGCTGATCAAACACGGGGGGTTGGCAAAGAGAGAGAAGTAGCTGTTCCTTCCCAGCAGCTGCACTGCTTGCTTGTTCCCAGAGCAGGAGGCATACTGCAGGCAAGAGGAGGAGAGACTTGGGTCAGTGCCAACCTGCTGCCAGCTATGCCACCTGGGGTCCATGCCAGCCTGCTGCCAGCTATGCCACCTGGGGTCCGTGCCAGCCTGCTGCCAGCTATGCCACCTGGGGTGCGTGCCAGCCTGCTGCCAGCTATGCCACCTGGGGTCCATGCCAGCCTGCTGCCAGCTATGCCACCTGGGGTCCGTGCCAGCCTGCTGCCAGCTATGCCACCTGGGGTCCATGCCAGCCTGCTGCCAGCTATGCTAGCGGGGCTGCATCTGCCAGTGCTGGGGCAAGCAGCAGCACTGTGGCATGGTGCAGTGTGGCCAGGCCAAGACAGTCCCAACTCCATCCCCCCAGCGCTCTGTGGAGGATGTCCTGAGCACTGGGGTTAGGCTCCTGGGGTTGTATTTCCCCTTGGGGACCTCGGGGTATGTCCCTGCTCTGTGCTTTGGTTCCCCCAGCCATGAAGTGGGGATGATGCCATGGGGAGGAAGTTGATTTAGCTCATGAGTGTCTGGGCTGTGGTTTGCCTTCCTGTGGTGCAAGGCACAGGGGGCAGGGAACATGCCGCTGTTTGGGAAATCGCCCATTGCAGGCGCAAGCAGCCAGATTCCCCAGTTTGAGGGTGGTCGTGGGCCCCAGTGAATGCTCCTTCAGAGGCCAAGCTTACACCAGTGCAGGTGGAGTTGAGCTAGTGGGAGTGCCAGCTGGGATATAGCCCAGCGTTCGTACCTCGGGTTATACCCAGGCCGATCGGCCAGGGTGTGGCTTGCCAGGTGAGAAGCTGTGTGAACAGCCCCTTCCAGCTGCCGGAACATCGGTTCAGGCTTAAGCAAGTTGAATGAAAAGCTTTAACACCAAGCAGCCGTGTGCCTGCATCCTGGACCGTTACCGGACCCAAGTGAATTGTTCCCAGTGGTCTCCTGCTTGGGTGGCTGGCCCTGCTGCTGGCACCTGGGGCTGTCATTCCCTCTCCACACCCTGGTCAGGGTAGCTGTGCACAGCTCTGTAGTGCAACCTGCAGCCTTCATGATGCCTGTCATCAGAGGAGGGGTACAAGTTAGTTCTTTTGGGGGGGAGGGGAGTTACATAACAAGGGAGATGGAGCAGCATGTGCAGGGAGAAAGGCACAACACTGGAGTCAAAGCAGGAGACTGGGAAGAAGGAACAATATTCTTCAGAGCTCAGCCTCTAGTACTGATTTCATTACCTGGGACTGGGCAGAAAAACCCTGCCATGGCTGCAGGTCATAAAAAAGACCCTTGTTAGGAATATTTTCAAGAAATGCCAGTACACCTGGGTCAAAAAGGAACACATGGCCAATGCAAACAGGGCATCCAAGAGTTCCAAGGCCTGGTGGCCAGAATGAAACAACATTCTGAACAATGCACCTCCAAAGGCAATGACTTCACAGATGGTGATGTGGGCATGTCTGAATAATCTGGCTCAGCTTGTTAGTAATCTTATTTTGGCACTATTCTTACAGACGGCCCACCATGGCTTTCCACGCAAGTAAATGATCACTTTGCTGATTGGCGTCAATTTGTGGTTTGGGAGGATTGCTCATGAATTTTGAACTGTTTGTGTACAAAATATAATTGGCAGGCTAGTTTGCTGTGGGAGTACAGGAACTCCTCACTTAAAGTCATCCCAGTTAACGTTGTTTCGATGTTAAGTTGCTGATCAATTAGGGACCATGCTCATCTAAAGTTGTGAAATGCTCCCTTCTAACGTTTGGCAGCCTCCTGTTTTGTCGTTTTGCAGCCACCTGTTTTGTCCACTGCTTGCAGGAAGAGCAGCCCATTGCAGCTAGCTGGTGGGTGGTTGGAACCAGGTGGACCAACAGCCCCCCATCAGCTCCCCACTCCCCTAAGTTCCCTGTGTAGCAGCTGTCCCTCCCCCCACTGTCATGTGCTGCTCCTCCCCTCTGCCTTGGAGCTGCTCCCAGAGACTCCTGCTTGCTGTACGGGGAGAGGGGGGAAAAAGGGGCTAATGTCAGGGTGTTTCCCCCCTGCTCCTGCACCCCGCTTACCCCTATCTTCCATAGAGCAGGGGGGACACACGATGGAGGAAGGGAGCTTCTAGGCAGTAGCTGCGATCTCAGGTCTCAGCAAGCTGATTTAATTAACAAGGCAGTGTACGTAAGCCTGGGGTCAGCTACTTAAAGGGGAAATGCGCATTTTTCTCTCACACACAGGGAATGTGTCTCTGTCTGCCCTCCCTCTTTTCCTGCTGCCTGTAGAGTGTTGTGAGAGTTAACCCTGGAGGGCTCAGTCAATTGCTAGTTCATTTAGCAGTAAGGCATTCCCTGCAAAATATCCCACCCTCTGACTCCTCCACCTTAACCAAGCTTCAGAATCATCATCACTGTGTACCAGTATTCAATTGTTTGTTTAAAACTTATACTGCGTATGTGTATTCATTATAGAGTCTTTTGTCTGGTGAAAAAAATTTCCCTGGAACCTAACCCCCTCATTTACATTAATTCTTTTAGGGAAATTGGATTCGCTTAACATCGTTTCGCTTAAAGTCGCATTTTTCAGGAACAGAACTACAATGTTAAGTGAGGAGTTCCTGTATTTATCCATTACATTTTTACTCTTCCTGCTGGACTTCTGAAATTATTTTTTATTGCTTAATATAATCAGATCTCCTACATGTAGATTTCCAATTTAAAAGTAAAGCTTTATTAGGCATTTATGAATTTTAACATTTAAAAAAAGTCAAGCTGTTTGGTATATTGCTAACGACAAGGTTTTAAATAGTTGTAGATAACCCTTATGATGTATTAATTATTTTCCTCTAAAACTGGGTTTAGAATAAATTATATCATTTAAACAGTGGAAGAATAGAAGGGATCTCTCATCAGTTTTATAATCTCATTATTTTCAAGCAGCGCACTGAGTAATACTCAGTGAGAGAATGACTTTTTTTACTATTTTGTTTCAATGGCCAGCTTAGACATAAGGATCCATGAACATCCATCATCTGCAATTCCTACAACTTCAGAGTGATCGGCTGGTCCCACCCGCAGTGCTGCAATTAAACATACGTCAGATGGTAAATTACCTGGATAATAAAAAGACTTTCTTCATCATCCAATAAAACCAGGGATGAGTTTGTAATGCGAATCAACCAATTCCAGCTAGACTCACAGATGAAAAGATTGCTCGGTTCATTTAAACAACTAATTCTCCCTTTTGTCTTGTTCAGAGCAAACATTTCATGGACATGGTTCTCATTATAACCAGACTACACTCCACCCAGCAGAGCAGACATTGCTGGGAGGTTGCTGGTACAATATATGAGAAGGAAATTAAACAATGTGCAAAAAACATTGACAGAAAATTCATTAATTTGAGTCTTGATGAGTGGAGCAATGTACCCAGTGATCCAGTAATATGTGCTGGTGTGACAACAGAAGATGGGGTTGTATCTTACAAAAACAATTGATATATCAGGAAATGCCCATATAGCAGAATACTTAAAAGAAGTAGCAATAAAAACTCTAATAGGGTATGAACAAAAATTAAAGTGTCAGCTGTGTAACTTTGTCACAGTACTGCAAATGGAGCAAAGATGAGAAGAAATCTAGAAGAAGATAATGAAGGGCATCTGAAACTTATAACATGGGCACTGGGCTCATTTGACATACGTTTTAGCCCAAGACTTAAGTACAACTCCAAGAATAAAGGAAAATGTTGTTGAAATTGCAAAATCCATCTAACAACCACTTTGCTTCAGTTTCCCTGAAGAGAGCCGGAGGGTCCAAACCAATTCTCCCCCACGATGAATGATGGCATCTTCGGAGCTGTTTATTAAGAATTGGCCTATGCTGATGACAATTTTTGAAGAAATAATCGCAGCCAAAATAGACAACATCGGACTAAAGAGAAATGTAGACGACATGCTAAATATCCTGAGCCCTAGTTCCATAGCCTCGGACAAACTGCAGACGGACCACTGCTGCTTGGCTTATGCCCTTGAAATTCGGAAGGTGCTTCAAGAGAACTTGAAGAAAGAAAGACCCACCAACAAAGTCAAATTGCAGGCAGTAAAGAAGCAGATGGATCAAGCACTTTCTCCACCTCATTTTCTTGCCAATATTCTAGATGCCTAACTGCTGAAGAAGATGCTGCTATGAAATGGACATCTAATAATCACCTGTCAATCAGGCCATCAGTAAATTTCAGGGTGGGGAAGGATCAGTCAAGTAGTACATGTTTGCTGATAAGAACATAGGCAGGGCCATACTGAATCAGACCAATGGTCCATCTAGCCCAGTATCCTGTCTTGTGACAGTGGCTGGTGCCAGATGCTTCAGAGGGAATGTACAGAACAGGGCAATTATTGAGTGAGCCATCTGCTGTCATCCACTCCCAGCTTCTGGCAGGCTGGTGATGCTCTAAAGAAAGTTAGTGGTGGAAGCACTAGCTGGAGCCAGAGCTTGTTGAAGGGCTAAACCATCTTTTGACAGCAATAGCTTCTTCTGCAGGCACAGAAAGAATATTTTCTTCATTTGAATTAATTCAGTTAAAGCTAAGAAATTGGTTGGCAGTTGAAAAAGTTGGGGATCTCGTCTTTCTCTTCCAGTCATGGAATAAAAACAAAGAGGGAAGGGATGAGATCTACTAGTTTTAAAAGTTTGAAGGACAGCCTGAGTAATTTAGGAGACTATTGTCTCATTTTCAAGAGATTTAGGCATGGTGGGAACTTAAGCTCCAGTCACTTTCACTTAGGCATATTTAAAAATGTTCCCAGGCTGACCTGAAATAATCAGTTTAAATCTCTGACTACAGTTAAATGCTCTGTTTAATAAATCATTTAGTTGTAAATGTGAAACGTGTTTTGGTCAGAGAAGTTTACGTATCCCAAACATTTTAGGTTGTTTTGTTTAATAAAAACATATTGTATATGCTGTTTTGTGTGTTTAATTAAATTCCAGTTACCATTCTAATGCAGCTTCACACAAATCATGAGCAAAACGTTCTTTAGTGAGTAAATAAGGAATATCTCATTTGTCATTTCCTAGCATACCAAGAATGTTCAGTTAATGAAAATCGGAAAATATTAAGCTATATAATTGCTTAAATAAATGTGTACAGTTATAGTGCACCCTCCTAGCTAGCCAAAAGCTGTACCAAATCTTAGTTGTAAATCAAGTTGTTTTAATGGCTATATCAATCAATGAGAATGCACCTTTCTGTAGAAAATAACTGAAGTGCAAATGGAAAAGTTGATTAAAATGGACGATTTAAATCAAGGCTTTCTGCTTGGTGATTTAAATCAACCTACCCTAGCTTGCACTCTGGGCACAGTGGGATCTGCTGCCCCATTCAGCTAGTGCCTGGTTTTTCTCTTTGCAGGAAGAAGGGGTGAAAAGGGAGATCCAAAGGTTCTCCAGGTTGCCCGTGGGTCTTTTTCCCCAGGCCAAGGAGCAAGCTGTAATTGACAGACAGGCCCAGCAGGGGGCAGGCCTCAGCCCCAAGCCCATGGCAGCCATGTCTCTGTCACAGAACATTACTGTGTCTGAACAGGATTGTGCGTGCTCGAGGGAGCTGACGTGTGCTGAGTGGGCGGCATAGCCCAGGGCAAGCTGTATTCAGAGTGCTGCCAGCCAACCAGGACCAAACTGTGCTGGGAGCAGGGTTTAATCACCACTGCCTGATACGATGCTGAGCTTGACGTGCCTACAATAGCTGAGTACCAGGGACACGGCCCAAGATCATGTGACTCACCCATGCAGTGTAGACATACCCTGAACCACCCAGTGGTTTCAGAATCCATGAGCATGGTGATCTAGCTCTGGTGGGGGAGGCTCATCATCTGGGAGAAGGGTCGGAATGTGGGGGGAGCATGGGCTGTTATAGCAGGGATAAGTGAGAGACAAGACAGAACTGGTGGGGGGGGAATCAAATCAGTATCTTAAATGTCTGTACACTAATGCAAAAAGTATGGGGAATAAGCAGGAAGAACTCAAAATGCTAGTAAATAACACAACTATGACATAGTTGGCATCACAGAGAGTTGGTGGGATAATACGCATGACTGGAATATTGGTATAAAAGGGTGCAGCTTGCTCAGGAAGGACTGGCAGGGAAAAAGAGGAGGAGGTGTTGCCTTATATATTAAAAATGTACACACTTGAACTGAGGTGGAGATGGAAATAGGAGACAGACTTGTTGAAAGTCTCTGGGTAAGGATAAAAGGGGTAAAAAGTAAGGGTGATGTCATGGTAAAGGTCTGCTATAGACCACCTAACCTGGAAGAGGATGGATGAGGCTTTTTTTAAACACCTAACAAAATCATCCAAAGCACAGGACTTGGTGGTGATGGGGGAATTCAACACCCCAGAGATCTGTTGGGAAAATAAAACAGCAGGGCACAGATTATCCAACAAGTCCTGGGAATGTATTGGAGACAATTTTCTATTTCAGAAGGTGGAGAAAGCTACTGGGGAAGGCTGTTCTAGATTTGATTTTGACAAATAGGGAGGAGCTGATTGAGAATTTGAAAGTGGAAGGCAACTTGGGTGAAAGTGGTCATAAAATGGTAGAGTTCATGATTCTAAGAAATGGTAGGCGGGAGAACAGCACAATAAAGACAATGGATTTCAAGACGGTGACTTTAGCAAGCTCAGGGAGTTGGTAGGTAAGATCCCATGAGAAGCAAGTCTAAGGGGAAAAACAGTTGAAGACAATTGGCAGTTTTTCAAAGAGACATTATTAAGGGCACAAGAGCAAACTATCTCACTGCTTAGGACAGATAGGAAGTCTGGCAAGCGACACCCTGGCTTAATCAGGAGATCTTCAATGATCTAAAAATCAAAAAAGAGTCCTACAAAAAGTGGAAATTAGGTCAAATTACAAAGGATGAATATAAACAAATAACACAAGTATGTTGGGACAAAATTAGAAAGGCCAACGCACAAAACAAGATCAAACTAGCTAGAGACATGAAGGGTAACAAGAAAACATTCTACAAATACATTAGAAGCAAGAGGAAGACCAAGGACAGATTAGGCCCATTACTCAATGGGGTGGGGGAAACAATTACAGAAAATGTGAAAATGGCAGAGGTGCTTAATGACTTCAGTGTTTCGATTTTCACGAAGAAGGTTGGTGGTGATTGGACGTCTAACATAGTGAATGCCAGTGAAAATGAGGTAGGATCAGAGGCTAAAATAGGGAAAGAACAAGTTAAAAATTACTTAGACAAGTTAGATGTCTTCAAGTAACCAGGGCCTGATGAAATACATCCTAGAATACTGAAGGAGCTGACTGAGGAGATATCTGAACCATTAGCGATTATCTTTGAAAAGCCATGAAAGACAGGAGAGATTCCAGAAGACTGGAAAAGGGCAATTATAGTGCCAACTATAAAAAGGGAAATAAGGACAACCTGGGGAATTAGAGACCAGTCAGCTTAACTTCTGTACCCAGAAAGATAATGGAGCAAATCACTAAGCAATCAATTTGCAAACATTTAGAAGATAATAAAGTGATAAGTAACAGTCAGCATGGTTTCAGAGTAGCAGCCGTGTTAGTCTGTATCTGCAAAAAGAACAGGAGTACTTGTGGCACTTTAGAGACTAACAAATTTATGGGCTGTAGTCCACGAAAGCTTATGCTCTAATAAATTTGTTAGTCTCTAAGGTGCCATAAGTACTCCTGTTCTTTTTAGTCAGCATGGATTTGTCAAGAACAAATCTTGTCAAACCAACCTTGTGGACGGGGGGAAGTGGTATATCTTGATTTAAGTAAAGCTTTTGATACCGTCCCGCATGACCTTCTCATAAACAAACTAGGGAAATGCAACCTAGATGGAGCAACTATAAGGTGGGTGCATAACTGGTTGGAAAATCGTTCCCAGAGAGTGGCTCAGAGTCATGCTGGAGGGGATAATGAGTGTGGTCCTGCAGGGATCAGTTCTGGATCCAGTTCTGTTCAATATCTTCATTAATGATTTAGATAATGGCATAGAGAGGACACTTACAAAGTTTGCGGATGATACCAAACTGGGCGGGGTTGCAAGTGCTTTGGAAGATAGGATTAAAATTCAAAATGATCTGGACAAACTGGAGAAATGGCCTGAAGTAAATAGGATGAAATTCAATAAGGAGAAATGCAAAGTACTTCACTTAGGAAGGAACAATCAATTGCACACATACAAAATGGAAGTGACTGCCTAGGAAGGAGTACTGCAAAAAGGGATCTGGGGATTATAGTGGACCACAAGCTAAATATGAGTCAACAGTGGAACGCTGTTGCAAAAAAACCAAACATCATTCTGGGATGTATTAGCAGGAGTGTTGTAAGCAAGACATGAGAAGTAATTCTTCCGCTGTACTCCACGCTGATTAGGCCTCAACTGGAGTATTGTGTCCAGTTCTGGGTGCCACATTTCAGAAAAGATGCGGACAAATTGGGGAAAGTCCAGAGAAGAGCAACAAAAATGATTAAAGGTCTAGAAAATATGACCTATGAGGGAAGATTGAAAAAAGTAGGTTTGTTTAGTCTGGAGAAGAGAAGACTGAAGGGGGACATGATAACAGTTTTCAAGTAGATAAAAAGTTGTTACAAGGAGGAGGGAGAAAATTTGTTCTTAATCTCTGAGGATAGGACAAGAAGCAATGGGTTTACATTGTAGCAAGGACGGTTTAGACTGGACATTAGGAAAAACTTCCTAACTGTCAGGGTGGTTAAGCACTGGAATAAGTTGCCTGGGGAGGTTGTGGAATCTCCATCACTGGAGATTTTTAAAAACAGGTTGGACAAACACCTGCCAGGGATGGTCTAGATAATACTTAGTCCTGCCATGAGTGCAGGGGACTGGACTAGATGACCTCTCGAGGTTCCTTCCAGTCCTATGATTCTATGATTCTTAAAGCAAGAGGTCCCAGGATCAATCCCTGCTCCCAGGGGGCATTACTAGTCTCAAACTGACTGCTCGAGCCCCAAGTAAGGATGCAGAAAGTCCTCCTCCTGGACAGTGTGAGAAGATGAGACAGGGCTAGTGACAGTTCCCTCTTCTGCAGCTTACCCCTTTCTCTTCTGGCCTGATATGCTCCTTGCACCTGAATCTTATTGAAGGCATGAAAGGAAAAACAAAGGGTGCACAGGCTGACAAAGGAAAGGGAGCCTATAGCCCACATGGAGGGACTTTCCCAGCGCCGATCTGCTCAGCCCTCCCCTGCCACCCTTTCTTCGGTCACAAAACCCTTCAGCCAGCCCCATGCCCCTGCTCCAGTTGTGCAGAAGCTGCCCAGCCCAGGGGCTAGTCCTTTATCTCTACAGGCCTAACTTATGCTCGGAAGTATATTCAGTGCTGGGCAGTGGAGTCTGGAAGGCAGGTGGGGCTGGGCATGACCATCTCAGTGTTGAGACACACAAAGGTGGGTTACTTCAATAACAGCACTCATAGATGAATCAGGTGTTCAAAGGGTGTGGCCTCCATCCAAGGGAGGGGAGGAAGAAAGTCTGCGATTCCCAACCCACCGAGAGGCTTTGGACGTCCAATTCTTGTTAACGTCAATTGGAATGGTGTGCCCCATTCCCCCGAGGTGGCTTTATGCTCACAGCAGGCCCATGGGTCTGGCTCTAACCAGTGACTCCTTTTGGTCTGGAATAACCCAGTCCCCTCTTATGGCACCTTTTGGTCAAGGGCTTCTCAGCCATTCACAAGTGACAGCTGGGGCTCCCAAAGTGGCTGGAGTGAGGGAGGTGCCCAAAGCCCAGTGGAATTCAATGGAAGTTGGTGCGTAACTCCCTTTGGAGCCCCCAGCTCAATGCCACACCTCTCTCCATTGCATTATCTCCATTTTCCAGCCAGGCCTGAGGCTGAGAGCAACGCAGGTTGCATCATAAGTTGGGCAGAGATGGGAGTGGGACCCAGGCATTCCGGCTCCTACTTGCCTGCTTTACCCATGCTGTATTGGGCCTGAGTCATAGTCACCCTGCAGCTTGTGTTGCATTAACACAAAGGCAAAATGCTGCCGTTTTCTGGAAAGATCCTTCTCATCAGGGTGTAGTGGAGGCACGTCCCAGTCACTCCCTTTTAAGTCTACACATGCCAGCTAGGAGATAGCAATCAGAACCACCCCCATCCCTGTTCTCAGGTGCCCTCTGGAGACAGCAGAGAGCCAGGAGAAGGGAGACTAGCTCTATACCCGCAGTGCCATAGCCACCTCTCAAGCACTCCTGTGGCTGGCAGCTGGGACCCATCCCACTGCTGGGGGCTGAGCCGTGGAGCTGATCCTCCCTAGGCTGCAGCTGGGTTTCTTACCGGAACAAAGGTGGCCATTCTTCTGCAATGGCTCTATGCCTACAGGGCCTTGTGCAGTCTCTGTGGGCAGCTCTCCCCTGGCCAAGACACCACGCTCAGCCCTTGCTGTTTCTTTATATGCAGTCTGCGGGATTACATTGGCAAGCAACACATCTTCCTTCGATCAGACCCCCGCCCAGTCCAGCTCCCCCCGTCCCAATGACTTCACCCCAGCTCAAGTGTCCCAGCACAGGGGCTGTGACAGCCAACGCCAGCTCACCTTACAGCTGGGGAGGAAGCTGACAGAATCGGGCTATCAATTATTGATGGCCATTGGGTTGGTGGGAGGGAGCGGGAGATTTAGAGCCAAGGGGACACCAGGGCGCTAGGCAAATAAATAAATGGAGATATCCTATCTCCTAGAACTGGAAGGGACCTTGAAAGGTCATTGAGTCCAGCCCCCTGCCTTTGCTAGCAGGACCAAGTACTGATTTTGCCCCAGATCCCTAAGTGGCCCCCTCAAGGATTGAACTCACAACCCTGGGTTTAGCAGGCCAATGCTCAAACCGCTGAGCTATCCCTCCCCCCAGGTAAGGGCAGAATCTAGTAACCCTGGTGCGGCAGCCAGATCTCCAGCCCCAGCTGCATGCTCCAGGCTCCCCAACACTAACGAGTAGATGGAATCTTGCCGAACCTGCTGGAGGGAGATCACAGCAATGACTAGGCTGTGTCAGCGAAGCTTTCCACCCCCCTACCCAGCCTATAACCCCCAATCCCCTCACTAGGCCAGCCCCCCATCCTCAATCCACAAAGCTGAGCTGTGCAGTGTGGCTGGTTGGTGAATGGACCAAGTGGAGACGCCCCTTCCAAGGTCAAGGGGCCTTCATGTTTTTATGAGCAAGTTGAGCAACCTTGTTCTAGGTGGAGCTAAAACCTCCTTGAAATTGGGAGGTATGAATGCACCCTTCAATTAATACAAGTGTAAGGACAGGCCCCTACCTAAAACAAAGGGTATATATGAGCCCGCCCTGGAGATTTACTGAGTGTTGTTTTGGGTAGGGGTGTGTGTGTAGAATGCAGAGGCCCAAACACATTCGACAGAGAACTTGAATGAGCAGCTGTATGCAGGGCTGGGGCAGAGGGTTGGGGTGTGGGAGGGAGTGTGGAGTGTGGGGGCGGGGTGCAGTGTGCAGGAAGGAGCTCAGGGCAAGGGCCACCCCAAGCACACTGCACCCCCCTTCCACACCCTACGCTCCCTCCCACACCCCAACCCCCTGCCCCGGCCCTGCATACAATTGCCCCACCCTCAGCCCAAAAAGTTTGCCCACCCCTGCGCTAACTCTTCTCAGCCACTTAATTTCTGTCCGGTCCACCGTAGGCTGTCTACTCTGGAGTGTGCATCAGCACAACTCGACCTCCTTACCTGGTGAGCCATCCTCTCTGTGGACAGGTTGCTGTCCTTTCTGTGTTCAGGAAGTTAGGGGGAGCAGGGGAGCATTCAGGGCTAACCTGGGATGCCTGGGGTCTATTGAGGATGTGATTGTGTCTTAACACTTGCTACTAGCACAAGCCTTTCCAGACACCCTCTGCATATGTTAAATGGAGAAATCCTCAAAACACATGGCCTCTGTGAAGCCCATCAGCGTTACAAGCATTTCAGCATGTGGTAGATTCATTTGTGTGAGGGGCTCCTGCCTGCTGTGTGCTGCATCCGCCTGCTGGCCCCATAGAATCAGAGAAGATCAGGGTTGGAAGAGCCCGCAGGAAGTCATCTAGTCCAACCCCCTGCTCAAAGCAGGACCAATCCCCAACTACATCATCCCAGCCAGGGCTTTGTCAAGCCTGACCTTAAAAACCTCTAAGGAAGGAGATTCCACCACCTCCCTAGGCAACCCATTCCAGTGCTTCACCACCCTCCTAGTGAAATAGTGCTTCCTAATATCCAACCTGGACCTCCCCCACTGCAACTTGAGACCATTGCTCCATGTTCTGTCATCTGCCACCACTGAGAACAGCCGAGCTCCATCCTCTTTGGAACCCCCCTTCAGGTAGTTGAAGGCTGCTATCAAATCCCTCCTCACTCTTCTCTTCTGCAGACTAAATAACCCCAGTTCCCTCAGCCTCTCCTTGTAAGTCATGTGCCCCTGTAGTGCCTTATGTCTGAAATATTGTCTAGTCATCTCTGCTGTCTTGGGGCGGGGACAAGACGTGGTCCCACTCTGTGGTATTCGCAATGTGGCGTGTACCCTGTCGGTGCACCACAGATACACCTACCTTCCCTTGATGGCTGCATGGGCCTGCAGTTAATGTCCATTTCTCGAGCCCAGTAAAATATTAGGGAGGATTTTAATCTGAATTCCAAAAGGAAGGGTGCTCTGGGAAGTCTGGATCCTCTTGTGGTACAGGGGAATACACTCAGCCCATCCTTCCATTACCAAAGCACTCAGTAACTTCAGAATGCTCGATAACCCACATGGTACCAGGCTGGAATAACCTTGGAGGCTGAAGGCTCCTAGCCCTAGAATGGGTACAGCATGGACAGTGGCCGGGCAAGCATCTTGTGCACTCTGCCCTTGCTAATGCACCATAAATCTTACCTGGAAGGGGCATGTCTAGGCATCACAAGGGACTTCAGTTGTTTTGACCCAGTCACTCTATTGACAGATGGTCAGCAAGGCTAGGGGTGAAGATGGCTTTTGTGCTGTGGATTATAGCTGCTTTCTTAATGGAATCTCTTTAATGCAGACCGGTGTATGCCCTAGTCATGGTGCAGGACCCCATTGGGTGAGACACACAAACACTGAACACAAAGATGGTCCATCCCACTTTCAGTCAATACTGGTGGCAGGCCAGGGCTGCATTTGAATGGGTGACCTAGCAAAGGAAAGCTCTTGATCCCATTGTCAGCACCTCGCCACTTCTCTTAGGTTTGGGTGCCCCCCTCCCTTTACATCCGTCCGTCTCTGGCTCGTCTGTTGGAAGCTGTTACTGAGCCTGGAAAATGAAACTGAAAAAGACAGTAGAAGCTTCCTAGATTACCGTGGAGCAGCCCTTATCAGATGCTGGCTCTTTGCAATAAAGCTGTGATCACGATAGACCGAGTCTTGCACCCTGAGCACTGCACACCTCTGAGGAAAATCTACCCCAGATGAGAAGCAGTGAAAGGTGCAACATTCTGTCATGAGGAACCAGGATTTGCACCATCTTTAAACATCTTCTGCTTTTGTGATTTCTCTTTCCTCAGGAGTGAAGGGTGTAGTGGAAAAACATGTGCAATCACTCAATAACCGTATCTAGCAAACATTTTTCTTTGTTGCTATTTAATGATCTTTGTGACACTCGTTTGTAGTAATGGTAATAAATGCAACTTCCCAAATTCAGCACCATGATAGAGGTTGCCTCCCTTTAAATTTAAAAAGCTCTAACCAGCTAGTTTGGCAGGGAAAATGTCAACACCAGATATCTGTGGGTGTGTGCTGCTTTGGATTTCTTTTCTTCTACTTAGGTAAAGCACTTCATAGGCTATTTAGTCTATGAGCCGGAGCATGACACCCAAGGTAGTAAAACGCACCTGAGAGTAAATGCATACTTCTCATGGGCACCTAGCCTGCAAAAATCAGACACTGCCAACTATCTGCATAGTGTTTTGTTCTGGAAATGGCTGGTTACCCAACACACAACCCTTAGTATCTGAAGTATTTCATTCATAGGATAGCTAATGTGAAGCCAATTTTTAAAAAGGGTTCCAGAGGTGATCCTGGCAATTACAGGCCTGTAAGCATGACTTCAGTACCGGGCAAACTGGTTGAAACTATAATAAAGAACAATATTGTCAAACATATAGATGAACATAATTTGTTGAGGACGAGTCAACATGGTTTTAGTAAAGGGAAATCATGCCTCACCAATCTACTAGAATTCTTTGAGAGGGTCAACAAGCATGTTGCCCAAGGGGATCCTGTGGATATAGTGTACTTAGATTTTCAGAAAGCTTTTGAAAAGGTCCCTCACCAAAGGCTCTTACGGAAAGTAAGCTGCCACGGGATAAGAGGGAAGGAGCTCTCATGGATCGGTAATTGGTTAAAAAATAAGAAACAAAGGGTAGGTATAAATTGGGGTGGGCAAACTACGGCCTGCAGGCCGCATCCGGCCTGTCAGGGCTTTGGAACCGGCCTGCGGGATTGCCCCCCGTGGCGCCGTGGGCCCCATGCCGCTCTCAGAAGCAGCCCGCTCCATGTCCCTGTGGCCCCCGGGTGGCGGGGCAGAGGGCTCTGTGCGTTGCCCTTGCCTCCAGGCACCGCCCCCCGCAGCTCACATTGGCTGGGAATGGGAAACAGTGGCCAATGGGAGCTTCGGGGGAGGTACCTGGAGGCGCGGCAAGGGCAGCACATGCGGAGCCCTCTGCCCCTCCTCCTCCTCCAGAGGCTGCAGCGCTTCCTGGAGCAGCGTGGGGCCAGGGTCAGGGCAGGCATGAAGGGAGCCTGCCCTGGCCCTGGTGTGCGCCGCTGCCACCCCGGAACCGCTTTAGGTAAGCGGCGCCAGGCCGGAGCCCAAACCCCTCCTGCACCCTGCCCCCCAACCTCCTGCCCTGAGCCCCTCCTGCACTCCGTAACCCTCCTGCAGCCCAACCCCCTGCCCTGAGCCCCCTCCTGCACCCCGCACTCCTCTGCCCCAATCCCTTGCCCTGAGCCCCTTCCTGCACACTGCACCCCCTCCCACATCCTGCACTCCCTCCCACACCCCAACCCCAGCCCTGCATACAATTTCCCCACCCAGATGTGGCCCTTGGCCTAAAAAGTTTGCCCACCCCTGCCTTAATCTTGTGCATAGTTTCAGTAGAATTAATGGTTCTGGTGCCCTCTAGTGCCCAAGATAGGGCTTGGTTTGATATTCACTATCAGATCCTCGTGCAGCACAGCCGCTTTCATTGATCATTATTATTTATTACAGCTGCATCTAGGAGCCCCACACGAGGATTAGGGCCTCCATTGCACTAGGTACTGTACAGTCACGTAGCATAGGAGCCAGTCCCTCGGCTAGAGCGTTTACCTCATTAGCCTGACTATACCTATCAGTGACTGTACCGGTTACGCTGTTACCTAACCCTGCTATCTGCCACTGCTGGGCTGATTACACCTGTGATGAGTTGGGTCACAGAGACCCCTTGGGACTGCCATCCGGTGTGCTGAGACTACCTCTGAGCCCATTTTCTCTGGCAGCTTGGGACTTTAGTACCCTGTCTTGTTAAGCCAGACACGCTAGCCTGCTGCAAACACAGAACCATGTCCCCCAAAAGCTGCTGGCTTAACTGAAAACAGCTTAAGAAGTGCTTCTGTTTCCAGCACCCAGATACCCAGTTCCAATGGAGTCCAAACCCCAAATAAATCCATTTTACTCTGTATAAAGCTTATACAGGGCAAACTCATAAATTGTTCGCCCTCTGTAACACTGATAGAGAACTATGCACAGCTGTTTGCTCCCCCAGGTATTAATACTTGCTCTGGGTTAATTAATACGCAAAAAGTGATTTTATTAAGTATAAAAAGTAGGATTTACGTGGTTCCAAGTAATAACAGACAAGACAAAGTAAATTACCAAGCAAAATAAAAAAAAACACGCAAGTCTAAACCTAATACAGTAAACTAATTACAGATGAAACCTCACCCTCAGAGATGTTCCAATAAGTTTATTTCACAGACTAGACTCCTTTCTAGTCTGGGGCCAATCCTTTCCCCTGGTACAGTCCTTGTTCCAGCTCAGGTGGTAGCTAGGGGATTTCTCATGACTGCAGCCCCCTTTGTTCTGTTCCACCCTGTAATAGGTCCTAGCCGGGGCTCGACCCTTCCAGGCAGGAGGGGAGCCACACCGACTCACTACTGTGGGAACAAGCAGTCAGTTAGTCCCGAAGCTCCGGCTCTTTGGTGCAGGGCCGGAGCAAACACAGTAAAGCTCAGGCCCTTGACTATAGGGGTTGAGCGAGCAAACAGTTCAGAGCCCAGGCCCTGGATCAGGGCGGGGCAACCACAGTTAGGCTCAGGCCCTTGTTTGCAGGGAGCTGAGCACGCGAATAGTTCAGAGGCCAGGCCCTGGATCAGGGCGGGGCAAACACAGTTAGGCTCAGGCCCTTGTTTGCAGGGGCTGAGCGAGCAACTAGTTCAGAGCCCAGGCAAGGCACGCCTAGGCTTTCTGTAGCTGAGTGTTGGGTGAGGGGGATGCCTGCCACCCGTGAGTGGGGGTGGCAGGGGGGAATGCAGGCCCACCCACTCCACTGCGTTCCAGCCCGGGGCCCTAACAGCGGTTGCTGCCGCTGCTGGTCAGTGGGGTATCCAGACCGCAACACACTGACATAGGCTCACACTCAGTTGCAGCCGGACCGGGGTCGGCTACCCCCGGGCTACTTCCGTGATCCCCCTCAGAGCCTACCTCGTTCGTCGCGCCGGGCTCAGGCCAGTCCATCTGCATGGGCTCCTCTCGGCCAGGACTCGGTGGCAGGTCCGGTAGCTCTGCCGGGAAGTCAGGCCAACGGTCCTCAGGCGGCTCCTCTGGGTAGCAGCAGGGACGGAGGGGTTCGGGTACAGTCTCACCCTCAGGGTTGGTGGGGTGGGGTTCCCAGGGACTCTCCCAGTGATGGGAGCGGATGGGCTCCGTTGGCTCCTCCTCGTAGCGTGCTCGGGGTAGCTCGGGCCAGCTAGGGTCCAGGCCTCGGTCTTCGGCGGCCTCCTGGCTGGGAGCTCCCGGCCACACGTCTGCTCCCGGCGGTGGCTGGCCGCCGACTGAGCTCTGGCGGCCGGCCTTTATACTTCCTGTCCCACCCCTTGACTTCCGGGGGGCGGGGACAGGCGGTGGTGGTCCCACCCACTCTGGTGCCTGCACGTGGGCTCCCTCTTCTGGGCAGGAGGGGAGCCACACCGACTCACTACACACCCCCTTATATATCTTTTGCACAAGACGGGAATCCTTTGTCCCTCTCTTGGTTCCCACCCCTCCTTCTAAATGGAAAAGCACCAGGTTAAAGATGGATTCCAGTTCAGGTGACATGACCACATGTCACTGTAAGACTTCATTACTCACTTGCCAGCACATATGTATACAGGAAGACTTACAAGTAAACAGAGCCATTTACAACCAATTGTCCTGTTTAATGGGAACCATTAAGATGCCAAGCCACCATTAATGTCCCACACTTTGCATAATTACAATAGGACCTCAGAGTTATATTTCATATTTCTAGTTTCAGATACAAGAGTGATACATTTATACAAATTGGATGATCATACTCAGTAGATTATAAGCTTTGTAAAGACACCCTACAAGAGACCTTTTGCAGCATATTCCAGTTACATTAGATTCACACTCATTAGCATATATTCATAAAATCATAGAGTGCAACGTCACAACACCCATAGGCAATTGTATTGGTTATGCTGCTATCTGTCCCCGCTATCTGCCGCCACTGGGCTGATTACACCCATCACTGACTGTACCAGTTACACTGCTAGCTATCCCCACTGTCTGCCACCACTGGACTGACTGACTACATCCATCAGTGACTGTACCGGTTACTCTGATACCTGTCCCCATCATCTGCCACTGCTGGGCTGACTGCACCCGTCAGCCACTGTACCGGTTACGCTGCTACCTAACCCCGCTCTCTGCCACTGCTGGGCTGACTATACACAGCAGCGACTGTACCAGTTATGCTGATACCCAACCCCACTATCTACCACTGCTGGGCTGACTGCACCCATCAGCAACTGTGCCGGTTATGCTGCTACCTGTTCTCCATAGACACTGTCCTCTGTCTGCTCAGGGGGGCAGGCTCCCTAGACGCAGATGAAGGAAGCTCACGTTGTGGCAGCACTTGACCTAACCCGGCCTGGGGAGTGAAAAGAAATGATGTCAGATTGCAGCCCTTCTGCCGCTGCATCTTAGCCAAGGCTCCTCTGTGCCCCGGGGGACTCACAGACCCAGCTACTCCTGATCTAGCTCTCTGTTCCTCCCCTCCCCCATGACAGCTTCAGTCTCAGCTTCCATTTTCCCAGGCAATGAGGCCAGGAATAGGCTGTCCTGGAGTGGGTCAGTGTAACGGGGCCAAGGACCCCCATAGCACTCCTGGCTGGCCATGCAAGGTAGCTCAGACGCCAGCACAGGACAGTGACACTGGCATAGGCGGCGTGTGAACGTCCCCATGGGCGAGGCTAGCCCCTGGTCCCACCCCTTCCACTTGAGGTCCCACCCATACCCCGCCCCCTCCCCCCCCCCCCCCCCCCGCCGCCAGAGCCCTGAGCCCCTTCCCCACCCACTGCAGCCGGAGAAGCCTCAGCCAAACCGCCCTGATCCCCAGGCCGCCCAGCCGGCCTTGAGCTGCCCCCTGGCCCAGGTCAACCCGGGCTGCCCCTAGCTGGCTGGCCGAGCCCCAGTTCCAGGCTGCCAGCTTGAGCTGAGCCCCCCGCCTGCTTTGAGGGAGAGGGAGAGCCAGGGTGGGGCCTTGGGCCAGGCCAGGGGCGGAGCTACAGCCTGGGTTAAGAAAAGCTTAGTCTCCCTTGGCCTATGATACCCACCGCCCGGGGCACTGGGCCATCAGGTGGCATGCCATCTTCTGCCACTGGCAATGCCCCAGGCATGGCAGAGCACAGCGATGCATTCTGCTCTGTGAGCCCAGCCTCCCAGGGACAGCTCCAGGCCCCGGCTGAAATGACTCTCTAGCTTAGCTCTTCAGTGTTACGAAGGGAGAGCTGCAAATCACTGTGGCTGTGAATGGGTGGCTCATCTGCTCCCATCAGGCAGAGGCAGAGGTGCACTCCCTGGTAGAGCTGCACCTGCTCTGGGGCTGCTTGTGCTAGGACTGGTCCCTGGCTTGTGAAAGGGCTTCGATCCCTCCCCTCCCTGGAAGGAGCAGTTCCAGGCTTCCAGTCTCTGTCCTGGGAACTCAGCTGCCGAGGACGTGGGAATGGACAGCCAGGAGGGTCCCATCCATGGCTCCTCGCCCCCTGCTCAGGGAGGTGTTGGGCTTTTATCACCCCATTCAAGGAAGGTCTTTGAATAGCTCTGAAGCCAGCTGTTATTCCTGACTCCCCAGGCATAGCTGTACTGGGCAGGGTGGGTCCCATTGTGCTCTAGCAACAATGGGGCCTCTTTTTCCCTGCTTGTTTGTACACAGCGCACTCCCTCTGTGCCTCTCTCCAGCAGCACGTTGTCAAGTGAATGCCGCGGGGCTAGCTAGGGACCAGCAGAAGCAAGTAACTGGAAGCCAGGAAGAGCCCATAGCTCTCCACTGGTGGGAGCTGTAGAGTAACCCTGGGGGGCTCTCTCATCACCTCAGCTTACCTCGCTCAGAGCAAGGTTAGGCGAATTTCGGAGTAGCTTCCACCTGGCTGTGAATAAAGGAGTCCCAGGGTTAACAAGGCCCCTTTCTGTGACCCTGGGCAAGTCAGGTGGTCTCATGTTGGGGCCTCCATGAGCCCAGATCAAGAAGCAAGAGCCTCATTAGCAAACAGGAGGCTGCTGCTGGGGGGAGGGGGTGTCACTCTGGGGGACACATGCAATTACTAGTAAAACATCCTGGGGGGGGGGGTTGAAAAATAACAGCCACTTTCTAACGTACCAAGTCTTGCAACTAGCTCAGAGCAATTATTTTTCAGACCTAATGCTGAAGGATAAAGGCAAGCTAATTGCAGAACACAAAAATAATGCTTGCCAATGTGCAAGTGATCAAGACCTTATTTTACTGGTTATGGGGAACCAGAATATGGCCCTGACCAGTTAGACATACATCTATATCTGTGTGTGTGTGTACTTGGTGCTTTAAAAAGGCCAATCTCCTGCAGGGCCACCCAGAGGCTTCCAGGGGCCTGGGGCAAAGCTGGGGAGCGGACATAAAAAAAGGCGCCACCCACTGCTGCGCTTGTACTCACCTGGCGGCGCTCCGAGTCTGCGGCGGCGGCGGGTCCTTCAGTCGCTCTGCGTCTTCGGCAGCACTGAAGGGCCCGCCGCTGAAATGCCACCAAAGACCCGGAGCGGCTGAAGGGCCCGCCGCCAAAGTGCCGCCGAAGACCGGACCGCTGCTGAGTGAGTAGCCAGGGAAGGGATTCTTGGCCAGGGCTTGCGGGGCTACTGTGGGGCCCGGTGCCTGGGGCAAATTGCCTCACTTGCCCCCCCGGGCGGCCCTGATCTCCTGATGCTGAAAACAATTATGAGTGGGAGGCAAACTTTAGCACAGGAATGTGGCTGATAATTGGAACTTTTTAAAGAATGCTTTAGTAGATGTCCCCAACCCCCCACTATGTTGCAGTCCCCAAAGAAGCCTTCTGTGGTAAAAACTAGGGCTGTCAAGTGATTAAAAAATTAACTGTGATTAATCACGCAATTAAAAAAAATTATTGCGATTTATTGCGCGATTAATCACACTGTTAAACAATAATAGAATATCATTTATTTAACTATATTTGGATGTTTT
Source organism: Trachemys scripta elegans (assembly GCF_013100865.1). Lineage (NCBI taxonomy): Eukaryota > Metazoa > Chordata > Testudines > Emydidae > Trachemys > Trachemys scripta. The sequence goes on along the minus strand of NC_048310.1, from coordinate 38,210,704 downwards.
CTACATTTTCAAATATATTGATTTCAATTACAACACAGAATACAAAGTGTACAGTGCTCATTTTATATTTATTTTTTATTATAAGTAATTGCACTGTAAAAAAATAAAAGAAATAGTATTTTTCAATTCACCTCATACAAGTACAGTAGTGCAATCTCTTTAGCGTGAAAGTTGAACTTACAAATGTAGAATTACGTACACAAAAAACCTGCATTCAAAAATAAAACAATGTAAAATTTTAGAGCCTACAAGTCCACTCAGTCCTACTTCTTGTTCAGTCAATCGCTCAGACAAACAAGTTTGTTTACATTTGCAGGTGATAATGCTGCCCACTTCTTGTTTACAATGTCACCTGAAAGTGAGAACAGGCGTTTGCGTGGCATTGTTATAGCCAGTGTAGCAAGATATTTAACGTGCCAGATGTGCTAAAGATTCATATGTCTCTTCATGCTTCAACCATCATTCCTGGGGACATGTGTCCATGCTGATGACAGGTTCTGCTCGATAACAATCCAAAGCAGTGTGGACCAATGCATGTTCATTTTCATCATCTGAGTCAGATGACACCAGCAGAAGGTTGAGTTTCTTTTTTGGTGGTTCAAGTTCTGTAGTTTCCACGTCAGAGTGTTGCTCTTTTAAGACATCTGAAAGCATGCTCCACACGTTGTCCCTCTCAGATTTTGAAGGCACTTCAGATTCTTAAACCTTGGGTTGAGTGCTGTAGCTATCTTTAGAAATCTCACATTGGTACCTTCTTTGTGTTTTGTCAAATCTGCAGTGAAAGTGTTCTTAAAATGAACAACATGTGCTGGGTCATCATTCGAGGCTGCTATAACATGAAATATATGGCAGAATGCGGGTAAAACAGAGCAGGGGACGTACAATTCTCCCCCAAGGAGTTCAATCAAAAATGTAATGAATGCATTATTTTTGTAACGAGCATCATCAGCATGGACACATATCCTCTGGAATGGTGGCCGAAGCATGAAGAGGCATATGAATGTTTAGCATATCTGGCATGTAAATACCTTGAAACGCCAGCTACAAAAGTGCCATGTGAACACCTGTTCTCAATTTTTGGTGACATTGTAAATAAGAAGAGAGCAGCATTATCTCCTGTAAACGTAAACAAACTTGCTTGTCTTAGTGATTGGCTGAACAAGAAGTAGGACTGAGTGGACTTGTAGGCTCTGAAGTTTTACATTGTTTTGTTTTTGAGTGCAGTTATGTAACAAAAAAAAAATCTACATTTGTAAGTTGAAGTTTCATGACAAAGAGATTGCATCACAGTACTTGTATGAGGTGAACTGAAAAATACTTTTTCTTTTGTTTATCATTTTTACAGTGCAAATATTTGTATTAAAATAATATACACTTAGATTTCAATTACAACACAGAATACAATATATATGAAAATATAGAAAAACATCCAAAACATTTAATAAATTTCAATTGGTATTCTATTGTTTAACAGAATGATTAAAACTGTGATTAATCACGATTAATTTTTTAAATCACGATTAATTTTTTTGAGTTAATTGCATGAGTTAACTGTGATAATCGACAGCTCTAGGAATAACCATCCTGGTTAAGGGGGGGGCAGAGGTGAAGGCAGCTATAAAAAATAAAAGAAACCACTATTGGAAAAATGGAGACACTGCTAGCTGATAGCTGAGTACAAACCAGCAATTAGGAAAAGCAGACAATTCAAAGGAAAGCTAAAGGTATCAGTGAAAAATCTGTAGCCAGTAGGGTTAAGGACAATAAAAAGAACTTCTTCAAATATACCAGGGACAAATGAAATCCTAGCTATGGTATAGGTTCACTACTGGGAAAGGATAGTAAAGTTATTAGTCATAATATAGAAAAGACAGCAGTATTTAATACATATTTCTGTATTTGGAAAATACATTTCGATGTATTAATATCTTACAGTGATAAGGAGATACTTCCTATTCCTTTGCTAACTGGGGGGGGGGCTGTAAAAAAGCAACCATTAAAATAAAAAATTGTAAATGAGTGGGGCTGGATAACTTAGAGCCAAGACTATTAAAAGAATTGGCCGAGGAGCAATCTAAACCATTAATGTTGATTTTTAACAAATCTTGGTACACGGGTAAAGTTCCAGAGGACTGGAACTATAGATCAGTTAGCCTGACATTGGTCCTTGATAAAATTATGGGAAGGTTGATATGGGATGCAATCAGCATAGGAAAAGATGGTAGCATAATTAATGCCAATCAACATGGTTTACGGAAAACGGGTCTTTTCAAGCAAACTTGATTTTTTTAAAAATGAGATTACACATTTGATTGATATCATAGATGCCGACTCCGTGGGTGCTCCGGGGATAGAGCACCCATGGGGAAAAAATGGTGGGTGCTGGGCAACCACCGTCAGCCCCCCGTCAGCTTCCCCCAGCATCTTCCGCCCTCCGCAATCAGCTGTTTTGTGGCATGTAGGCAGGAGGCTGGGAGGGAGTGGGGAGGAGGGAGGACGCAACATGCTCAGGGGAGGGGGCGGAACTGGACGGGAAGGGGTGGGAGTGGAGCGGAGGTGGGCAGAGGCGGGGCAGGGTGAGGCCTCGGAGTGGGGGCGGGGTCTGGGGCAGAGCCGGGAGTTGAGGACCCCCGGCAGTTTGGAAAGTTTGTGCCTCTAGTTGATATAACATACTTGGACTTCTGTAAGGCATTTAAATGGATTAAAAATGAGTTAGCAGATGGACTGTAAAAAAAATAATTGTAAATTGGGAATTGTCATTTGATGGGCTTTTTCTAGTAGTTCCCGCAGGGATCTTTCTTCATGGCCTATTCCTTCATATGCTATTCAATATGTTTATCAATGATCTGGAAGAAAATATAAACTAGTTGATATAATTTACAATAACATAAAAATGGTTGCCATGGTAACTAATGCTGGGGATAGGCCAGTTACACAGGCCAATCTGGAGTTCCTGGTGGACCCCATGGTGGCCCTCTTAGGGTATGTCTATACTACAAGAGTAGTTCGATTCTACTTAAATCGAATTTGTGGAACCGATATTACAAAGTCGAACGTGTGTATCCACACTAAGGACAGTAATTCGATTTTGTGAGTCCACACTAACGGGGCAAGCGTCGACATTGGAAGCGGTGCACTGTGGGCAGCTATCTCACAGTTCCCGCAGTCCCCGCTGCCCATTGGAATTCTGGGTCGAGCCCCCAATGCCTGCTGGGGCAAAAAATGTGTCGAGGGTGGTTTTGGGTAACTGTCGTCATTCAACCGTCACTCCCGCCCTCCCTCCCTGAAAGCGGTGGCGGGCAATCAGTTCGCGCACTTTTCTGGTGAGTGACAGCGTGGACACCACAGCACTGCGAGCATGGATCATCGCTGCAGTTATGGCCATTGTCAACACCTCGCACCTTATCATCCACCTTTTTCAGAGTCAGATGCTGAGAAATCGGGCGAGGAGGCTATGGCAGCGCGGTGAGGACATTAAGTCTGAGAGTGGCACAGACCTCTCACAAAGCACGGGTCCCCGCGCTGTGAACATCATGGTGGCAATGGGTCATGTTGATGCTGTGGAACGGCGATTTTGGGCCCGGGAAAAAAGCACGGACTGGTGGGACCGCATAGTGCTGCAGGTCTGGGATGAATCACAGTGGCTGCGAAACTTTAGGATGCGTAAGGGAACTTTTCTGGAACTTTGTGAGTTGCTGTCCCCTGCCCTGAAGCGCAAGGACACCCGGATGCGAGCAGCCCTGACTGTCCAGAAGCAAGTGGTCCAGACAGCTACCGGTCAGTTGCGAACCACTTTGGCGTAGGCAAATCTACCGTGGGGGTTGCTGTGAAGCAAGTAGCCAATGAAATCGTTGAGCTACTGCTGTCAAAAGTAGTGACCCTGGGAAAGGTGCAGGTCATCATAGATGGCTTCACTGCGATGGGATTCCCAAACTGCGGTAGGGCTATAGATGGAACTCACATCCCTATCCTGGGACCGGACCACCAGGCCAGCCAGTACATTAACCGAAAGGGCTACTTTTCAATGGTGCTGCAAGCACTGGTGGACCATAGGGGACGTTTTACAAACATCAACGTCGGATGGCCGGGCAAGGTTCATGACGCTCGTGTTTTCAGGAACTCTGGTCTGTTTAGACGGCTGCAGGAAGGTATTTACTTCCCGGACCACAAAATAACTCTTGGGGATGTGGAGATGCCTATAGTGATCCTCGGGGACCCAGCCTACCCGCTAATGCCCTGGCTCATGAAGCCCTATACAGGTGCCCTGGACAGTGAAAAAGAACTCTTCAACTACCATCTGAGCAAGTGCAGAATGGTGGTGGAGTGTGCTTTTGGACGTCTCAAGGGGAGATGGAGAAGCTTACTGACTCGCTCTGATCTCAGTGAAACCAATATCCCCATTGTTATTGCAGCTTGCTGTGTGCTCCACAATCTCTGTGAGAGCAAGGGGGAGACCTTTATGGCGGGGTGGGAGGTTGAGGCAAATAGCCTGGCTGCTGATTACGCCCAGCCAGACAGCCGTGTGATTAGAAGAGCCCAGTGGGACGCACTGTGCATCCGGGAGGCTTTGAAAGCTGGGTTCCACAGTGAGCAGGGTAACCTGTGACTATTACGTTTGTTTAAAGAGAAGCTGAACCTGCCCCCGTTTCTTTACCCAGTTAATGTTGACTATCCTCTCCAGTTACATACCCCGTTCCCCCCGTTGCCCCCCTTCCAACACATGTTTAAAAATAAAATAAATGGAACTTTGTTAATGAACACCATTTTCTTTATTACGGATTTCGCGGGAAAGTGTTGAAACTGGGATGCAGACTGTGGTGGGGAGCGGGCGTAGTGATGGAAAGAACGCTTCTAAACTCGAGGAATGACAGGCTCCTGCTCCTAGAGTGGTCCGCAGTGGTGGACTGGTTGTTTCAACGGAGCCTGCCACCCCTCCTTTTCGGGGCTATGTGACTTTGTGGCGGGGGAGAACGGTTACAGATCCCCTGCTGCGTGGCTCTGTGATCCAGGCTAAGGACCGCTGCATAAGATCTCTAACCGCCCTCCCCTGCCACAAAGTGACATAGCCTACCCCCACACAGAACATGAAAACCACCTCCCAGACTGACCAGGGTGCCTAGTGACTGCAATGTGTGTGTGACCTTCTGCTGAACCTGCCCCCGTGTCTGTACCCTGGTAAAGGTGACTGTCCTCTCCAATTACCAACCTCCCCCCCCTTCAAACACACTCTCCTCTAAAAGAACATGACGGAAACAGTAATGAACAGAAACGTATTTTTTATTAGCAACTACACAGTTAGGGGATGAAACTGGGACGGGGGCTTGGTTGAGGCGGGAAGGAAAGGACTTATCAAATTTTTGGGAATGAGAGCCTTCTGGTACTTGTATCAGAGGGGTAGCCGTGTTAGTCTGAATCTGTAAAAAGTAACAGAGGGTCCTGTGGCACCTTAT